>NW_022631109.1:5883979-5939553 GCF_010015895.1 Lontra canadensis
CTGCCTCTCTGCCTACTTGTGATCTCTCTCTGTCAAATAAATAAATAAAATCTTTAAAAAAAAAAAAAAAGAAAAGAAAACTGTCCTACACCAAAACTATTAGGAGTAATAAATGAATTCAGCGAAATTATAGGATACAAAATTAATATACAGTAATCTGTTATATTTCTATTTACTACTACTAATAAAGTAGCAGAAAGAGAAATTAAAAAGACAATTCTATTTATAATTGTACCAAAGTGAACAAAATAACCTAGGAATAAACTTAACGAAGAAGGTGAAAGAACTGTATATCTGAAAACTATAAAACACTGATGAAAGAAATTGAAGACAACACAAACAAAAGGAAAGATATACCATGCTCATGGACTAGAACATTTAATATTGTTAAAGTGCTCTTCTAACCAAAGCAAACTACAGACTCAAGGCAATCCCTATCAAAAAGTCAATAGTATTTTTCACCGAACTAGAACAAATAACCCTAAAATTTACATAGAACCACAAAAGACCCCAAATGGCCAAAGCGATCTTGAGAAAGAACAAAGCTGAAGGTATCACAATCCCAGGTTTCAAGATACACTAGACAAAGCTATAATAATCAGATCAGCATGGTACTGGCACAAAACAAAAACATAGATCAATGAACAGAATAGAGAGTGCAAAAATAAACCTGCACTTATATAGTCAATTAACCTAAAACAAGGAGGCAAGAATATATAATGGGGAAAAGACAGTCTATTCCATAAATGGTGCTGGGAAAACTGGACAGCTACATGTAAGAGCAAAACTGAACCACTTTCTCACACCACACAAAAAGAAACTCAAAATGGATTAAAAACCTAAATATGAGACCTGAAAAACCATAAAACTTCTAGAAGAAAACATAGCCAATAATGTCCTTGATATCAGCCTTAGCAACATTTTTCTAGCTAAGTCTTCTCAAGCAAGGGAAACAAAAGCAAAGACAAAATACTGGGACTACACCAAAATCAAAAGCTTTTGCACAGCGAAAGAAACCATCAACAAAAACAACAAGGCAACCTACTGAATGGGTTTTGTGCAATGAATATTTGCAAATGAAATATCTGCAAATGAAATATCTAACACGGAATTAATATCCAAAATATATAAAGAACTTATACCACTTAATGCCAAAACAAATCTGATTTTAAAATGGCAAGGGCACCTGCGTGGCTCAGTTGGTTAAGTGCCCAACTCTTGATTTTGTCTCAGGTCTCCATCTCAGGGTTGTAACACTGAGCCCTGCACTGGGCTCCATGCTGGGTGCTGAGCCTGCTTAAGATTCTCTCTCTCTCCCTTGCTCTCTGCCCCACTCCCACCTCTCTCTCCCATGCTCCTAAAAAAATTTTTTAGAAGTAAATAAAAATAAGAAGAGAGAGAGCTGTCTCTATCTCAATTTAAAAAAAAAAAAAAGGCAGAAGATCTGAATAGACGTACTCCCAAGAGAGACATACAAGTACACATGAAAAGATGTTCAACATTACTAATCATCAGGGAAATACAAATCAAAACCACACTGAGATAGGACCCTACATCTGTCAGAATGGCTAGAAACAAAAGGACAAGAGGGATACCTGGGGGCTCAGTTGGCTATGTCTGACTCTTGGTTTCTGCTCAGGTCATGATCTCATGGGTTATGAGAATGAGCCTCATGTGGGGGGGGGGGGTCCATGCTCAGTGGGAAGTCTGCCTGAAGATTCTCTCCCTCTGCCCCTGCCCCCCATTCACATGATCACACCCATTCTAAGATAAAAACATTTTTTAAAAAGGACAAGAAATAGCCAATAACCAGTGCTGGCAAGGATGTGGAGAAAAAGGAACCTTTGTGTATTATGGGTGGGAATGTGAATCAGTGCAGCCACTGTGGAAAACAGTGTCGACTTTTCTCAAAACACCACACGATCCAGTAATTCCACTATTGGGTATTTACCCAAAGAAAATGAAAACACTAATTCCAAAAAATATATGCACCCATATGTTTACTGCAGCATTACTTACAATAGGCAACATATGGATGTGGTATATATATACAATGGAATATTACTCAGCCACAAAAATAATGAGATCTTGCCATTTGTGATAATATGGATGGACCTAGAGGGTATAATGCTAAGTGAAATAAGTCAGACAAAGAAGACAAACACCATATGATTTCACTCATATGTGGAATTTAAGAAACAAAACAAATGAACAAAGGAAAAAAGTGACAAAAAACAGACTCTTAAATACAGAGAACTGATGGTTACCAGAGGGGAAGGGGGTTGGAGGATGGGCAAAATGGGGAAAAGGGAGAAGGAGGTACAGGCTTCCAGTTATGGAATGGATAAGTCAGAGGAATGAGAGGTATACCAGAGGGAATAAATAGTCAATGGAACATATACAATTGTCCAATCACCATGTTGCACACCTGAAACTAATATAATACTGTGTGTCAACTACAACTAAAAAACAATTTTTTTTAAAAAGAAAGTGTCTTTACCTATGAATTTCTCAAAAGGAAAGGCATCAAAGTTTGACTTAAGTAAGTCTAGAGCAATATCCAGTGACCTTAGAATCCTACTACACAAAATGATGCCAATCTCATAAGACAATGGGGAGATAAACTTTGATTTCCTATTTATAAATGTAATAAATTCCACTTGGAATTTTTTTTTTAATTTAAAATATTGTGCAATTATCCAACTGCCTCAGAGATAAGCACTGGGGTTTTATTCTTTCTTATGTTTTTCTAATTTTTTAAAAGATTTTATTTATTAATTTGACAGAGAGAGACATAGAGAAGGAACACAAGCAGGGGGAGTGGGAGAAGGAGAAGCAGGCTTCCCGCCAAGCAGGGAGCCTGATGATGCAGGGTTCGATCCCAGGACCCTGGGATCATGACCTGAGCCGAAGGCAGACGCTTAACGACTGAGCCACCCAGGCACCCCTGATGCTTTTCTAATGTTATATAAAACTATTAGGATTATATCTTGAACACTGTTCTACCCTTATTTTGCTTATTTAACAATGTGTCATGGACACGTTTCCATGTCAATACATGTATCATCTACTTCTTAACAACTACACTCATGAATACACTACTTTAACTAATCCCATACAATGAATGTTTTCAATTTTCCACTGTATTTTAAGATTTTTTTTATTTGAGAAAGAAAGAGAGTGCATGCATGAGTTGGGAGAGAGGCAAAGGGAGAGGGAGAAGGAGAGGAGGACGCACTGCTGAACATGGACTCTGACTCAGGGCTTGATCCCAAGACCCCAAGATGATGACCTGAGCCGAAGGCACACCCTTAACCGACTGAGCCACCCAGGTGCCCCTACACAATTATTTTAAAAAGATATAATGAATATCCTTATAAATATACCTTTATTCATTAATGCATCTCTCCTAAGAATAAATTCTTAGAAGTTAAGTTGCTGGGTTAAAGGATAATCCAATTTAGAACTTGTATTCCTATTTCAAAACTGTTCTCCAGAGAGGCTATGAATTATCATCGATAGTGTGTCAACTGCTTACTTGTTTATCCCTGACAAGTACATGGACTTGACAACTGTAGAAATTTTTTTTTACGATTTTATTTATTTATTTGACAGAGAAAGAGTACAAACAGGGTGCAGCAGAGGGAGAGGGAGAAGCAGGCCCCCCACTGGACAGGGAGCCTGATATGGGGCTCAATCCCAGGATCCTGCGATCATGACCCAGGCCAAAGGCAGATGCTCAACCAACTAAGACACCTAAGCGCCCCTGGAAATTTTTTTTAGAAGGTTTTACTTATTTATTTATTTATTCATTTGAGAAAGAAAGCCAGCAAGAGAGAGCATGAGCTGGGGGGGCATGGAGAGGGAGAAGCAGGCTCCCCACCAAGCAGGGAGCTCGACGCAGGACTCCATCCCAGGACCCCAGGATCATAACCCAAGCTGAAGGCAGATGCCCAACAGACTGAGCCACCCAGGTGCGCTACAATTTTCGAAATTTTTACCAGTTTGATAAGCAAAAAAATATTTCATTATTGTACTAATTTATAATTTTTTGATTAGTGAAACATATTTACTGGTCATTGAAGATTTTAATATGGCCAATGATTTATATGAGTGTAAGTACATGTGTGTATATATGAACATATATGTATGTGTAGCACATACATGTATCTCTAAGAAATAAGCTATTATCCACATCCTTGCATCCGAGTGAGCTCTTCTCTGATTGCATTCCTCTTCTTCTGCCCAAGAGTTGGCTAATATTCTGAACTATTTTTTATCATTTTTTTTCCTTTATAACTTCACCATTTATGTAACTATCCATAAACAATGTTTTATTAGTTTTTTTCTTTTTTTTTTAAAGATTTTATTTATTTATTTGACAGAGAGAGAGAGCACACAAGTAGGCAAAGAGGCAGGCAGAGAGAGAGAGAGGGAAGCAGGCTCCCTGCTGAGCAGAGAGCCTGATGCGGGGCTTGATCCCAGGACCCTGAGATCATGACCTGAGCTGAAGGCAGTCCCTTAACCAACTGAGCCACCCAGGCGCCCCATTAGTTTTTTTGTTTTTTTTTTGTTTTTTTTTTTTTTGTTTGTTTGTTTTTAGATTTTATTTAGTTACTTGAGATAGAGAGAGGAGAGAGAGCACACAAGCAGGCGGAGGGGCAGGAGGAGAAAGAGAAGCAGACTTCCCATTGAGCAGAGAGCCAGATGCGAGGCTCAGTGCCAAGGACCCTGAGATCATGAGCTAAGCCAAAGGCAGATGCTTAACCAACTGAGCCACCCAGGAGCCAGGTTTTATTAGTTTTTATGTATTCCTCCATGACTTGTATTTCTTTTGTGCCCAATATTATGAAATCCTCCACACTGATACATTTATCTGTATGCCAATTTTTTTAAAGATTTTATTTATTTATTAGAAAGACAGAGAGAGACCACAAGTAGGCAGAGCAGCAGGCAGAGGGAGAGGGAGAAGCAGACTCCAGCTGAGTGAGAAGCCTGAGTTGGGACTCGATCCCAGGACCCTGAGATCATGACCTGAGCCAAAGGCAGTTGCTTAACCGACTGAGTCACCCAGGCACCCTGCCATTCATTTTTTTAAAAGAAGCATACTATTCCACAGTAGGAGTTCACTACAATTTACCTATCTTGTCAAAGCACATTTAAATGGGTTCCATTTCTGTTTGTGTCATGTTATGTTATTATTAACAATGCTGCTATGAATATTATCTCTACCAACACACTGTCCAATACAGTGCCCACTAGCCACATATGGCTACCGAGCACTTGAAATGTGGCTATTCCCAATTGAGATGTAAAACATAAACACTAGATTTCAAAGGAACGTAAAACATCTCTGGTAACTTTTAATACTGACAACATGTTGAAATGCTAGTATTTTAGATGTATTTTTATCTAAATAAAAGTTAATAAAATATAATTAAAATTACTATGTATAATTATAATTAACTTCATCTGCTCACTTTTTGGTCATAAAGTTACTAGAAAATTTTAAATTACATATGTGGCTTCTGTTCTATTTCTATTGGACAGTGCTGCACTAGAGTATACATCTAGGAGGAGAACTTTTGGGTCATAATGTATGCTTATCTCCCAATTTGGTAGAAAATACAAAATTGTTTTCTAAAGTAGTCAAGCCATTTCACATTTCCCCCAACAGTGTACACAGTTTCTTGCTGCTCTACTCTTGCCAACAGTTGTCGTTGTTGTTGGATATTATAATTTTTGCCAATCTGGCAGAAGCTAAATGGTATCTCTTAGTTTTGGAATCTCATTTCCTTAAATACTAATAAGGTTGATGAAGTTTCCTATTTGTTCATTGATGTTTCCTTCTCTGTGACATACACTAAAATTTTCACTTCTTTTGTGAACTGTCAAAGTCTACTGCTTCCTTCTCCCTTGGGATCTCATCTTTTTCTTAGAGATTCCTAAGAACTCTTCATATGAAGACTAAACAACTTTTGTCAGACATGTTGATAATATTTTTCTTGGGGTTTTTATTGTTGTTCTTGCAATTTTGTTTTACTGCTTTTTTTCCCTTAAGGAAGGTTTGTCTTCTTTTTTTTTCCCTTACGTTAAGTCTTTTAAGTGTAGTTTCTGGTCTTCTCACCACACTAAAGAAGGTATTTTATATCTAAGATTTTTTCTTAAAATAATAAAACTCGGTTTTCTTCTAATATTTTTCTAATTTTGTATTTTATCTCGAATCCACTTTATTTTTATTTAAAGTCAATTAAGATATAGCGTATTAGTTTCTGACGTAAAGTTCGTGATTAATCCACTTTAAATGTGTTTTTTGAGTATGATGTGAAGTAAGAGCAGACAAAAATGACACTGACTAATCAACTGTTCACAAGTCCCTCCGTGGCTATGGCTGTGCTACCCACCTCCCTGTCTTAAGGAAGCTTTCTTCTCACCGTTGTCCTCCCCACCATGCGCACGTGCGCACACCCACAAGCACCCACAGAAACCAAAGGAGCTTATAATACTCTGTCTCCTTGGACACAGCAGTTGCTCTAAGCCTTAGATGAGGATGGTGGGCAAACATGGGACTCCAGGCACACATATCAAAGTACTTCCTCAAAGATTTTCAACATGGAGGTAAAGGTGGAGAGCACGTCTCTTCACAAAGTGACAATTCTGAGCCTGAAAACCACTGCAGGTTACATTCTCTGCCACACAGAGTTAGTGTACAGTAGAAAGAAAATGACACTGAAAACACAAGATGTAAGAGAAAGAATATTTTAGCAGCTTTCGAGTCTGTGAGGACTGAAGAAGTTTGCTGCGTCTTGCATTCCTGAAGCTTTAGTAGTTCTTCTATTCCTTCTATTCACGGCTACCTTAAAATTCTTTCAAGAAATCCTCTTTTTGGTTTCAGCTAATTTGAGTTGAGTTTGAAATCTGCAGTCAAAACAAGTTCTGACCAGTGTAGGAATCTCACTTGATATTCTTCCTAAAGTGGAGAGCCAACTGTTCTAACACCATTTATTAAATAATCCATCTTCCTCTATCTCATTAAATTCCAATTTATATGAAAGCTTCATTTTTGAGTTTGTTTTGTTCTGCTGATCTGTTTGTTTTTGCCAGCATCACACTGTTTCACTTATTATAACTTTCTAGTATGTTTTTCTCTCTGGCAACTAATTCGTTCACTACACATACTTGCTAAATATATTACATTGTGCTAGACACAGAGAATACCCCCTTGAATAAACAGAGGATGTCCTGACTCTCATGGAGTTTAAAACTTAAAAGCAAGGGGCACCTGGGTAGCTCAGTGGGTTAAAGCCTCTGCCTTCGGCTCAGGTCCTGGGATTGAGCCCCACGTTGAGCTATCTGCGCGCAGGGAGCCTGCTTCCTCCTCTCTCTCTCTCTCTGCCTGCCTCTTTGCCTACTTGTGATCTCTGTCTGTCAAATAAATAAATAAAATCTTAAAAAAAAAACTTAAAAGCAAGAAAAGGATGAATAGTGACATTAAAATATAATGAATGCTAGGTTAAAAGGAATAGGAGGTAGTAGGTGAACATCCAACAGTTGGACCTATAGCCCGATAAAGAGGTCAAGGAAGGCCTCCAGGAGAATGTGGTTTTCACACTGAGACTTAAAAGATGCATATGGGTTCACCAAGGTGGGGAGAACTGTGACTGAGGAGGGAGAATAGTAAGTTCAAAAACACAGAGATGCCCCAAAATGGCTGGCGTTTGAAATGAAAGAGAGAAAGAGCGGAATGAAGAGAGGCTGAAAAACGGAAATGAGTATCATACAGGTTTTTAAGTCATTCTGGGATTTTGCACTTGGCCCTGTGAGCAAAGCAAAGACATTGAGGCATCTTAAGCTACGATTCTGATTTGCATGTTTGAAGACTCACTCTAACTACAGTAATTGGAAGGGATGAAGACTGGAAGCAAGAAGAGCCACAAAAAGGCTCTTTTAGTGAGCCAGGCAAGAGATGATGGCATGGACTAAAGCAATGGTTATGGAAAGGTGACTAAATTTTGGAGAGGAGTGCAAGGGAACAACCAAGGATGCCTTTCAGAGTCAAAACTGACATTATAGTTTATAGGCTTTATTATTACAGCAGACAGTGGTAACATTTACAATAAGGAACATCATGGAAAACAGCTAAAGATAATGAGTTCAAGTCTGGGACATACGCTGAATTTGATGAGCCTATAGGACATTCCAGTGAAGTTGTTCAGTAGCAGCTGGATTACAGGTCTGGGCCAGAAATGTAGCATTCCCTGTCTTTTCCAAAGCTTCCCTGGCTATATTTGGGTGAACTTTAGAATCAATCTGTCACAGTCCCCAAAATATCCATTGGAATTTTGAATGGAAGAATACTAAATTTACAGATTTCAGGAGAATTAACTTCTTTAAAAAAAAAAAAACAACAACACTGAATCTTTCCAACCTGAACAAAGGTGTAGATTTTCATTTATTCAAATTCCTTTACATCTCAAAGTAAAAATAAAGGTACACGCATTATACATTTCTTGTTAAACTTACTTCTGTGTTTTAAAAGATTTCTTGCTTTTGTGGCTAAATAATTTTTCCCATTATTATTTTCTCACAGGATACTGCTGATATAAAGGAAAGTTCTTGGTTTTTTATTTTACCTTGTATATGGCCACCATACTATTATTACTTGTAATAACATACACTGATTTCCCTGGTTTCTCTATGCAGACAATTACATAATCTGTAAATAATGACAACTTATATCTACTGTTGCAATAGGGTTTTTCATTTCCTTTTCCTATGTTGTTGTATTATCTAGAATATCCAGAATAATCTTCTCTTCTTCCTTGGTCAGTATCATTATTAGTTTGTTAATTCTGTTCACCTTTTTCAAAGAATCAACTTTGTTTACTGATTCTTTAATTCTGACTGATTTGGTAAGAGTGTATCCAACCAAAATTTTTCAGACACAAAATTTCTCAGAAAGGCTATTCTGTGAGACCAGAAACGTCTTTCTTTTACCTCCCTACTGCCATGATTCCTTCCCTAAACATACAGTTCTAGTGTCACAATCCTGTTCTCTCAGAATTCTATGAGTTTCCACTATCTTCTGGCACTTAGACCCGTTGATGAAAAATGTCACATTAATCTCTCATTCCTTCACAAGTAACTTTTTTGGTTGTTGTTATTAGCCACTGAGAAGTCTGGCTGATTTTTCTCCTTATTTAAGAACTTAAAATTTTTAGCAATAAGATGATCTTTTCTCCCCCCAAATAATCTTGCCTGATGCCAAGAGCTTTATCCCAAGATCTGAGGCTTTTTTTTTCCAGCTCAGTAATTTTTTCTTCTGTAATTTCTTTAATCATTGCTTTTCTTTTGAAACTCCTATCATATAGATATTAAATCTCTTCGATCTAATCTCCATATTTTTAAATATTTTCCATCTCTTTAACTCTTTACTGTGTTATACAATTTCTTAATTTTCTCCTAATTTGCTAATTTATCTTCTTGAAGAATCCATTTTGTTATTCATTATCTCTACTGAGTTTACTTTTGAATATTCCTGTTTATTTCATTCTTTCAAGAACTATTTATTGAATACATACCATGTGTCAGACACCATTTTAGGCTTCTGAAGGAGGTAAAGGGGTTAGCTGTATGACTATACAAGGCACTTACCAGGTGGAGAGACTGGTCATTATAAAACCTGAAGGTTGGGAGCAGCCCCAACACATCCAAGGAACAGCAAAGAGCCTCATGCGGCTGGCTGGAGAAGAGTAGGAAATGAGGATAGGCCCTGAGGTCTTACTGGCCACAGTAAGGACTTGACTTTTTATTCAGGGGGTAAGAAGGATAGCCTGTTTTTGTTTTAGCGATGGAATAATATTCTCTCAAACCTCACTGAAAACACTAATGAAAAATTAAAAAACATATGTCCCATTTTCTTGCATTCGCTATCTTAGTAGGAGTGGGGTGGGGAATCTGTTTTGATTTGATGGCTTGGCTTCATTCCCCCAATTTCAAACTGCTGATTTTCTTCATATAACTGGTCATTTTTTCTTATCTGCTTATACTTCCAAATTAAGTTTTAACTAAAATCAACACATTTCTGGCCATTAAAGTCCAAAAGGCTTTGTCCCAGGCAAAACGAATGTGTGGGGAAGTCTGAGAACAGACAAGTACAAGGCCCATCTTCAAGGAAGCAGATCACCACAAATTTTATTATAATATTCTCAGGAAGCATGCACGGTTAGCATGGAGAGCTCTAACTTAAATCTAGAGACCTATAAATGCTAATCCCCACACTCTTCATATGAGTCAACATCTTAAAAACCAGGATAGGTATAGGCTCAACTGTAGATCTCAAACACTGAATTCAGTTCTGTATTTCACGCCAACCTTCTCAGTAGTAAAGACAAAAGGTCAATATTATAAAGAGCAAACTAAAATTACAGATCACTATCAAGATCTCAGTTAAAACTGCACAATCTGCAGCTTTCTAGACTCCTTGACTAAAGTCAGAGAAAATAATTTTAAAATTTTCCTGTGATTAAAAATATCTGCATGAATGAAAAATACCGAGTGCTTATCAATCTGTTTCCTTTTCTGCACCTTTGCAAGACTTTCAAGCAACACATCTATGAAAAAAAAAAAACCCTCAAATAAGTTTACTATTATTTGATATGAACAGTATTTTTTTTTTTTTTTTGGAAAAGAGATTAGGTCTTTTATAGGCCTAAAGCACATGTAACTGAAAATGTTCCAGTAGGAGAATTTAACCTTCCAAGTCTTTTTGTGCTGGCTTCTGAGTATGAACTCTGCCAAATATAACAGGGTTACTAGATGTGGTCTCTTCTGAACAACCTCTGGCAGTAATCCCAAGTGACTTTTCACTCGACTCTTGTATTTTAGTGGGTAGAACATAAAACAAATCACATAGGAAACAGAATTTCATTAAACACAGTGGCCCCACTTCAGTGGAAGAATGGAGGCAGGGTGGGGTGATGGTGGAAGGAAAGACCTACACTACAGAGTGATAATACTACTTATAAACAAAGAAAAATACTGTGTTACATAAAGTTTTCTTTAATGGATTCTTTAATCCCAAAATAACTTAACAATCTATAAGTAGAAGAAACAATGCCTGAACAGTGATTTTTAAACACTAGGGAGAAGTGAGGGCATGGGGCTTTATAGCCTTGTCCAGTATAAGATAACTTTTGAGAGTAAAATAGTTGGATTACTGGGGCGCCTGGGTGGCTCAGTGGTTAAAGCCTCTGCCCTCGGCTCAGGTCATGATCTCAGGGTCCTGGGATCGAGTCCCACATCGGGCTCTCTGCTCAGCGAGGAGCCTGCCTCCTCCTCCTCTCTCTGCCTGCCTCTCTGCCTACTTGTGATCTGTCAAATTAAAACAAAAAAAAAAAGTTATAAAAAAAAATAGTTGGATTACTCATTGTGGTACAGAAAATTGGGGTTTAGCAACTAACACAATTTAGTGTGTGGAGAATAAGAATATATGCTAAAGGACTGCATTAAGAGGTCCTGCTGGTAACAAATACTTGCTTACAGTTCAGTCCTAAAGTATCTTTAACAAAACTGCATACCATGCTGGGGAGTGGAAGGTTCTGTATATGTTCAAGTTTAAACACCGCCGCAGTTTTTTCTTTTAGCTCTGATGCTCTCTCGTGAATTGATTATTTAAATAGTAAAAACCCAGGAATAGCTAGCTCCCCCTTTCCTCTTTAGTTAAATATAAATCTATTCACCCTTAGAACTATGCTGACAGAGCCTGTAGGGTGCTACACACAAATACATAAGCACACACATGCATGCACACACCCATTCACAAGACTAAGGTTTCTGATGCAGCCAGAGTAAGGATTTCCCAGGTTGGTTCCATCTTTTGTCAGTGTACTAGATTTGAACATGACTATACACAGTAAATAGGTCATTCTTGCTGACTTTTCATGGTGAAGATAATACAGTGAGCACTAGATACATGAACTTATTTCTCTCTCTCCCCTTTAAAACATGTACAAAAATCCAACCTCCCTATTCTCCCTCTTTGCTCCATCTTTCCTCACTCACCCTCCACTAACACAGTTTCAAATACAAAAGCAGAACTGGTCATATGTTTAAAAATTGAATTCTCTCGACACACACAAATCCTTTTTAGAATACACAGTAAAACTCACTAAAAAAGAAAAAAAAAAAAAAGGTCAGGAGGATGGAAAAGACAAGTCGGTAACAAATGAGACCTTAGAAACATCCGGGACATATAAAGAAAGTACTATGATGACAATGATTTGAATGTTATGGTTATTTCTTTCAAGCAATACCATTTTTGCTGCACAATACTAAACACACTGAAAATTGATTATTTTTTAGTCATCTGGGTCAAATTTATCTTGGAAATATCAACCAAGGGGTTAATCTGAAAGCTAGAAGTCTCTTTTCCTTGGTTCCAATTATAGGCAGGCCAAGATCACCTGCTTCTTTCAGGGGAAGTGTGATCTACTTAGTGAAGCATGCATGTCAGGATTCCAAAGGTACAGGTTCTGCCCCATTTGCTGCTTTATAAGCATACCTAACACATGAAGACCCAGGAAGCACTTCTTGTTTTTATTTTTATGAACTTTTATTTTGTAAAATTTCAGACATACAGAAAAATTCAAAGAATGGTACAATGATCCCTTCAATAAACCAAATATCTATATATCCTTCTACTTTCCTTCAAATCATGATTTTAATCCTTAACATACTTCAGTAGTAGGCATCTCTATTACAGAAAGCTTCTGTGCCTAACAGCAAGGATGTACCCTGGAATTCTTTAGCTTTCTACACTAAGAGATCTCTGAGAACAGGATTCACCTAATTTATTTTTTATTTTTTATTTATTTTTTTTTAAAGATTTTATTTATTTGTCAGAGAGAGAGGGAGAGAGAGCGAGCACAGGCAGACAGAATGGCAGGCAGAGGCAGAGGGAGAAGCAGGCTCCCCGCTGAGCAAGGAGCCCGATGTGGGACTCGATCCCAGGATGCTGGGATCATGACCCGAGCTGAAGGCAGCTGCTTAACCAACTGAGCCACCCAGGCGTCCCTAATTTATTTTTTAAATCCTAGAAGTCCGTTTATTAAAAACAGCAATTTCCCCTCCTATATTTAATATGTTTTGAGATTTACAGAACAATCTTCTGGAACACAATTAATGTCTATGGAAGGTAATAATTCCTCAGAATTTCCAGTTCAATAATAGTTTGGTATTTTTCAGGATGGCGGGCAACTAAATGTAACCGTATCATTTTGATAAAAGCAAACACATCTCGGGCCTGTGGGAGAGTCACATGACCGACCATATTCCTCAACAGGGCATATTCCAGATTTTGAGAGATACCTGAACCAAACTTTTAGGTAACGATCGAAGCAAGTCTTCAGCCATTTTAAAGTGGGAGTCAGAATTTGACAATGATCAAAAAGATCCTAGAAGAAGCCAATATTTGTCTGTGTGATCAGCACAATTCTAAGAGAATCCATCACCACCTGCGCTGCTCTAGGGTACAGTATAGAACAGGCCATGGATACATTATAAGACTGGAATGAAACCATCAACTCATTTTTGCAAATCCTGAGGAACTGAAGGAGGAGACTGGTGAAATAAGTAACATTTTTCCTGGCCAAGTAATTTGGACTCTCTTCATCTCGCCTATGTCTATGACTAAGAAGACACGGTAATCAGGATCTCAAAGATCTCTCTCCTTCTAGTACCTCCTATTATTCAAACCCTCCCTTTCTCATTCTATGTTCCGCCCTTCCCTTCCATAAAAGATATTTACATTTTTAACTCTGTGAGGAAAAATAGAACATTCATGTTTAAAATGATATTTGGGTCACTTAGATGTAATAAACTCAAATCAATATAAAGTATACTTTATATGACCATTAAGTTGAAATAAATGACATAAGAGTAAGATTCAAAAACCTACCAATGATCTCATTTTATCCAAAGACTTCTTTCAGAAGCTATCATATTTAAATAGAGAAAACAAATGTATGCAATCGTGGAATTTCTTCTGAAATACTGTGTTTCTAAAGACAGGCTACTACTGTTTACTTACATCATCACCTTTATCATTCATCTACACATAAAAGGTTTTTCTCAAATTAATCCTTTCTGGTTAACATATTACATTCTACATCTAGAAAAGCAAACAGAAAGGCAAATGAAGCCCCTATCATAGTCTATTAGCTATTAATATCTGCAATGCTCTCTCCTTCCAGTGGCCTAGTGAAGCCTTGGCCCCTGAAGTGATAAAGATGAGCTCTGCCAAGCTATCGCCCAGCTCTAAGGCAGTATTAACACGTTACAAAGTGCCAAAAGGGCCATTAAAAAAAAAAAGTGACCCACTTTTAGAAGTCAGCAGCTTTTCCTTCTGGTGAAGTATGAATATTTAAATCAGGCAGACAAGTCAAGGAGCAAACATTCCATCCTGAATGCAATGTGTGCATCTCCAGCTCAGAGCTGAAAGGATCCCGCTGTCATACCCCAACATGGAAATGAATGCTCACTTGTGACTCCAGAAGGGCAGTTTTCTAATCATTTTACTGCCTTTCAGACTTCAAGTTCCAGATTTGGATGTGAGGGAAGAAAACAGTAAAAGATGGATCACAGCAACTCCTTTAAATTATACAGTTAATGATTTGTATCAGGCATAATATAATTTAATTTGTAGTAAATCAAGCAAACTGATGAAAGGTTAGGTTTGTGGTTATAACAGCTGTAAATTTGTTTTTACCTTCATGATATAGTAACAATGCATTAGAGGAGTACTCCATTCGAGAAGATGGTAAACCCATCATAATAAAATTGACTAAAATCAAGTTCCAACCTAAGCACTACTGTTTAAATGAGATAAATAATAGCAACTATCAATACAACACAAGATACAGGAAAACGAACTGGAAAATAAATCAACCTGCTATTCAAAAGCCTACCTCCATTACAGCAATAGGGTTTCTTCGGCTTTACTGAGAATACGTTATTAAACGAAATGTACCTTAAATAAGTGGAAAAATCACCATCAGAAACTTCATATTAAGGTAAAAGATATAATTGGAAATTTTAGGGTCATCTGTTCCTACTCGAATCTATAATTAAAATTTACACAGAAACTCTGAGCCTTTACACTGCTGGGCCTCCTGGACTACTACTCCCCCACCCTCGGCTCCCCCACTTGGATCTCATATTTATCTTTCAAACAAACAGTTTCTCTAAGTAACAGCCTATGCCACTTATCCTAAGTAAATGTAGGATTTCTCTTATTCCTTCAGGCAACCCCAGATCAGGAAGCAATGTGATAAATCAATTTTGCTTCTGCAACAGCTATCCAAACTCTTTTTAAACATTAAACCTGTCCTTTCACTCACAAATATTTTCATTTGTAAACAAACGGGCCAAGATTTCACAACTAGGGAACAAAATTCCTTTTAAGGAAGAAAACCCTGCTCTCTTAACTATAGACATTACTTCTTTCTACAAGATAGAGAATTGATTTCGTTCCCTGACTATGTTGTTTTAGCAACACAAGCAAACAAAAAAAGCAAACAGGCCAACGAAACCTTATTTCCTCCAAATACAAACTCATTCCAGCCCTGAAATGCTCAAGCATTTGTAGATGCTCATCAAAGCTCACAGGGCGGTTACTGATCAAAGCTTTCTAAGCGAGTCTCCGTGCAGGCAGCGGACAGTGCAGTCAATTAGAGCCTTCTAGTACCAGGACCTATCATAACATTCAGTCTCAACTTGGTTTGTTTATTTCCCACAACTTACGAAAAATTTTTAGGATGCAGCAAAGGTATTATGTTTCCTCTTACATATCATGCTCATTGCTCTATCTTTGCCTCGGTTCACAGGATTCCCCTGACTTAGAATGCCTCCATTCTCTCTGCCTTTCTGGATTCAAGTCCCACCTGGGTTCCCAAGCTTTCCCTGCCCTCTCTCCTCTCATTATCTATACCACATACTGACTTTTTTTATGCAGTGTCCTGTTCTGCCATGTGTGTTTATTCCTTTCTTCCTACTAAGGATCACTTAGTAGATATTAACACAAAGGAAGGGCTGAAAAAATACTTCCTAGTTGATGGATTTTTATATAAATATACACAGTTAAAATTCGCGGTGGGGAGTCAGGATGGGTGCAGAAAAAAACAGAGAGAGTGCTTGATATGTTTTTAAGACTCCACTATTACCCCGGCTTGATTACTTGCTATATTTTACCCAAGTAAGCAAGCTAGGAATTAGAAAAAATTTATTCAGAGCTTCTTAAATAAGCATTTTAGGTCTTAGTAAACAGAATCACAAGAAAGAGCCAAAGCACTACAAAGTATTTCAAAAAAGAATAGTTAGAAATCAAGATTCTCTCTCTGCACATTCAGTTAATGAAAAAGGGCAGGGTCCCAACTTCAAACTGCTCTCCTCTGGCGTGACTCGCCTGAACCCTTTATGCTGCAGAGGATGTGGCAGCCACACGTCTTGGGAAGAAGACTCTGGTTAAGGTTTACCTTCTTGGAATGTGGTCACCACAGAAATGAGGACAAACTCCTCTGCAGGCTGGACTCAGTGGTCCATGAGTACACCACTGACTCTGTTTTCTCACTCCAAGAGATAAAGTACCGTATTAAAACTCAATATATTAAGGGAAGAAAAGATAAAAACACAAAAATGCCCTGTCTTATCTTCAGAAATGCAATTCTAAGCTTTGTAAGCTCTGGCATTCAGCTTAGCCAGATTACCAAGTTTATTTAAAAGCTGAAGGCTTTACCCCAACTTTATCTTTTGCTATTTTCAGGGTTTGTTTCCACGAGTGCGCCTGAGCTTGTGTACATGTGCTTCTCACACATCAGTGAACAGGGGCAGCAGAAACCCAGGTCCACAGCAGGAGGTTTAATTAACTGTACACAGGACAGTGCCAACAGTACTGGGGCCAACTCCCCTGGGGTAGCACACCAACAAGGCTAATGTGCAAGGGAAATCCACTTCTGGGCTGAGGGGGAAGTATATTCCCATCAAGTAGGCAATCGGTACAACAAAAAACAAATAACCAAAAACCAACCAACCAAACACACCCAAACCCAAAAACCTTGCCAGGACAGTCTCGGCAAGAAACCAGAGCTTCTCTGAACACAAGGGAAGAGTTTAGTGTTTTCTAGTGGATGGCTCAGGTTTGCTCTGCTTTCTAGCAGATTATCAGAAGCCACTCCAAGGCAGTCTCATACATGCCTTTCTAATCATCCTACCCATTCCCCTCATATATATTCTGTCAGAAGGGCTGGTAATGGAATTAAGCCATAAGACCAAAAACCAATATTAGACGACGATGGCAGTGGTGAAGATCTAGGTTGTGATCCAGATGGTAAATGAGCTTTCTACATGTAAACACACTGTAAAACTCAACGACTTGGAAGGAAGTCTGCCTTCACTCTGTGAAGAGTGTCTGGACAAATGAGGGTAGTTTTCAAAGACTCATCAAGGATTTCTCCTGTCTACAGAGCAGGACACACAGTTGGCACTGCTCCCCATAGTGAATGCTGAAGTCAAAAGTGTATATTCAGGACTTCTGAACTGTTTTCTAGTCTAGATCAAGGATGACACAGATCAAAATAAACAGCTTTACCCTCAATAAAGTTTAAGCTGATCTACAGTGATTCAGGAGGGCTATCCAAGCATTTTTTTCAGACTTAACAAGTGACAAACTCATAGAGAATAAATGTAATTGACCAAATAAATATCACTAGGGGCAAATAAATGAGCTATCGGTATAGTACAAACCCAGCCTGAGATAAAGGCTTCAGGCAAGTTACTTCACCTCTCTGTGTTCTCGCTCCTCTCGCACCAGTTCCCCATGTAACTCACAGGGATGTCGGGAGGATTAATTTGATAATGTCCGTAAAGTGCTTTGCGCTCCTTAGAGAAAAGTGATACAAGCGGTTATTATTACATCCCACTGAGGTTGTGAGGTTGTACAACATTAAAAAAAGATAAAAACAACTCTTTGATAGTTTATTATGAAGAATTTTTATAGCCTGACAAGATAGTTTATAATCGTTTTTTATTAGTCTTTATTATATGCCCGGGAGATAGGAAACATTCCTAGCTCCCTCTTCTACATGAAGAAATCAAGACAGTGACTTTTGAGATGGGAGGCATTCTTATCTCCATTTTCCAGATATGGAAAGCAAGAAGGTGAGTAGCTTTTTCAGTCCCATTCAAGAGGTGAGAGGGTTAAGCATAATTAAGAATCTGGAAAACATCAAGGGTCACCGCTGCATTCTTTGAAACTCTGACATTGCTCGGACAAGAGTGCAGTAACTAGGAATCTGAAAGCCCAAGATTAAATACTTGCTCTACCATTTACTAGTTGTATAATCTTGAAAGAAGTGACTTTTTCTTTACGTGTGTCACGTTCCTCTGCACAGTGGGGTTCAGTGAGGGTCAAATCACATAAAGTATGGGAACTATGGACAAGCAGTGACACATGGTACAAATAAGTTATTATCTTTATTACATCTCAATATTCTTGAGAATATGGGTTCTCCTAACCTCTCCAACTTTAGGACAGATAATTCCATGCCCTCAGACTAAACTATGTGGTAATAATTTTTAAGAGTTTTACTGAGATATAATTCACACACCATACAATTCACCCATGTAAAGTATACAGTTCAATGGCTTTTAGCATATTCACAGACTTGCGTAACCATCATCACAATTTTAGAACATTTCAGCACCCCAAAAAGAAACTCCAAACACATTAGCAGCCACTCCCCATTCCCACCACCCTCTCTCACTCACACTCTCTCTCTCACATACACACACACACACATTCTCTCTCTTCTCTTCACCCTAGGAGCCATTAATCTACTTTCTGTCTCTATAGATTTGTATATTCTAGACATTTAATCTAAGTGGAATCATAAAATATGTGGCCTTCTGTGACCGACTTCTTTCACTTAGCACAACGCTTTCCGGATTCACCCATGCAGTAGCATGGATCGGCACTTCATTCCTTTTACTGCCAAACAATAGTCCATCGTATGGGTATACCACGTTATTTAACCACCTATCAGTCAATGGTTGTTTTGGGGCTATCATGAATAATGTCGCTATGAAGATTTGTGTAGAAGTCTGGTTTAGACGTATGTTTTTGCTTCCCTTGAATATATACCTAGGCTTAAAATTGCTGAGTCATGTGGTAACGCTATGGTCTAAGCGTTACCACGTGAGGAACCGCCAGGCTGTTTTCTGAAGTGGTGGCACCATTATAACATCCCCAACAGCAGGGCCCAAGGAGAAGGGAAGTGAAGGGGGACCACAGCAGGGAGACCGTGAACTGGTTGGTGCCTGCTCAGGGAGCAGCTAAACCAGCTCTGCACAGTGACAATTTGTGTTACTGACAACAGAGATGAAAATGCTTCACACCAAGCTTTATAAGGAAGAAAACTGGCTGCTGGGGCATTTTCCTCCTTTTCTCCCTCCTTGCCTAGGCCCAGGCAAAGGCCAAGAGGACATAAGCAGCTTTTTAAAACACAGACTAGTGCTGCTCCCATCTCTAATAGGAAGTCACACAGAACTTGCAGAACCAGGCTTTAAAAAGCTCAGATCCAGGTGGTAAGATAATGTTGCCCTTATGAGTCTCCCGAATTGGTACCCAAAACTTATGAAATTCGGTACGCCAGGCCCTCACCATTCCCTTCAGTGCACCAGGCTGAGCCCAGCCCAAATACATACGTTCAACCTAGGTCAAGCACACGCTAGCTCCAACCAGTGTATTCCTGTACAGTGGCATCTGCAAGCCAAACAGAACTGGTAGAGGGAAACAGATGGCTTCTAAAAGGGGAAGAGAAGAAAAACAGAAGGTCAGGTAGAAAAGGGTGGGGGAAAGAAGGAACTGGAAAGAGGATAAGAGAAAGGAGAAGCATATTTTCTGGTTTCGCTCTTCCCACCTGTCACAGCACTCTCCTTGCTGGTTGCCAGCATGCTCCCTTGCAAACACAGCTGCAAGTGACAAAGAGCAGCCACTGTCCTACTCAGGGGGTCCCTTCCATGTTCCATACTGTAAACTGTACTGAAATGCCAACTGCTTACAGGAAAGGGAATTACACACCCATTAAAGCTTCGAGTAGCAAACCACTGCCTATAGCCAAAAAATTAGCATTGAGACCCACAGGTTCCCTGCAAAATAACACAAGACTACCCCAAAAAAAATATTAAAAAGCAACAGAATCAAAAGATTAAGTGCTTTAAAACGTGGCTTATTTTAATTTTGTAGTTTTGTCAGACCTATGATTAACTCAACGTAAGATCGTACTCTGTCCTGTATTTCACATTGGCACCACACGTTCTGTATGCTGTGGGGCTCTGCACTTTTACAATTAAAAGAAAATTAGCAAGTCTTTTCCCAGCAGAGTTAGAGACTGCCACTAGAGATTGCCAATGAAGGGAAATGCTTCACACCAAATTTTAGAGAGATACTGGCTCTTGGGGGCATTTTTCTCTTTCTCCCCAACTTTCCGAGGCCTAAACCAAAGCCAAGGCAAAGGGACTATAAGCAGCTTTTTACACACAGACTAATGGTGCCAGCAGAGTTCCAGTGGCCTTGCTCACGGCAGGAGAAGGCGTAGTGACTAATACCGCTGGGTCTTGTTGAAGAAAAGTGGCTGGTTTCCTTTGATCAACTGAGTGGTGTGCTGATCAGTGTGATTTCCCTGTTCTGCTGACTGTGAGCACATTGGGGAGAGCAGGCGAGCTGGCTTCTGAGAGGCACATGCAGGGAAGCAAATTCCACCACTGCCGAATCACAGAGAGCAACAAGAAATAAAAGAGGGCTGAACTGGAAGTAGACACCTTAATTCTGCCAGCATGTTACTTACTGATACAAGGATCTCTGGGAGGGCAATGAAGTAGGTGCTTCTAAAACTAATTCATCAACTGCAGCACTAGACGTAACTGTTCAACACAATGTTCAAGACCAGAGTCCAAGCTCCTGAAACCATCATTTCAAAAAGTTTTAATCACTTCATCTTGATGGGGGGAGAGAAAAAAAAATGGGATCAGGGAACAGGACCTTATCAGCATGGGCAGCTCTTGGCACCCGAGACAAACCAAAGGAAGGGTGTCCAGCCCTGAGTGTGTGTGTCTAAGACCAGAGCAGCAGTCCCCTCTCTTCTATCTGCCAGAGAAGAGTTGTTGGATTAACACAAATTAATCTGCTTGAATGCTATTCAGATTTTTTCCTTAGTAAATTGCAAAAGTGACCTAAAGTTAAATATAGCAGTCTCCTAGTTCTCTGCTCCATTCAGTTCTTACTGAGAAACACTTCTGTTATCTCAAGTTTCATCAGCAGATTGTACTTCTTCCTCGGGAACAACAGCAAAAAGTAGTTTTCTAAAAGCATAGTTAGTCTCTGAGGTAAAATACACCATCTATTTAAATGACTTCTTCCCAAAAAAGGATAACATTCCATCTCTAAAGTTTTAATTCTTGATAAATGGAGTCTGTGATTTCTTACACTAGATTCTAATCGTTGCTGCCTTAGAGTAAATAGTCAATTGCAAATTGAGCAAATTGCTTTGGCTATCCTAGTACCAGAAATGAAATGGATTAGGTCGGCAGGTGGCATGTCATTTCAGTGCTGCCTGGGGGCCCAAAATACAGTTAGGTCATTTTTATTCTGGTGACAGCAGGAATGAAAACCAGAGCATTTAACATTACCTCCCGCCTCTATTCTCATAGCCATCTTGGGCACAGAAGAGTTTACAGAAGCCCGTAAGCCTACATCTCCAGCATCTAGGCTGCATCTAGAGCCTCCAAAGATAGCCAAGTTGAAGCTGCCCAAGGATATCTGGGACTGGATACTCTGACTTTGGTCCTCATGACACAAAGTTTCTTGTCCACACAAGCAAAGTGAGTTCTCTTTAACCACTTTTAAGCATGTTAGTGTGCAATTCCATTCTGTAGTACTTCTCCCTGAAGGAAGAGAATAGCCATTATACCTCTACTCAAGAGGGTGAGGAAACCTTCCAGTCCTTGCTCTGGGGGCAAGGAGAATTGGAGAAAGGTGTGGACACAAGCCAAGAAACAAAAACAAAAAAAGAATGATGGGAGGGGCGACAGGCAGGAGAAGACAGGCTAAACTAGGAGAAAAATCCTTCTGTCCAGAAATCGAGGCCTCTCGCACTGCTAGAACACTCAAACAATCCAAAAACAGCTCTTCTGTCAAGTCTCCGTTCCCCCTATATATTTCAGGTTAGTAGCAGAATTAAAAAACTAAGGTAATCTTCAGAAGTTTCTTCCTATGAAAGAGTCAGAATGAGATCAGATTATTTAATAGTACCTGGATTCTTAAGATGCTGTGAGGTGATAGTACGCAACTTACCAGGAGGAAGGAAAATAGATTTTGATATTAAATAATTTACAAATCTCAAAATTATATGCCCCATCTTTAGATAATTACATATGTTTTAAAGATTTATTCATGGAGAGAGAGAGAGGCAGAGGGAGAAGCAGACTCCCCAAGGAGCAGGGAGCCTGATGCGGGACTCGATCCCAGGACCCTGAGGACATGACCTGAACCGAAGGCAGATGCTTAACCATCTGAGCCACCCAGGCACCCCAAGACAACTATACTTTTGTGATTGTATTTTTCTTACCATCTTTAATAGTAATAAAATAGAAAATAACATCAGCTCGAGAATCAGAAATCTAGGCTCAGTAACTTACCAGTAATTTTTTTTGTCTCCCCCGTACCTTTTTAGAGATCTACTCTCTCCCTGCTCTCAGTAGATGTAGTTCATCCAGACATGACCTCAATCCTGCTTCAGGGGTGGCATGTGACCCAGGTTTGGTCAATGAGACAACTCTAGACCCCTGGTCAAACTGAAGGATGACTGGTTCAGGGACTGAAAATCATGTCCACGTCTGTGCTGGTACTTCCAGAGAAAAAGAAAGCTTTCTCTCTTCGTTGGGGTTGACAAAACAGTAGGCTGTAACCCAGAGCTGCCAGAGGAAACCACTGCTGCTACAAGACAGCCCGGATGCAAGTGTCACTGAAAAGAGGAGAACTGTTCCAAAACATAGTGGAAGCCCCAAATCCAGCCATGTCTGAAACCAGCAACATCCCTAAACTTACTAGCTACATAAGCCAATAAATTCTCTTTTTTGCCTAACAACTTAGAGTTGAATTTCTATCATTTGAAACCAAGAGTTCTCACATTACTAAACCAGCCAAATAACCTTGGACAAATCAGTCAATCTCATTATACACCAGTTTTCTCAACTCTAAAGGGGGAGACACACAAAACAAAACAAAAACCATGTTTACCTTACAGAATTGAAAACTGCTAAGTACTACACAGGAGGCACAGATATTTTAACTAAAACAGAAGGTAGAGATAGACGGAATAAGATATTCAAGTGGCTAAATTGCTCTGAGCTGCGAGTGCTGATAAGATAACATTCCACTTCTATTAGTTTTCTCATCATTTGCCCTGGCGGGGCCTGCGGAATCTTTATCAAACCTGTTAATCACCTAGTAAATCTTTAAGTATTTTCCCTTTGACTTTTAGTTAACAAGACTTTTCCACCTTCCTGGACATTTATGACCAAACTACCTAAGTAGCTCACCATGATGGATAAGCAAAGGGATCACAGAAAAGGAAAATAAACAGTACCATCTTCAAGGGTGTGTGTGTGGTTGCACGCACACGTGACAGAGAAACTATGTAAGTGAGAGAGATGGAGTGTGTGTGTGTGTGTGTGTGTGTGTGGCATCCATGCTGGGAGAGGAGGTAAAGGAATAATCCTCACATGAAGGCAAATCAGGGATGAAAAGGAGCTACCCCTACACAAGATGCAAATCTAAGTCCCTCAACGAATGCGCCAAACCACCCCCTTCCCCAAAGCCCTGGTGTTCTAAGAGCAGAACTTAACTCTTTAAGATGAGTATTTTATTAGTTTTTATTAGAAAATTAGAATTTTCAAGTCAGAATTCATAATTAAATGTAAGTGTGTTTTGGAATTTGTTAGAGTGTTCTGATAAATGCTTGTTTGCATGGAACACTCGGTCACCTCCCTCATGAATAACGGAATTAAAAACTTCTGTAAAAATGTACCTGATCTATAAAACATCAATAGGAAAGAAGGATTATTAGTAAAACAAATATCCAAAAGTAAAAGTACTAACGTCTAGTCCACTTTTGAGTGATGTAAGTGGGAAGATAAACCAACAACAACAACAAATAGCACAACTACATTTTGCCAACTGTACCTGCAAGAGCTAGGAAGAAAAGTAATGAATGCACTACACCTTCAACTTCCAAAGCTTCTGGGCCTAAAGATTAAGCATGAATGAAATCATTCTTAAGAGGAGGTTTTATTTCAAGGTATTTTCAGTACCTTTGACATCAATTAGCTTTTTCATTATACATAAAATTATAACTACATGCTACGCCTGGTAAAAAGAACCCCATGGCTCAGCATTTCCTAACCTTAATCAGTGTTTCATGTGAGCTGAACACTTAATATTTTAAAGCAAATAAGAGATATGATGCTTTTCTCCAGGTTTCTAACTCACCAAAATGTTTCTGAAAGCCAAAATACACTGGTAAATGCTGTACACTTCCAACTATAGAGAAGAGTCAAGAGACAATTTCCGTCAACTCATCTTTCTTAAAAATTTTTCTCCAAAAGGAAAAACTGATAGCCAGAGTATTAATATAATCGTTATTCTGACAAACTACATTATGTAAAGTTTCTTCTTCAGCAAGATTCAAACAACGAACCAACACCATATAGATTAGTTCCCAGATGATTCAGGAATAAAAGTGCTGTGTCAAATTGGCTTGGGGTTATCAGATTTAGTTGGGACAGTATCAAACAACTTTCACTAAATTCCACTTGCTTTTTACTAAATTCAACTTGCTGTATGTCTTTGTATTTATGGGCTCCACTTCTAGAGAATCTAAATTACCTGGTCTAATATGGGGCCCTGGATGGAGCATTTGTCAAATGCTCTAGGTGATTCTAGGGGACAAGCCAGCGCTGAGAACCACTAGTCAACAGACAGATGTGGGTTGGCCTTCAATACATAGACTAGGTTTTCTTTTGATAACTATTCTATAATTGCTGAGAAAATCATTACTATTTAAATCACTATACTTTCACGAACATGCCTGTAGAAGATAAGATCCTTAAAAAGAGAAATCCCTCCCAGCCTTGTTCAGCACTGAAGCCAAGTGGAATGCCTGGCACATAAATAGTTGCTCCATAAATATCTGTGAATGAATGAATTAAAAACTAAAAAGTACACTTCAGTTTTAGTAGCTTGAAGCAATACAGCACAGACTCTCTTAAATCAATAATGACCAGGTTAGGATCAGTTAAAAAAAAAAAGGTGGGGGGGAGGTCATCAAAATCTGTAAACCATAAAAATTTGCATATGTACCTAAGCATTTTAACTTAAATGAACATCCATTTGTTAATGTTCTAAGACAGGACCAGGCCTTTTGTTTGTGTGGATCTACACCTTAAAGAATGTCAAAATGTCTCTCAAAAGTTATAACCATAATGCATCCTCTACCACTTCCACTTGTGACTTTTTTTTCTGCGGAGATTCAAGTTCTTATTTAAATTCCATTAGTGGAATACATAGTATAATAATTAGTTTCAGGAGTAGAATTTAGTGATTCATCACTTACATACAACACCCAGTGCTCGTCACAAGTCCCCTCTTTAGCGCCCATCACCTCTTCCACCCATCCCTCCACCCACCACCCTTCTGGTAATTATCAGTTTGTTCTTTCTAGTTAAGAGTCCACTCTATGGTTTGCCTTTCTCTCCACCCTCCATGTTCATTTGTTTCTTAAATTCCAACATATGAGTAAAATCATATGGTATTTGTCTTTCTCTGGCTGACTTATTTCACATAGCATGATACTCTCTAGTTCCATCCACTTCAATGCAAATGCAAAGATTTCATTCTTTTTGATGACTGAGCAATATTCCATTGAATGTAAGTACCACAACTTCTTTATTCATTCATGAACCGATGGACATTTGGGGCTCTCTACACAATTTGGCTATTGTTGATGGTGCTGCTACGAACACTGGGGTGCATGTACCCCTTCAAATCAGCATTTTTTTATCCTTTAGGTAAATACCTAGTAATACAATTGCTGGATAGTGGGTAGTTCTATTTTTGATGTTTTGAGGAACCTCCAAACTGTTCTCCAGAGTGGCTGCACCAGTTTGCATTCCCACCAAGGTCACCTGTGACTTTTACGGTGAGAATTTAAGACACTTTGAAGCAATCTGAATGTAGGATCCTTCTAGAATTAAAAATTTATCCCATTCTTTTACAGTTGTCTTACCCGAAGGTAACTGGGCAGCCATTTTGTACTAACTCACCTTTATCAGCTCTTCCCAAAGATTTAACTTGGTTTTCATGGGAACAACTTGTTTTTTCATAAGTCACTGGTTTATGTAACAGTTCAATTACATAATGACAACAACAAGAACAAGTGGCATGAACGGGCTTGGGAACAAACACAACTCACTCTTGATAAGCGTTCTGCAGCTGATGGGAGATGTATGCGAGCACCTCAGACAGCAACCTACTGGCCACAGGCATTCAGAGGGACTGACAAGTGACAGTTAAGCCAATAGTCAGTTAAGACTTTTCTCTGCACAGAGCTTTTACTGTTATACAAACGCTACCCACAGGTTTCTTCCCACTGACCTTCCCAAATCCCTAGAGCAATCAGTTCATCCCTTCACTAGCAGAGCACCTGAACGGAGATGCACTGAAAAGTAGCACCAGGTCTGCATACTGCACCATCAGAGAGCCATCAGGTACAGAGGCAGCAGGAGTCATGGAATCTCTTAATACAAACACCTTAATGTACATCCAGACTCTCTAACTCAGATGGAAGGCATATATAAGTTAACAACTAGGGGATCCATCTAAAATATAAGAGGAAGGGCGCCTCGGTGGCTCAGTGGGTTAAAGCCTCTGCCTTCGGCTCAAGTCATGATCCCAGGGTCCTGGGATCGAGCCCTGCATCGGGCTCTCTGCTCAGTGGAGAGCCTGCTTCCGCCTCTCCCTCTCTCTGCCTGCCTCTCAGCCTACTTGTGATCTCTGTCAAATAAATAAATAAAATCTTTTTTAAAAAAATAAATAAATAAAAATAAAATAGAAGAGGAAATGAGCCTAAAATCAGACTGTTTAAAATGCTCAACATATTATTTCACTGAGAGTGTTTGTAATAAAAGCCTCAAAAGGATACAGACAAGTAGAATAGGTCTGTTTGCTCATTCAGAATCAGCTCCCATTTGGCAGGTGTCTCAAATGAGGACATTCTGGCAACAAAGGACTGCTGCCACCAGGAGGCTCTACAATGTACCTTTTATTGAAAGCCTTAAAATTTAAAATATTCTTGCTTCTCTACAGCTAATGTGATACCTTTTCAAATACACAAGTTTTCCACGGAAAGTTGTTCTTAGTAAAGTTATAGCATTTCTACTCCCTACTTCCAGGTAATAAAGCCTCAGACCTTGGATTCTGTCTTAGAAGAAGAAAACAGAACTATTAAAATGTTTTTAGAGTAGGCAGCAGTTTTGTGTTTATTTCAGCCTTTCCCACCAAAGCTGAGAACTCCAACCTTATCCCATGGGACATCTGGTGGAAGACTCCAAAAGCAAAATAGACTTTGCATTTTCATTGGCTTGGACTGTGTGGGCCAGCATCCATAACAAATTAATTCAAATTATTTCTAGGTTAAATATGGAAGTGGTGACAATGGCAAAAGGAGGACTTTTACTTTAAGGATCTGTAAACCTTGATGGTTTGCAAATTAGTCTCAGCTAGTATCATACTCAAGATTTCAAAACAAGGAACTAGATTTTTGGAAAAAAGGTCCTTGCTAACATATTTTTTAAAAAGATGGTGAATAAATTTGTCAACAATGTTCAATTTCTAGGAATCTAAATTTGTTCAAGATGGACATGTCATTTCTACTGTCTATGAAACATTTTTTAGCCTGTGTGTTTGTTTTACCACAAGAGCTCTCCCAATCAATGAATGAGGATTGGCTGTAAACATGTAATGTAGATTTCATAGATGCTCCTGTTTAAAAGACCTTTAGATAGGGAGACTTAGATTAGCTACAGAATCTCTGTGCTTCATGCTAGTAAACAAACCATGTGCTATCCCTACCCCTCAGGGCTCAGTTCCATAAAAGTTATATTACTTACAAGCACAAATAGTTTAGTCTTTTTGCTGAGCTGATGGGTTTTTTACTTATTTATTTTTAAAAAGCTAATCAAGTACCACATCTTATAAAGATAACTGATTTTATTTGCTTTAAACAAAGTAAAAAAAAAAAATCAAGATGGATAAAGTGTTGGAAAAAACCTCCGAATGTTAGCACCAAAAATAAATAAAAATATTATTGGTATTAATCTGTTTTGGTTTACATGAAAACCATAACTAAGGATTTTTCCTGAGTTCATACTGTACTTGATTAAAGGAAACAGCCAGAATAGTTCTTTTCAACAGATCATGTCCAGTGGGCTACTAATGCTTGACACCTTTTGTTTCCCATCTTAGAACAAATAACCAGTTATCGTATCACTGAACAGTTCACACAGCTATAATCTTTGAGAGTCTCCAGGTTTTCCAGGACAGGGTTTCCTATCATTTTTAGAATAGCCTTTCTCAACCAAGATTCCTCGTTTGAACCAAAGAACACAAAACCTTATTTTAGGGACTATTTTCTCAATTACCACAAGTGCAGTACATAACTAGTATCATTCTAGATGCATTGAAATATTAACTTAGTACACATAATGGATGCCAAGAGCATTAGGGTTTACTTCTCACATCAAACCCAGTCTTGTTTAGAAACTGGAGAAAAGGATGAAATTTCTTGAATTACATCGGAAAACGTAACACTTTTTGTTCTCCATGTTTTGCTTTCTAAATAGAGGAAAAAAAGAAAAAATTGGTGTCTCTTTAAAAATGTCAAATATAATATGGCTCAAGCTGAAATAAGGAAAACCCACTAACACTCTAATTCCAACAGCAGCGAGGGGTCTCACAAGTGCGAACAGTCCGTGGGCTGTTCTAGACCTTGCCCAGCTCACTCAAGGAGGGCTGCCCCATCCTAACTGCAATCAGGTCTCATGAGAAGGCATGACCCACTAACTCTGGCGAAATCCAACTCAGAGCACAAAAACATAAAAATATGATTCTTAGGGGAATTTCCCCTCTAAAACTCCAGGCTCGCACAGCACATTTTCAAGTTTCTTACTCGGTGACTTAGCTGCTAACCTAATAGGTAGAAAGCACTACCTTTAAAAAGGTCTAACCTGTTTTGTTTTGTTTTTAAGATTTTATTTATTTATTTGACAGAGAGAGAGAGATCGTTGGAGAGGGAACACAAGGGAACACAAGCAGGGGAGTGGGAGAGGGAGAAGCTGGCTTCCCACAGAGAGCGAGCCCGAGCCCAGAACCCTGGGATCGTGACCTGAGCCCACGGCAGGCGCTTAACTCACGACTGAGCCACCCAGGCGCCCCCTAAGGGTCTAACCTGTTTTTGGTGGAAATTCCAACCACACCACTCTTCCTACTTTGCAGAGCTTCTCCTGGCAGTTAATTTTCCACTAGGAGAAGAACTCTAGTCCTGCAACATCTTACCTGTAAGAAAGTCTAGTTCAATATAAAGGATCACGCTTAAATCTGCAGAGCACGGACACTGAACAGCCTGAATGCCTCCCTGCACTCCGTCGCGGCCCTCCCACAGGGGTGAGGGAAGGAGGGAGGTTAACTCAGAATTCTAAGATGTCAAGTATCAGAACCTCACAACTTCCAGTCACTTAGAAAAACAATGAGTGGACATATCCAACAAAGGAAACATTATGGGTGTTTCCTTTTTACACAATGCTTAATTGTATTATACTCTTGGTAAAATGAAATCGATTAAGACTTTAAAAAGGCTATTTTGAAGGTCAGTTCAAAGCATGTCAAACTTGTCACAGATGACTAAAAGAAAGGCCTTGACTTAGTCTTGTTGGACCAATATATTCTCAGCCTCTAAGAGGATACCTGGCACATGAAACATACTCAATAAATACTTGCCAAATCAATTAATTGTGAAAGCTTCTCATTACATTCAAGGCAGAAGTCCATCCAGCACGTTAAACAGCTTATCCTTTAAGAAAATGACCTCAAAAATGGGCACAATCTTTCCAGAGAGCAAGCAGGTAATATACAAGGCTCTGGAAACTTTTGGGGATATGGGCCTAATCCAGCTCCCTTTCTCTGAGAGGTACTCCCTGACCTAGCCACGTCTGTACTAGAGACATGGTCCCTGGCCAAAGCTAACTGGACCAGACTAGATACCTGGTCCAACGAGGCTCAGTACGTTCCCTTTCCAAAAACCAGGAATGAGAACAAGCCAGCAAGTCTGGGATGGTGACTTGAACAGAGAAGATAAACTTAGGAACTGTACAGTACCCAGAAGACTTCTGTCTGTCAAGCGTATACACAAAAGCTGAGAGAGGGGGGAAATGAAGCAGATGCAGAGAAAGACAAAGTGAGACAAGAGATAGCAACTCTCCATTTCTAGTCCCAAAAGCTGCTCCTGGGTTCCTGAGTTGTTCTAACATGGTTCCAATAAATTCTCCTTTATGCTTAAGCCAGTTTGAGGCAGATTCCTTTACACAGAACAAAGTTTTCACAAAGACATGTTAAAAAAAAAATGTAAAAAAACATTTATTTTCTCCTGATCCAGTCATTTTTCACTTTCAAGAAAGAACCAAAATTATGTGCAAATATTTATGTTCCAGGATATATACTGCAAAGCTAGACATGAAATGGGAGAGAACCGAGAACAATCTAAATGTCTAAAAAGAGTGAACTGGCTAAATAAACCCTATACAGGTGTCTGCCACTTTCCAGAAGTTCGAGTTATCCCACTTCGCTGTCCCAGAAGACCTACATTATTACCCATTTTCACTAACTGAAACAAATCCAAAGGGAAAAAGCCGTTACTGTATTTAACATGGGTCTGTCATAAAAGCAAGATGGTGAAATGCAAACTTTCAGAAAGTGGGGGGATATGCCTCACTTTATGCCATCGTTTTGGCTTATGAAAGGTTTCACAGGGAAGCTCTATTTTCAATTAGCAGAGAAAACCTGTCCCATATGATAGGATACCATCAAGCCACTCAAAATTAATATTCTTGATGAATACTTTAAAATGTAAAGAAATGCACAAAACACGTTAAAAAATAGGTATTTCAAGAACAATAAGCATAATGCCAATTTTATTTTTAATACAAATGTACAGCATAGAAAAAAGAAAGAAAAGGATCTAAAATATGGCAGTGAGATCAAAGTGAAATTTGATTTTTCTCCCTTGCTGAATTTTCCAAGTGAACCTTCATGACTTTTCTAAAAATGAAAAAAAAAGTTTTAAGAAATGATAGACTACAACCCCCAGCCAAAATCTGAGTCTCCTTTTATAGCTATGGCATGTGCACATACACACACACACAATTATACTATTAACAAATGTTTTTATTTTAAAATTAACTCATTTATATTAAATAAAAGAGACTATTTTCAGTAGGCGGATTTGAGGAGGAAGGTCCTCATTCCAACTGAGGTGAAAAAGAAAGATGACCTCCCAGGCATTATTTATAACTGAGTAAAAATTCAGAGAGATAGAGCTTCAGAAATCAAGCTGCCCTGAAACAAAAGCAGAAAGAATAAAAAAAGTCAAGGAAATGGGTACACTAGGCCTCCTTGTGATCTAGCTTTGTCTTATTTATACACTTCCCAATGCTCTCCCTCTCACTTGACAATCAAATAGTGTTCTCAACTTGTATGATCCATCCACCCCTTTAAATAAATGTAAATCTCTTGTTTTTCCTTGATGTTATTTGAAATTCCAAAACAGTGGGAGCCACATGGCTTGGATTCATAGAGGGCTCTACTACTTACTGGCTCTGTGACCTCGGGTAAGTGACTCAACCTCTCCTGCATAAAATGGGGATAACAGTATGTATCTCCTAGGGTTACTGTGATTATTTAAAAATTGAATTAGTAGATTCAATGCACCCAGAAAAGTGTCCTGCAAATATTAAGTGCTGTGTAACTGTACTATTACTAATACTATAATACTGAGCATTAAAAGGAAAACAATAGTGCAAAGTGCTTTGTTTTCAAACCATATAAGCTTACCTTTTAATCTTCACCTGACAGAACCACTGCTCTAGCAATCCTAACTACTTGTAGTTCCTGAATATGCTTTCCTATTCCTATTCCGACACCTTTGCACACACTGTTCTTTCTGCCTGGGAGGCCTCTGTCTACCTAGCAAACTGCTCCTCATCCTTCCATACTCAACTCCAGCCATCAGCTCACTTGCAAAGGCTTCCATAAGTTATTCTCGCTGAGACAATCTCCTCTCTGGGTACCATGTATATTCTGACTTCAAATTTACTCTAATTGTTTTCATGTTCATATTCCCTACAAAAGCCTAAGCTCGGAACCAGAGGCTCTAGATACACATTTGTTGAAACTTAAGTAATTCAGGGAGTACTCATTTACTCAACAAATATTTACTGACAGCCAATAAATACATCAATGAACAAAACAAGTAAAAATCCCTGGCCTCGTGGAGTTGAGAGTTTCTGAGCTGATTATGGTACCAGAAGATATCAGTTTAAGGGCAGAAGAGACATAATATCTCATGGGGCTACACTTAAGAGTAATAGGCATTTGTTATGTTTTATATTATTATAATTATCAGGGCCTACATCTTCTCTCCATCCAGAAGAGAAGTGCAACCGAAGGATACATTCATCTCTCTGGCAGACTGCAAAGGAATGTCTTACCCAAACTGTAGAGCTCCATGTGGCTTGTAATAAGAAAAGTGACAAGGGAGGATTAGAGAGGCCCAAGCAGAGCCCCTAGCACAGTCTGGGGATGGATGGAAGGTCAAACACTTAGTCAGCAGGTAATGTGCTTCAGGAGTCCAGGATACCCCACAAAGACTAAACATCCTATCTAATGCTAAGTCCAACTTTCATTCTTTTTTTTTTTTTATTTTATTTTATTTTATTTATTTGACAGAGAGAGATCACAGTAGACAGAGGCAGGCAGAGAGAGAGAGAGAGAGGGAAGCAGGCTCCCCACTGAGCAGAGAGCCCGATGCGGGACTCGATCTCAGGATCCTGAGATCATGACCCGAGCCGAAGGCAGCGGCTTAACCCACTGAGCCACCCAGGCGTCCCCCAACTTTCATTCTTCTATCTAATTTTTTAACCAAAGTAATATATACAAATAGCTTTAAAAGATAGTAATACAAGGCTTATAGTACAAATAGCAGTTCCTTGTACAAACCCTCTCCAGACATCTAGTTGTTTCTCTCGGGAAACTACTTGCAAGTCTTTTAGAGATTTCTTCAGGTATTTATCTTCTTATTTTAAAATACATGCTCATTGTGATCTCCCAATTTTTCAATTTAATCATTACCTACTGAATTCTTACCACAGATAACTGAAATTTAGTTCTTATACTACCTTCTCTTATTCCATCCCCTACTACCATTACAGTAATACCACAATTTTTAGTTAAATCCATATTTAAAGTCTGGATTATTAGAATCATGTAAAAATATTAATCGGTGAGATAATTAGTTTACAGTAATTATACTTTTCTTATACATTTTGTTGTTCCTGGAATTAAAAATGCCTTGCTTTCTTATTTGCCTAGTTTTCTATATTCCTGTCATTAGTTCTTCCCCATACTCTCCAAAGAAGGTATAAAACCACTCTGAATGATGGCTCAAAACACATCACATCACAGAATAAGTCAGTCTATTTTCTTCCCTTGGTTACATCTTTCCTAGAGCCTCTATCCTCTTGTCCAAACTAAACTGGTTGGCCTCTAGACCTGTTGTACGATAGCCATCTGGGTTTTGCCTTCATCAAACGGGATTTTCTTCATCTCTCTCTTGTATTGGATTCCCGATTTTCTGGATCCATGTCTTCATCTCTATTGGTTCATTTTCTTATTTTAATGGAGAACATCCTCCAGTCGCTTCCTCAAAAAGAATGCATGGGAGGTAAGTCTTGTGACCTTGCATGTCTACAGTGTTTCTGTTCTATCCTCAGACTTTTTTTTTTTTTTAAGATTTTATTTATTCATTTGACAGAGAGAGAGAGAGATCATGAGCAGGGGGAGCAGCAGGTAGAGGGAGGGAGAAGCAGGCTCCCCACTAAGCAAGGAGCCTTGACATGGGGCTCGATCGCATGACTCTGGGATCATGACCTGAGCTGAAGGCAGACGCTTAACCAACGGAGCCACCCAGGCGCCCCTCTACCTTCAGACTTGATCAAGAGTTGGACTGGGAACAGAATTTCAAATTGCAAATTGCTTTTCCGAATTTCAAAAACATCATTCCCCATCCTAGCTTCCTGTGCTGTTGCTGTTGCTGCTGACAAGTCTGATGCCATCTGATTCCCAATCCTTGCTTGCAACTGTTTTTCCCTCTGAGGAAGCTTAATATCTCTTATTCCTGTTTTTCTGAAGTTTTGCAATGATGTGCCTTTCAGTATAGGCGTGTGGGTCTTTCTTCATTTGCAGTTTGGTACTCAGTAAATTCTGTTCATCTGGAATATATGAGACATCTGAAAAATTTCCTTGTATTAGTTACTGGATGATTTTCTCCCTCTCCATCTTCAGTTCTCTTGTCTTAGAATTTCTATTAGTCAGGCAGCAGACCTCTGGTGTGATCCTCTAAAATTTTTCTCTCTTCGTTCGCTGATCACTTCGCCCTTCCCTGTATTAAGAGATTATTCCAATCTCATTTTCAAAACCTTTTTTTATTATCAAGAATCCTTTTTGTTTTCTAATTGTTCTCTTATTCTTTTCTCCTGGTCTTGCTCCACAAGTGCAATACCTTCTCTTTGAGGATCTAAAGTTATAGTTATTTTGAATTGTCCCATACGATGTTCTTGGTCTGTTTTGATTTTCATTTTAGTGCCTTCCCTTATATATCTGAGACTGTTGGCTGTTATGTTCATATTTAGGAATGAAGGAGTAAGGATGTGGAGCAACTAAAACTCTCATACACTGTTGGTAGGAATGTAAATGGTACACATGTTGGCAGTTTCATTAAAGTTAAAAATACACTTACCATACCACCCAACCACAAGTAGGTATTTAACTAAGAGAAATGAAAGAATAGCTCTACACAATGGCTTACATATGAATGTTCATAGTAGTTTTATAGAAACAGAAACAATCCAAAGAGTAGATCCTGTATAAACCTATTTATTAAAATTCTAAAATCTGTAAACTTAATCTGTAGTGACAAAAAGCTGACCAATGTTTGCCTGGGAACAAGACTGGGGGGTGAGAGGAAGGGAGAGATTACCAAGGAACACAAGGAAACTTTTAGAGATGACAGATATGTTCATTATCTTGACTTGATAGTTTCAGCCCAACAAAAATTAAACCTTTTTAAAAATGTGAGTTTCATATTAGTTATACCTTAATAAATCTAGAAAAGAGAAGGAGAATGGAAACAAGAAGGAGAGAGAAAGTATCCAAAATAAAAGAGGCTTTTAGAAAATGAGGTACTAAAAATCAGTAGAAAACCACAGGGCTGGCCTGTATGTAAAACGGTCTTCTCATTATTTGGTATAAACCCTATTCTCAGTGTGGTGCTCCCTCCTGCCCTAGACCATTATACTGTGCTTAATATCTGAGTCAAGTGTCCCCCTGGTTAAATTTCTCTAGGGTAATGGCTGACAAACTTTTTCTATAAACAGCCTATAAACAGGTCTTTGCTACAACTGCTCAATTCTGCCATTATAGCACAAAAGCAGCCATAGACAGTATGTAAATGAAAGACATGGTTGTGTTCCAGTAACTTTATTTACAAAAACAGGCAGCAAGCCAGATTTGGCCCAGGTGCAGGCCATAGTTTGCCAATCCCTGCTCTAGAGAATCATATTAGTCTTTCCATCTTTGGGGAACTAATCAATTTCTCTTCAGAAGTGATGGCTATAAAATGCTTTATACCTAAAGAAGATAATTAAGCAAGTAAGATGGGAAACTGAAAATCTAAAAAGAGTTATATATAATCTTATCAGATATTAGAAGCAGGGGCAATACTTCTGATAGCTTGCAAAAACTGTTTCATCTGATGAACTGGTATTTAGGACAAACAGAAATCAGAGCAGGAAAAGTACACCTTCAGAAGTTTTTGTGACAAGTGTTTACAAGTGGCTTCCAACTGTTACTTTTGCCTACCTTGACTTTAGTTGGGGGCTTTAAGATATGAATAATACTCTGGGAGATTTCACTCCAGATTATTTTTCATTTAACTGATACACAGTGTAACACTTAGTTTCAGGTATTCAAAATAGTGAGTTAACAAGTCTGTATGTTATTCTGTGCTCACCACCAATGTAGCTACAATCTGTCACCATACAGACACTATTACAATACTGTTGACTATATTCCCCTGTGTTCTAATGTTTTATCCCTGGGACTTATTAACTAGAAGCCTATACCTCCCACTCCCTTTCACCAGTTTTGGCCATCCCCCCACTACCCTTCTCCTCTGGCAAGCATCAGTTTGCTCTCTGTATTTATGGCTCTGTTTTTAGACTCCACATGTAAGTGAAATCACATGGTATTTGTCTTTCTCTGTTTCACTTAGCATTATACTCTCTAGTCTATCCACTGTCACAAGATCTCAACCTTTTTTATGGCCAAGTAATACCCGTACATGCATTTGTATGTTTTACCCATTACTCTGTCAATGGACACTTGGGTTGCTTCCATATTTTGCCTATTGTAAATAATGCTGCAATAATCACAGAGGTGCTCATATCTTTTTGGATTAGTGTTTTTGTTTTCTTTGGGCAAATACCCAATAGTAGAATTACTGGATTACATGACATTTTTATTTTTAATTTTTTGAGGAATTTCCATACTGTATTTCACAGTGGCTGTACCAATTTACATTCCTACCAATAGTACATGAAAGTTCTTTTTACTCTACATCCTCTCTAATGCTTATTTCTTGTCTTTTTGATTCTAGCCATGGTGACAGATATCAGGTGATATCTTATTTTGGTTCTCATTTACCTTTCCCTGATGGTTAGTGATATGGAGCCTCCTTTCATGTATCTGATGGCCAACTACATGTTTTTGGGAAAACAGCTATTCAGGTTCTCTGTCCATTTTTTAATGGGATTTTTTGAGTCTTTTGGTGTTGAGTTGTATAAATTCTTTACATATTTTGGAATATTAAAGCCTTATCAGATATATCATTTGCAAGTATCTTCTCCCATTCGTTAGGCTGCCTTTTTGTTTCGTTGATGGTCTCCGTTGCTGTGCAGAAGCTTTTTATTTCAGTGTTGTCCCAATAGTTTACTTTCACTTTTGTTTCCCTTGCCTGATGTCACTCCAGATTATTTTAAAAATCAAATAAACATTCCATGAAAAAGGTGAACTGTGAAATAATACATTTTTTTTAAATAAAGTAAGGCTGCTATCTCATTCTTAATTAAAAGGTCAATTAACTTACACTTCTATAAATTTGTCTCAAATTCATGACTAACTAACTGCCCATAACAAATCTCAAGTTCTGTCAGTGAACACACTCCCCAATTTCACTAAATCCTTTTCCTTTGGCATTACAACTTTTCAGGATAAGTTTATCTGTGCTTCTTGACTCCAGAGGAATAGGAGTGCTAATTTCTTTTCTAATTACTGTATTAGATGACAGAAGCACTAGATAAAATGAGATCAGCAAGAATCATTCACTGCTCATAAAAAGAACTAAGTTCAGAATTGATCTCTATCTTTAGTTTTCTTTTTGGTCAAAATGATATAATTTGTTCTGGCAAAAGGTGGAAAGGTTTTTTAAAAGGTAACAAATTCAACACATTAGTTGGAGATTTCTAGGGCCTCATCTATCAGAGCAAAGGAAAGTTTGGTGCTTAACTGACAGAAACTAATAATTACTCCTGTCATTTTCAGACAGAGCTAGTAGGAAAGAAGTTAGTCAATCCATACTGATTTACACAAACATTTGCTTCCTGAACTTGGAGTAAATCAACTTTGGGGAACATGTCTTCTGTGAAGATAATTTTACAGGGCAGCCTCTCCAACCAGCTACCATGTGAAGACAACAGCCCAAGAGTAAACTCCTTTTTCCTGTCTGGTTTTCTCAGCCTTCTCTGTTGGGAAAAAGAAATGCAAGAATATGTGATCTGGCCTGTCTATTATAATGTTCAACAATTATAAAAACTGAAATCCATAAATACCACCAGGTTTTGATAAACTCTGATATTCTTAAACAATGTAGGTGTGAAAGTATTGTTAACGAACGGACATCAAGGCTGCTATGTTTCAAAGGCATGGAATATTAATATTAATAACAATACAATATAGCTTACAAACAAGTATTTTAAATATCAAACAATTTTAAAAATAATTCATAGCTCACATTTGAAATAAATTACATTATTTTCTATAATAGATTTACCTTCTTATAATATGTTACTTTGGCAATATATTATAGTAAAATCTTTTTTATAGTAAAATTATTTCTGCATTCCTTCCCCTAAAGCAGGTTGCTAGTTTAGGATGGCAAAGGGAGACTTTTCTAAAACCAGTAACAAGCACTAATGGATATTTTAACTGTATAGTATTTTAGGATTCACACATCTTCAGATATACATTATAATTAATTTACATTAGTAGAGAAAACTGTTACAGTCATAGATGGAGACAGACACTGTTGATTGCTTTTTCAACGTCCATTATTCTCTATTCCTTCTGCTTCCTATGCTAACAAAAACCAATTTTGTTTGGGTGTCTAGCCTCCAAATGTTTGAGAGGCAAATCCTCAGCTCCAGAACCTAAATCAGTCTTGGATCTACTCTTCTTGCCGGTGACTACTTTAAGCATTGGCATGTGACAAAAATGGTCAATGAGATGCAAAGTCTGTTGAGGGCCTCTAACTAAGGTTTTCCCTGCTCTTAAAAAGAGACATTTAAGAATAACTGGTCTTTTTTTTTTTTTTTTTTTTTTTTTTTTGCCCCAGAATGTTCATGCATAAGGATATAAAGCCTGGAGTTACAGCAATGACCATGAGCAATGTTTGCTGACATGCTGATGGTGGCAGAGCAGACAGAGGACCAGAACATGGGTTCTGATGGTGCTGCTGAACTGGACAACTCCAGTAACTCATTAGATGAATAAGTCCACTTACTGTTTTAGCCACTTTTAGTTAGCCTTTCAGTTACATACAGCTAAAAGCAACTGAACTGGTAATTTTAATGCCCATATTATAGATGAGGAAACCAGTTCAGAGAAATTCAATAGATATAAAGGCCAGTCATGATTAGAACCTCTTGCTTTTCTTTAACAAATGTTTAAATATCACTATGAGTGAAGCACTAGGTATACACCAGCTTTTAGGTGTGATGAGGACACAGTTCTTAGTGGGAGATAAACATACCAACAAATAGTAAAATAAATACGATAAAGAGAAACAGAGCAAGGAACTACCAATTCACAAGAGAAAGCATTTAGCTAAGCCAAAAGATGTTAGGGATGAATATATCTGAGAGACAAACTTTTTTCTTGAGTGATTTAAAATTTTAAAAGATAACTTCCTATGACTCTTGTATTTCAAAATAAACATTTTTTTAAAAACTTCCCAAGAAACAGATGTAATCTTATAAAAATAATGTTGAATAAAATAAGAAAGACAGAAAAAAAACATACTCTACATGATTCCATATGTAGGCAAAATTAATCTATGCTGTTAGAAGTCACAATAGTGACTGGTGGAAGGGAACTGGAGTGAAATAAAGCAAGCCCAAAAACTTCGTGTAGTAAATATCTGATACTGACATGGGTGCTAGTTACTCAGGTGTTTCAGCTTGCAAAAATATATCTGAACTATATATACATACACATAAATATATACACATATATATGTAGTTTTCTGTATCTATATTATACTTCAGTAGTTTAAAAAACTAATACGTTCCTTATAAATAATACAGATAATAAAGAGTATAAAAAGTTAAAAGCACCAGCTTCCTTGGTCACCTCTCTGGAATCCCACATTTCTGAGAAATCACTATTAACAGTTCCATGCAAATAATTCTAAGTAGTCTAGAACTTTTCCCACATATTTTCTTTTCTTTCTTTCTTTTTTTTTTTTTTTTAAGATTCTATTCATTTAGCTGGCCACAGGGCTCAATCCCAGGTCCCTGGGATCATGAATGGAGCAGAAGGCAGATGCTTAACTGACTGAGCCACCCATGCACCCTCAACATATTTTCGATTGTTAATAACCATAAATGCATATACACAAATTTTTTAAAATATTTTGCATTTTAAATAAATCCTACTGTAATGTTTTACAATTTGATTTTTTTTACCTTCCATTCATCTTCCTACTCAGGTAAGTACTTCATAATATGCATATATTGTTAACTCATGTATTACTTGCTAATGCACACGGATACATCTGCAGTTGTTTTCCACTTTTCATGTGTGGCTATTTCTGTACTGTCCTGTAAATGAGCCTGTGGGTCAAACCTTTGCTTACATTAGGTTTAAGTACTAAACAAAGAAGATAAGAAAGAATATTCCAGGTCGAAGAAACAATAGAGCATAACCAAGAAAATGTAAGTATGTGTCAAGTCTGGAGGACAAGGTGTGTATGGGTTCAATGGAGAGGCTCATGGGTAAGATAATGAGGCCACTGTAAGGAGTCTGGATTTTTTCCTAGAGTCTAAGGCAAAGAGAGCTACTGAAGCGTCACAAGCAGGAAAGCCAACATAAAAAGGTTGTATTTTACATCTCCCTTTAAAAGTGAAAGGTTAGATGATAAAGACAGGACTGGATGCAAGGGGATGCCATGTAAAGGGAGTAAGGGAGCTTCGGCAATGTTAAAGAGCTTGAATAAACAGGACTTTGCAATTATGGATAAGAGACTGAGAGAGAGAGACAAAAGCACCATGATGACTTCCACATTTTGCTTGGCCACTAGATAAATGGAATGTCATTAACCAAAAAGGGAAAGAAGTAGAATCTGAAGGGGGTGGATTTGGGGTTCTATCTGGAGAATATGGAGCCCTGGGACATCCAATAAGGCTGAAGCTGAAAATGCACATCTGTCTAGAGTTGGGAGAGAGGGAAAGAAGAAATAAAGGTTTGGAGGTCACTGGCATTCAGTGGTGGTTTGAGACTGTATGTTACCCATGGGGGGGTTGCAGAACAAGATGAAAAGGAAGACAAGGATGAAACACCACAGAATATTAAATTTTAAAGGGCAGGGTAAGGAAGAAGTGGCTGAGAAGAAAAGTGAGTAGGTGCATTTGAAGCGGTCAAAGAACTAAGAAAGGAAGTTTCTTGGTTCTCTGAAGAAGAAAACCTTAAGAAGGAAATGGTCATTAACCTTAAATGCTACAGTTAGTTCAAGTAAAATGAAGTTAAAAAAAAAAAAAGTACTTTAGATTTGGTAGTTATGTTACTAGAAGTTTCAGTGAGCTCACTAGAGCAGAATGAAGATGGAAACTGACTACAGTGGGTTGATAATGGGCTATAAGGTAAGGAAAAAGTAACATCAAATAGAGACTAAGCCAAGATTAAGCTTTTTAAGAAGTTTAATCATAAAGTGACACAAAGATAGGGCAATGGCAGAAAGAAATTAAGAAACAAAGAAATTCTTGTTATTTAAAAGATAAAAGAAATGTAAGCATGTTTTATAAAGTCAGGAGAACCCAAAGAAGGTACAACAGACGGAAATAAGTGATGTAGCAACACACAGAGGAGACTGTTTCTAGATACATCACATTTCCAGACTGCTGGCCTAGCTCATTTACTGTTTTATACTACTTCACATCATAGAAGTTTTCCTTTTCTGAAACTAAGAGAAAGCTGCTCTGAATTGAAACAGTTAAAAATGTTATTGAACATTCTTAAAACATTCAAGTAGGAAGCAATATTGAGAATATTTTTTCTCAAAAAAAAAAAAAAAGGAAACTGAACTATTTGAATGGAAAATCTTTGAATGGGAAAATGCCTGAGCATGGACATCATAGGCCACCTTACTAGACTACTAGCTTCTTGAAAGCCTAATGAATTAATATATTTGAAAACACTTGCTATATATCTACTATGCTAGGCTTGAGGGGTACAAATATGAGGAAGACACATTCTCTATCCTCAAGGAGCTTACAAATAATTACAACACAGTGCAATGAAAACAAGTAAGAGAAGTGGGCACAAATACCATGAGTACACAGAAGAGGGATACCTATCTAGCTTTGCCTGGAGAGTAGAAAGAAGTCAAGGAAAACTTTCTAGAGGATCTTGCTTACATTGGATCTTCAAAGGATAAGTAGGAATTTACCAGGTAAAAAGGAAAGAGAATTCATGCATAGAGAACAGCATATGCAAAGGCACAGAGAACAGAGAGAGACCAGTATAAAGAGGTGACACCAGGGAACTTCTGGGATACGTAAGGCAGGGAAGGATGCAAGAGAGTCAATCAAGAATCAGTTGCTAAAAGCATCTGTGCTAATGAGCCTGAACATCTTGAAGGCGATGACCAGTCACAGGAAAATAATACTCCAAGATTTTCTTTTCTTTTTTTATTGTAATTCCAATGTAGTTAACATTCAGTGTTATTATTAGTTTCAGGTATACAATATACTGATTCAACACTTCTACCACCCAGTGGTCATCAAGATAAGCGTACTCTTAATCTCCTTTACCTATCTCACCTATCACCCTTTCCATCTCACCTCTGGTAACCATCTGTTCATTATAGTTAAGAGTCTGTTTCTTGGTTTATCTCTTTCCCCTCTTTATTTGTTTCCTTTCTTAAATTCCATACATGAGTGAAATCATAAGGTATTTATTATTCTCTGACTGCCTTATTTCACATAGCATTTTACTCTTTGATCATCCATGTTATGGCAAATGACAAGATTTTGTTTTTATGACTGAATAATATTCCATTGTGTATGTATACCACATCTTTATCCATCCATCTATTGATGAACAGGGGTCACTTCCATAATTTGTCTAAATAATGCTGCAGAAACCATGGGGGTGCATATATCCCCTTGAATTACTGTTTTCATATTCTTGAGTAAATACCCAGCAGTGAGATTACTGGATCGTAGGGTACTTCTATTTTTAATTTTTTGAAGAACCTCTATACTGTCTTCCCCAGTGGCTGCACCAGTTTGCAGTCCCACCAACAATGCACAAGGGTTCCTTTTTCTCCACATCCTCAGCAACACTTGTTTCTTGAGTTTTTGATTTTAGACATTCAGAAAGATGTAAGCTGCTATATCTCATTGTGATTCTGATTTGCCTTTCCCTGATGATGAGTAATGTGGAGCATTTTTTCATGTGTCTGTTGGCATCTTTGGAGAAATGACTGTCTATGTCTTCTGCTCTTTCTTAATTGGATTATTTGCTTTTTAGTGTTGAGTTTTATAAGTTCTTTAAACATTTCGGATACTAACCCTTTACTGGATATGTCGTTCGCAACATTTTCATTCTTTGCACCCTCCAGGGACCTAGTACCATACCTTCCACTATAGAAAACTCACAATAAATGTATGTGGAATAAACAGAAGAGTCAGAATCTTAGAATGATAAAGACATTTGAAAAAATACAGATCCCAGGGAGAAGGAAATACATTGAAGGAAGAGACTACTTGAAAGCACAAAGTAATTTAATAATGAAGTCAGAGTTCTACTGGCTAAGGCCCCATTAAATAACCATTTGTTGTGCACACCATCTACCAGTCAAAAGTTAAGATTAATGTTCTCCAAAGAGTCAAAGTGAAGAGTCCCTAAATACAGAGCTTGAAAAAAGTTCCACAACCTTAGACTTTGTCTAGATTTTCATTGCTTGAGGCAAATGTTCTTCAATAAGTAAGAAATAAATATAGAAAGAAAACAAAATACAATAGATCCCAGTAGTTCAGTGTCAAGACATGTAACATCCAATAATGAACATTAAGAATTTCAAACTGAATTGAAAAAGTCATTCCACGGGGCACCTGGGGGGCTCAGTCAATTAAGCATCTGACTTAATTTTGGCTCAGGTCATGATCTCACAGCTGTGGGATCCACACTGTGCTGGGAGTCAAACCTGCTTAAGATTCTCTTTGCCCCTTCCTGCTCCCTCCCCCCTGCTTTGTCTCTCTTCCTCTCAAAAAAGAATAAAATAAAAATAAAAATTCATTCCATTTGACAGCATCAAAAATAAATGATTAGAATGAACTAAAAAGACTGCCCCAACCTACTACAAGAAGCAGAATTGCTACATTTGGCAATAATCACCACCTTACTTGATTCCCTCCACCACACTCACATAAAATATCCTACAATAACATGGCACACATTATTAAAATATGAGTTACTTCATCAAGCTTCTTTGTCAATCTTTGATTAGTTAGGTACAACTACTGGCAATAGCAACAAATGCACTCCAAGAATAAAGGATATAAAAAGAAAAAACAGGGTAAGAAGCTGATCCCCTATGTACACAAGAGGAAGTAAACTCAACAAACAACTGGGCCCATGGTGTCCCATAAATACTGTGCAGGAGGGATGAACTTGACTGAATCCTAGGGAACTACTAAGCTCTGGACAAAGATGAGGACAAATTCCCACCATAATTTAAGAATCTCTAATAAAATAACAGTCTTAAATTCTAATGTGATGAGCCAATCACACTAGTTTGGTTATGAATGAAAAAGGGCAACATTCTACAGTCACCGGCATCAGAGGCTGGAGATAGTCATCTATCAGGTTACCATTATTAGACTAATTTACTTGACTCCAATGCAATGAAGCCTAAAGGTAATGTAATTATTGTGCCTAATGTCCTATTTCAAAAAATATTTGATAAAGGTCCACAGAATAGTTTAAGAATACAATTTACCAAATAAAACGGAACAAAGAATATAGTGATCTGGATTCTAGTCTCACATGAGATACTGATTAATTATATATATATAATCACAGCTAAGTCAAAACAGTCGACGTCCCAGTTTATGTATTACAGTGATGTACTTACTCATGACTGCATTAAATGTTCTAAGTTCTTAAAAAAAGTAGTACGTGGGGAAAAAAAAAGTAGTACTTGACCATTAAGATGAAGGTGTTCCATATGAGATGAAGTTAACCACTATGACTAAAGCTAACCTATTCCACTGAAATAGAACTTACCTCCAAAAACATTCAATGCACTCAATAGATACATATACACATTATACATATACAATGATACACGTTCACTAACTCCTAAAAGGCATTATTCAAACATTCCATAAATAAGGAAACAGATATATTAAATTATTAACTCAAAATCTATGAAAAAGTCTATTTCAGGAACAGAATCAAACTCCAGTTTCCCCTCCCCCACCCACAGTCCCTTTTTCAAGTCACCTACTTAGCTTAAATAATGTTGTTCTATGCATCAGAAACATAATTAGTTATGACAGGAACAGAAACTTCTCTCTCAAAGGCTTCAAATCCATTTTAGTAAGATATGTTCAAAATTTAAAATGAGAATGGCTTCATAAATGGCAACTATTTATTAAACCCAGAAAGTATTTCATCTTCTATTAGGTTAAGCAATCTATAAGGAATAGGGACTATAATTTTTAAACATAGAGTTGGAAAAGCAAAGCAGTAGCAAAGGCCAAAGACTATGAAGTTGTCTACCTCTCTAAAAAAGGAATAAGAAAAATAGGATAAAGGGTAAAAGGAAAATAAAACCTAAAACTGAAATGTTTCTAAGTATTCTAAGTTTCTAAGTATTCTAAGGAATACTATGGAATATCTGTACCATGGACAAGTGGCTTGAAAAATAAACCTCCAGTTAAGCCTCAGATACCTATTAACTCATCTCCCACATTAGCAAAATGCTTTTTTTCCCCCACAGGGTACCTCCTGGGAAAAACTAGGTACTGTCATATTTGCTGTTAATCTGATACAGCATTTTCTGGAGGCTATTTGGAAATAAGTAGTAAAAAATATGTTTTTATAAAAAATATATATACTTAAGTTCTTTCAAGAAAAAGAACTTAAATTCTTTTATACTAACTTTAACCAAGTAAGGTAGATGGATTGTTTTCAATTCTTTATATTCTGTTATAAAATTATTACCCACACCCTTTGTCATGTAACTTTGCAGGGCTTGGCCACATGATTTGTTTCGGCTAACGAGATTTTTAAAGACTTGATGCCAGCAGAGGCTTAAAAATGTATTTTGGTCTGCTTCTGGTATTCTGGTGAAATGGGTATGCCCCGGATAGTTGCTGCCTCTTTGTGGCAGGCCTCAAAGTGAACAGGTACAGAGCAGAGCTGGCAGGGCCAACCAACCCACAAACTCAAGTAGATGTGTCTAGGCCTAGATCAGGAAAGCAGATGTGTCTAGCCTAGATCAGGAAAACTCAAGGTGATATACAGACCCAATGAGAAAATAAATGTTGTAAGCTACTCAATGCAACACTGGTTTGTTATGCAGAACTATTACAGCAATAGCTGACCAATACATCCAGTAATCCCACACCTAAGAATGTATCCTAAGGCAATCAGAGACAAACAAATTCACACACGTATTTCTACCATAGCAATATTTGTAAATATTTGTAAAAACTGGAAATATCCCATCATCAAATATTAGAGGAATAACCAAATTATCATCTATAGCCAGGACACTAAGTATTTGAACCTATAAAAATCGTAGTTTTAAAAAACACTCAAAAATGTTAGATGTTCATAATACTTTCAGTTTAAAAAGCATAAAATGCAAGATGACTGTTTTAAAAAACTATCTAACCTCTATTCTGAAAAGCAAAAGACCACACATCATGCCAAAATGAGGAGGAAGGGGTGAAAAATAAGAATGAACCCTATTAAAGAAATTAATAGTTGCTTCTATACTTCAGTATTAGTAGTATTTAAAACAGATGGATTCTATGAATAGAGTGTTCATATACCATGGGAAGAATGTCACTGGATATTTAAATGCTAACTCTCTCTAGAACAGACAAAAGTTTGGTGTTAAAAATTTTTTAAATAATGTTTCTTGTCTATTTCTGGTTATAAAAAGGCAACATATTTATTGTAGAGATTAAAGCAAACATACATAAGACCTCAAAGAAAAAATAAACCACCTGTAAATTCGTCACCTTCCAACACTCCATAGTGACACTGTTTCTATTATGTGTTTACATGCCTACATACATACATACATAAAACACAGTCAAAAGTGGGATTATAATGCATATGAAGCTGCATGTACTTTCTCACTTGCTTTATCAAGAGCACATCCTCTATCATTAAAATATTTTTGAAATCATGATTTTTTAATGGCTCCATACCATGTAATTGGTTTAACCAATCAAGTCTGGGGATTTCCTGAGTTAAAACTGTCAACCACAAATTAAAACCCTGTGGGCCAAGGAGCTCATTTCAAAATCTGCAATAGGGAGTTTATTCAAAAATCTCAAGTTACAGTTTGAAAACACTGGAACCTTCTAACCAAGAATTCAATGAAATTCACTGAGTTTTAGCCATGAAAGATGCTCACTAAAGACCGTATTTTCCCAAATGGAGCATAACATTTCATAATTAGTCTTGAGGAAGAAACTGATTAAGTACCAAAGATTGAGGTAGTAATAACAAATAAGTGCCCACTGTAAGAATTAATGACATTCACAATGTTTGTTTTTTTAATAAAGCAAAAAAAGAGCATGTGTGCATCTATTACTTGTATAAATTTTTAAGTGGCTATAGAAAAAATGACAATAGAAAAGTGAACATAGTATAAAAGGAATAGAAACAAATAATGATAACGGTTAGTAGCTGTTAATTCTGGAATATGACATTCTTTGTACTTTGCTGAATTTAGCATTTTTCTCACAACCAAAAAAATTAATGTTAAATTAAAATATCTGTCATGTGAGTAAGGTAATTCAGATTTTAGTAATGAAAGTAAAAGGAAAACCAGTGTTTTGCCAGAGGTTAAGTAGATCTTTTGAAAAGGAAAAACAAAATGCTAGGCATTCAGCATTAGGCGTTTGTTGTAAAATAAAACTATTTCAAACTGAATATCAATGTTTTATGTTGGAAATAAGTCTGAGGAAGGCCCAGCTTCTGAACTTTATAGCTGTGCTTTCTTCAAGTACTAGCCTACCTAAAAATGATATATTTCGTGTTCTATCAAAAGGTTGTTTTAACAGTTAAAAAAATATTTTTAAAATTGCAAGATTGCATTTCAGTTTCTGACTCCGTTTCTCTTTACTTTCTTTACTTTATATACCTAAGTTTTTCCTGATGGCAGGCCCATTTTTTAAAATTCTAGTTTCTAAAATTCAAACTTAGTTCAGATGACAGAGTTTACCACTTGATGAAATGTCTAACTGAACATAAACATAAATGGTTACAATTTTCTATTAACTGAGGTCCCTAGTTAAAAAAAAAAAGAAATTAAAGAAAAAGTTATAGAAATAAACTAAATCTTTATATCAGTTCCCACAAACAAAAATTTCAAATAAATGTAAATTTTTTCAATTGCCCCATTTTCCCCAAATGTAGCTTTAGATTGTCTTAACTTTGTGACAGCATCCCCCACCCATACTCCACTAATCAGTTCTCACCTTCTTTCCTGGCTGCAACACGTGAATTTTTCAGCAAAAGTGACTCATTCATTGGCATCTTGTCAAACTAACCCTGAAACTATAAGGAGGCTCAGCGCTAACAGAATTCTAAAGCTAGAACACTTCCACTAACACACATCATTTTGACTTTAGAGAACTGAATCACTTTCAGAGCCAAATACATACTAACGAACTCTGTTTATATTTTTCCTTACAAATTGTTCTCTACCACGCTACCTCCTCCCAATTTTAGTTTGGCAATTCCCTAATCTAAAATATCTCCTGTCTCTAGAGAAGACAAGGGGGGTATGCAGAAGCATAAGAACAGGAACAGGGAGAAAAAAAGCTGTTGTTCACTCAGCTTGGAAAAAGATTCTGTTCTGAACAATTAACAACTCGTATCCATTCCACATAGTTCTCAAAATTTATTTCTCCTCTTAGTTAAGTGAAAACAAAATAGAAAACACAATACAAACACAATCAGAAATCTCCAGGGATACATTACTCTCATTACTGTTATTTCACTAAACGAAAGTTTAAAAAAAAAAAAACACATGAAAATCAATTATTGAGAACTGTTTACTCAAAAATCTTCAATAAGATGTCACTAGCAGGAATTATGAATTGCAAATCACCTTATGCTTTTGGTTCACACGTTCACCTACACCAAGACAGAAAACTCCTTTTAACCAGAGGGAGAGTGGTGGGGAAGGAACAGGAAACAAATGCTTTGTCAGATTACCACAGACATTTACTAAGAGCTCTATCAATTGTCACACTCCACCTGGTGGCAGGAGCTACCGGAATTGGTGAAGTAGAGGTCATTATACAAGAAATTCCAAAGAAAACTTTGCAGATGTCCTTGGAAAAAAAGCAAGACGCTCTTCTCTTGCTCTATATAACTAAATCTAACAAGGGGCCACCAATGTTTCTTCATATAATAGGTCACTATCTAATAAAGAATAACATAAAGGCATGACACTAATCAGAATGGGAGACCTACATTTACAGCAATTTATTTACAACCATTTTCTCCACGGTAAGTTACATGTCTTCTCAAGCCTTTACAACAGGTTAACAAGACACATCCAGCAACTACAAGATTCTCTATCACATACTCCCACTAACTTTCTTTACCTCTTTCCCCTATGGGTAAACTATAGAGTTTAATTAACATAGTTAACAGCAGCCTGCCACATTGCTTTTAGGTATCTGCCAGGAACATATACCCATGGGATACTCTAGACACTGATTTCAACCAAAAATAAAAATAGATAAACAGAGCTCAAACAAAATTAAAACTGAGTCTGGCTGCCCACACTTATTTTCACACATGAGGAAAAATAGCAGTTCTCCTAGAAGCCTCGAGCAGACATATCTTTAGAACACAATGTTAAAAATATGCCCCCTCCCCCTTTTTTCCCTACCTGTTTCTCACTCAAAGCTGTGATTTTGGCTTGGAGTTCATGAAGCTGTTTCTTTAAATCAGCATTCTGATTGGAAAGAAAAAATATCTGTGAGAAAGATATTTCATTTGTTAACAGAATAGTAGCAAGAAGACTTTATGCATACTGTATTACAAATGATGAAGCAATCTTAAGCATTTAGCCAATCAAACTTGTCATGCATTAAATGTTATCACCACCTAATGCACAGATCCTAAATCTAGCTCCTAACACTGGAACAGGAGCAGTTCCTTCACAATTGTTTCAAATTACAAGAAGTTTTATATCTTAGCATCTTGTACTGTAAGAGTCTTCCTTTCTATTGAAATCCTGTTATTCTTTATAGAAAGTATCAGTTGACAAAAAACCCCAAGCTCCACTAATCAGACAAAAGCAGGAAAATGGAAGTTGTAAGCATGCATACACTGCATACTTAAAGGCATTATCAATAAAGATAAGAGTTTTTCTCTACTTGCCCTCTCTCTTATTTAGTAGAGTACATTTGTTATTTTAGCCTAGATTTGAAATGCTGTCAGTGCTGCAACCGCCTTAACACTACATCATTCAAATTAACACACTGACTACCAGGGTATTTTCTCAGTTCTAAAATTCTAGGAATCAAAAAAGAATACTATTTTAGATGAGATACACTGAGTGTGCTTGCTTTTTACTCAAGTGGGGAAAAATCCAAAATTAAAATTTTCAAATGCTTAATGTAGCAGGACAGTCTACTAACAGACTGAACACCATTCCAATAAAAAAGACTACTTTTTCTTCATTGTTTCACATGCATTTCTTTTGATTCCCCCTGCTTGGTCTTCTGCCAGAGGTGGGGCACACATCCTCCCCCTCATGTTTACTCTACATTGTCTTTTTTATATTTGATATAAGGCTTCACTAATGACATCACTCACAAGACTGTCCAACTACTTACTGCCCCTTCAGATTCTTTTGAGTTAAGATTACTCTGTTACATGACCACCAGCTCTATCAGAAATGCTAAAATTTTCTAATATTTCAGTTGCTGACAATGTAGGTTACCATATTACATACGAAAGAGTCTATTAATCTAAGGTCTACTGCCTCTTGCTTCCCTAAATCTAATTTAAATTTTAATACACTTTAAAAAATAAATAAAAATGGAAAAGCTTCTCAAAGAAGCAGGACTGTCAAACAGGAGTTAAATGTGGGCCATAATGCCAGCCCTCAGAATCCATGGATTATGTTAACACACACTAGTTAGGCCACTGGGTGCTAAGTTTTTGGAAAAATGAATATATTTCCCATTTCCAAAAATATCAATCTACTTCAGTACCATTCTTTAATCCTAGAATTTATTTTCTTAACTTTACAACAAGGAATGTATGGTATGTTTAACAGCCATATATGTGTGTGTGTGTGTGTGTGTGTGTGTGTGTGTGTATTATACACACATATATTATACACTATAACAGATTGACTGGATTTTTCTAAACACTTGTAACATGAAGACTAATGTGCTAAAAACGATTGCTGCTAGAGAGGAGATAGTTTCTAAAACTTAAGTCCTGGTCTATATTTTAGCATCTTATAGTTATTTTTAATTATTTTAATTTAAAAATTAAATGAATAAAAGTAGTACTTTACCTGTGGATCCTGCTTCATTTGAGCGACCAGTTTCTAGTAATAAAGAGAGAAAAAGAGCCATCAGTCTTATATATTAATCCACTATGGCTAATTGGACTTGGCCCCCAAAATCTAAAATTTTAAGTTTCCCAGAAAAAAACAAGGAACACGAAAAGCTTCTATGAGCCATATAAAAGGTTACTGAGACACTCTTCTTAATATATACATATATATATACACCAAACTACCACTTTGTGTTTGAAATTAAAAGCTCCTGCTTTTTAACAAATCTGGAGATGGGGTGGGGGATGGGGGCTTTTAAAAAGCAATTTAAACAAGCTGGATGCTCCAAAAGCCAAACATCCCTTTAAAATGTTGTCATTGTTTAGAGTCCCAAAAAGCCTGGAAAGAAGCTGCTCCCCTAACAAAACAGGCCTGTTTGTATACAGCAAACTACAGATCTGGCAAGTCTGTTGGTTTGGTTCTTACCACAAAAGGAGGCTAGTATCAGCTGCGGACTTTGCCACTGTCTTCTCTGGGCGGGGGTGGGGGGGTGGGGGGCAGGGGGGTGGGGGGGTGTATTCCACAGAGCTGTGATGCTCAGTATTTGAGTAAGTAAGGAAGTGAAGGAGCAACAACACAAACTCTACCTACCTGGGCTCCTCTGGGAAGGAGAGTGCTACCAGAATACTCAAAAAGAAAGACCTTTACTTGGGAAAGCAGAAGTCCAAATAAAAGAAAAAGAAAGAAAAATGGACATCTTCTGACCTAATCCAACTTCTAAGAGCATCACTGCCCAAAAATAACAATAACCAGGACAGAAAAATTTGAAGGACAAAAAAATATCAGAAAGCTGATTCTTAAAAATTATCTGGGAATAAGCTATTCCCCAAGTGAATTTTTCATGTAACTAAAAAATCTGTCCCTCTCTTTGAGTGTCAAGGTACTTTAAAAATTTTTACTCATAATATTTCTAAAATACATACTTATCTGTCCTTATCTTAAAGAGAAAAAAAGTCAGCTTTGACAGATACTTAGAGGCATGATTACATCAGTTAATATACTATTCTATAAACAGTGTACCAGGCCCTTAAAACAAAGGCCCCAAACTGCTATGATTTAAAGAGTTCTCATTGTCTGCATTTTTGTTTTTCGATCTACTTCTTAATGCCAAGGAGTTAGCTAGCAAATCTTGTTACTATTATTATGTCTCCTCCAATAGCCCCTGAACCTCAACTCAAATCTCTGGCTTCTGATCTGCTGTGTGATATGCACAGTGAACTAGTTCTAAGATGAGCAAATAGGCTGTAATAGCTTAAGAAATGCCCCTTGAGTAAAATGTATACTCTTCAGTGAATGACTTCTGATATTTACTGCAGTTGGTCAGGGGCCTTACTTCAGGTGCTAAGATGCATTCTGGATAGCTGAGGTTGCCAACCACATAACTTCTATACATACAAGGTACATGTTATTATGTTCTACTTCACATGTGACAGGAGTTAACTCTTCTATATCTGGCCTTAATCTACAAAACAGTAACAACACACATTCCAAGAACTCAGTGACACTGAAACACACTTTATACATACGTATTTTTCACCAGTGCAGCCTGAAGATTAGCCTCATTTTTCAATGAAAAAAGTCCTTAGTTTTCTTTTTAAATTTAGTTACTAGAGAGTTGGCTATTACACTAAAGTTGCCTTTTTATTTTATTTTTTTTAAGATCTTTATTTATTTGAGAGAGAGAGAGAGAGAGAGAGAGCATGCATATGAGCAGGGAGGAGGGGCAGAGGGGTTCAATCCCAAGACCTCAAGATCATGGCCTGAGCTGAAGGCAGATGCTTAACCGACTGAGCCAACCAGGGGCCCCTAAAGTTGCTTTTTTTTTTTTTAAAGATTTTATTTATTTATTTGAAACAGAGAGAGAGAGATGACAAGTATGCAGAGAGGCAGGCATAGAGAGAGAGGAGAAAGCAGGCTCCCCGCTGAGCAGAGAGCCTGATGCGGGCCTCGATCCCAGGACCCTGAGATCATGACCTGAGCCGAAGGCAGAGGCTTAACCCACTGAGCCACCCAGGCGCCCTAAAGTTGCCTTTTTGAAGCCAAAAAACATTTTCTTCCATGACACTGGAACTTAAAAACTGATAGCCACTCTAATCCTCCACTCCTGGAGGAAATAAATAAACCAACTTTTCTATCTATAAGTACTCAAGCTGAAATTTTAGACAATCAGAGGCAGGACAGGAGAAGAAGCTAGTCAACTTAACTAGACCATCCAAATCCCTCATGACTTTAAGCTGACACTATGTTATCAAAATTAAACTCCTTTATTTTGCAAGAACGCAGCATTTTTTTATGAGGATATACTTTATGCCAAGGGTTGGTGTAAGCTATAGTTCATAGAGAAATCCAGCCTACAATCTGTTTTTATAAATAAAGTTTTATTGGGACACAGCCACACCCATTCATTTATATATTATTTATGGCTGCTTTGTCTATACAGCAGCAGAGTAGTAGTGACAGAGACCATAAATGCCTCACAAAGTATAAAACATTTTACCATCTTTACAGAAAAAGTTTGCTGATCTCTGCTTTATACTATCCTCCATTCCATGTACATACTCCAAAAGCTTAAATATGGTTTCCATCAAATCTATGTAAGAATAATTAAAAAGGCAATTTCTCAAAAAAAGATGAGCTACTCATCACAGGCCATTATTATTTGACATTTACTCAACATCAACCCATACATACATTGCAACTTTCTTAGCCATCTCCCTCTCCATAAAGAATAGAAAAATATACTCCTACCACAGCAATACTTTCCTAACATGCTTCTATCCAGTAAGCTCAATTTCAGCACTAATTCCATCCCTAGCTGGAAACGCAAAGGGGAGGCTTTTGCTCCCGTATTTAGTCAAATGTATGATCTGGCTTTGGCCTCAGCCTAATGGCCAGAGCCTATGTTGATGTTATTTCTGGCATTCCTGAACTTGTCATGATCAGTGATCATGTAGGTTACCACATATCCAAATAGAATAACAACATCAGATTTACAAACAAGGCATGTCACTTGTATTTACTACTAATACTTAGTAATTTTCCCCAGATAGGAAAGTATTCTAAATGTAATTACAGTGCAAATATATGTTTTGTAAGTATATAAGTTGAAATATTATCAATCAACATATAAATAAATGATTATTATTGCACAAACAAAATGTGTAATAATTAAGGATGAATATAAGAGCTCCTGATTTATCCTAAAAAAAAGTTGAATATATAGGGAAATAAATAATGTAAATATTAAGAGACTAGGATAACTTTCAGAAGAACATTATATCCTTTTTGAGTCAATAAATGTAATTTAAAAAATTAGATTTTAAAAAGGAATAAACATTAAATTTTTTCATGATTACGACTTTCATAAAATTGGTACATGTGAATTAAAAATAAAGAAGCAAAATAATATTTAAGAATTCTCATTTTGGGGATGCCGGGATAGGTCAGTTGGTTAAGCATCTGCCTTCGGTTCAGGTCACGATCCCAGGGTCCTGGGATTGAGCCCCACATTGGGCTCCTTGCTCAGTGGGGAGCCCACTTCTCCCTCTGCCTGCCACTCTGCTTGTGCGCCAGCTCTCTCTTGAATGCACACTCCCTCTCTTACTCTCTGACAAATGGTTTAAAAACTGAATTCTCATTTTTAGGAGTGCCTAGGTGGCTCCGTTGGTTAGGCGTCTGACTCTT
>NW_022631110.1:0-318696 GCF_010015895.1 Lontra canadensis
TGGGGGATGGCGGGGGGTGTCCCCCGTTCTGCCGCTTGCTGGGCCCCAGCTTGGAGTGTAGTCAACCTGACCGAGCCACGGTTCGCAGTTTATGACAACCCCGAGCGGAGAGCCCCCTCCTGCAGCCGGCTTCCCGTTCAGCTGCCCGGAAGTTCTGCCTCACTCGGGCATCCCCGGTCTTCCTGCGACCCCAGAGATCCTGGGACCACACTGTCCCACCTAGGATTCTTCCCCACCTCGCCATCTGAGCGCCTTTCAGGCAGAGATGTCCCTCACTGGAGCCGACTGCTAAAGTTCCGATTTTGTGTTCTGCTGCTAAATCACTTTCCAGCAGCCGGCTGATGGGGGCTGCCCCCACCCCCCGCAGTTTATCTTCCCGTATATCACCTCAGATTCACTTCTCCGCACCTGCCACCTTGCAGAAAGTGGTCACTTTTCTATTTGTAGGGTTGCCGCTCTTCTTTTCTTAGATCTCTGGTTGAGTTCACAGGCGTTCAGAAGGATTTGGTAGCTGTCTAGCTGAATTCCTGGCTCCAGACGAAACTCAGGTATCCTACTCCTCCACCATCTTGGACCGCTGTGCTCTATCATGAGCTTTATAGACTATTTCCCATCAAATACCTACATTTGTTGCCGTGTTTTATGTATTTGCTAGTGAATACACTTTTTCTCATTTTCCACTAGACTTGCCAGAAGTTTTGCTAATTTTTGTTACTGCTTTTTCAAACAACATGTTCTTAGATTAATTTTTATTTCTATTCTTTCTATTTTCTGATTTGACCATCGTATTTACATTTATTAAGTCCCTCCTCTGTTGTTACACTTGTTTTGTTGTTCTGTTTATAACTCTTGAGTTGACTAATAAGCTCATTTATTTTTAGCCATAGTTAATAATGAAAACATCTGTGGCTGTGAATTTTCCTCTGACCACATCTTTGGCCATGTGACATAAGTGTAGAGGTACAGTGATCTCATTATTATTCATTTCCAAAATAGTTATAGTTTTAATTTTTTCTATACCCCAGTAATTACTTAGAAAAAAATGTTTTCTAAATTTCTACGCCCTTTTCAAATTTAACTGAACATATATATGTGTATATCCCATTTTCAGTAGCATTCCTATTAATCTGAAGTACATTGATGCATTTTTAATTTTAGAATTTATAAGGGGAAGTGTGTACAGCTTACCCACTGACATCCAAAGATATTTCATTCATAACATCAAATAAGCATCCAACAATGTTCTTTTAGAAGGAACCATAAATGAATACCATGGTGTTAGAGTAAATTTCTTTTTTTACGATAAAGGCATTATAGGTGACTTTCATATTGTTTTAGAGCAGATTTATCATAATATTAAAGAGCTATGAAATATGCAATTTCTTAAGATAATAAGATTTTTATATCAGGATAAAACAAATTTCCAGCTATGGGCTAATGTGCTCATATGTTTGGATTTGTTTGACAATAACAGCAAAAATTGTCAGATGTGCAGCTCAAAATGTCATGATTCAAAATGTCTTGATTAAAAATGTCAACTTTTATAGGTCCTGTCAGGTGAATATAAAGACAAAAGCTCAAGTGACAAATATGAGAGACCATTAAGTTAATAACTTGACTTCAAATCCAAAGACACTGCAAGTTACATATTACGTAGAAAGTTCTCAAAATAGGGGTGCCTGGGTGGCTCAGTCATTCAGTGTCTGCCTTCGGCTCAGGTCATAATCCCAGGGTCCTGGGATCAAGCCCCACATCGGGCTCCCTGCTCAGTGGGAAGTCTGCTTCTCCCTCTCCCTCTCTCTGCCTGCCACTCCCCCTGCTTATGTGCTCCATCTCTGTCAAATAAATAAAATCTTTTAAAAAAAGAAAGTACTAAAAATAAATGAATTGTTAAATAGCTTTATGAAGATCTCAGTAAAATGATGGGAAACAACTGGATACTAGGATTCTTGCCTTTTGACATACTGTCTTTACTTTCTTGTAACTTTTAATATCTTGCACAAATTTAGTATGTACAAGTTTTAAATAGTGAACTTCCAGAGGGCTCATCTTATGTAATTTGCTTCATCCAATGCTCATTTCAGCAGTTCCACATATAGGAAGCCAATAACCTATTAGTAACAATGGTAATGATGACAAATAAAGCAGTTTCAATCGTTCTGAATATGTTACTATTTACTTCCAACATTCAGAGTTTAGAGAACAAAGATAAAAATTTGAGATTACTGTTGCAATGAGCAGAAGGCACCAAAATCTCCGGAGACAGGAAAAAGAAATTGATTTCTCCGTGTTTTTTCATGCTCCACAACACTATTGAAAAGCAGTTTCTCATACATAACTATTAAGTTACTGCCCTGGAGGGCAAATTAAATATGAGATCGCATGAAAAGAAGACACATGTCGTTCTTTTAATTCACGCAGAAGTTCACAGTGCTGTAAAAGCATGTGGCCATATGTATATTCCATTTACTTGCAATCAAACAAAAAGTAATAGGGGTCAATGTCCCTTCTGAATTTTGACCCTGATTATTTCACTTCATTATCACAAATAGAAATTTACTAAACCTATAGCCCCTAAATCTACTACAGTATACTGTGAAACCATTTAAAATATGATGTTTAGTCTGGGGTGCCTGAGTGGCTTAGTTGGTTAGGCATCCAACTCTTGATCTCAGCTCAGGTCTTGATCTCAGGGTCATGAGTTCAAGCCCTGCATTGTGCTCCATGCTGAGCATGGCGCCTACTTAAAAAGAAAATACATAAAAATAAAATAAAATATGATGTAGTCTGAACATTTTTTAAAGCTTTATTTATTTGAGAGAGGGAGAGTATGCAAGCACAGGGGGAGGGGCAGAGGGAGAGAATCTTCAAGCCGACTCCCCACTGAGCATGGAGCCCATCAGGGGACCCAATCCCATGACCCATGAGATCATAGCCCAAGCCAAAACCAAAATTTGGAAGCTCAACTGACTGAGCCACTGAGTGCCCCTGTACATTTTACTGGTTTTGGGGAAGTGTATCTGGCTGTGACACATTAAAAGAAATCAAATAAAACCTTCAATCACTGAATATGGAAAACTTTTATAAGATAAAAACCCTACATTTTTTTAAAAGATTTTATTTATGTATTTGTCAGAGAGAGAGAGAGAGAACACAAGCAGGGGGAGCAGCAGGCAGAGGAGGCAGAGGGAGAAGCAGGCTCCCCACAGACCACAAAGCAAGAAACCTGATGCAGGACTTGATCCCAGGACCCGAAGGCAGCCTCTTAACCAACTGAGCCACCCAGGTGTCCCAAAACCCTACACTTTTAAAACTAGCATCTCAACTATATTTAGGACCACTCACTAATTTTCTACAACAGATATTGTAGACTTTTTAAAAAGATTTTATTTTTAAGTAATCTCTACACGCAACATGAGGCTCGATCTTACAAACCTGAGATCAAGAGTTGCATGCTTTCGGGGCGCCTGGGTGGCTCAGTGGGTTAAAGCCTCTGCCTTCGGCTCAGGTCATGATCCGGGGTCCTGGGATCAAGCCCCGCATTGAGCTCTCTGCTCAGCAGGGAGCAGGGAACCTGCTTCCTCCTCTCTCTCTGCCTGCCTCTCTGCCTACTTGTGATCTCTCTCTGCCAGATAAATAAATGAAATCTTAAAAAAAAAAAAAAAAAGAGTTGCATGCTCTCTTGACTGAGCCAGCCAGGCGCCCTGAAGTTGTAGATTTTTAATCAAATATGATCCTTTGTAGTTTAAGTGGAATGAAATTGATTTATCTATAAAATATACAATTTCAAGAGGTTTATAATAATTACTCCAATATTTTCAGAATACTTTGAGAGGTAATAAAGTGATTCTAGGGGCGCCTGGGTGGCTCAGTGGGTTAAACCACTGCCTTCGGCTCGGGTCATGATCTCAGGGTCCTGGGATCGAGCCCCACATCTCTGCTCAGCGGGGACCCCTTCCCTTCTCTCTGCCTGCCTACTTGTGATCTCTCTCTCTCTCTCTCCCTGTGTGTCAGATAAATAAATAAATTTTTTTTTAAAAAAGTGATTCTACCCTCTTTAAGCTACCATCAGGTTAAGATATGTAGGGGGATAAAAGATTTTTGCTTGTATTCTATAAATCTATTTTAACTCAGTGGTTGTTAATCAGGACAATTTTGCCCCCCAGAGAACATCTGGAAACTTCTGGAGACGTTTCTGGTTGTTAAAACTGTGGGGGACAGGGATGGGGACTTCAGTGGCCCTCTGATGGGTCGGTGGAGACAGGATGTCGCTAATCCTCCTGCAGTGCCCAGGACAGCCCCCCACAACAAAGAGTTGTCTGGCCCTAGATGTCAATAGTGCCAAGGCTGGGGAACTCTGTTTTAACCTAATGGTGCCACTTTCACTGTGCAGATGCTTTTGGGTAATGAGCCACATATCCCTTCCTAGTTTCCCAATATCAGAAATAGCAATTTAGGGTCTATTGGAGAATACTTGGCACTGACACCTTGATAAATTGGGATCATTACTTTTATTGTTCACAAGTACAAATAAATAAGTCATATGTCATATTCTGAGGAGAACCTCCTAGTCGTATGTGTAGTGAATGTCACCCTTGGAGACACGAAAAGGTGGAGCGCCCTGTAGGACAGCGAGGCACGAGGCAGCGGAAATGGCTCCCATCTTCCTTGTGGCCCTGGAAGCCACAGTCCAAGCCAAACCTTGTTCCAGGATCCCTGGATAAGCACCGTGGGGCTGATCTCCCACCAGCCCCACCACCCCGTCCCCACGTCCTTCCCGACAAAGTTTTCCTTCTTGGGATGTCTTCAGAGACCACACTTGTGAGGTTTCATTTATTTATTGTTTTTCTCCCAGCTGTGTTCATTCTCCGAGGGCCTTCTCAGATTAGCCAGCAGCCGCCTCCACCCCCTTGCTTCTTGTCTCCCATCTGCTCCCCATTTGCAACACTATGGAACAGTGTCGAATTAGTAAACCTGAACCAAATCTGTATCCTTTAGCCCAGGCGTCACTTTCCAAGTGGACACAGTAACTGAGGTCCAGAGAAAAGTGGCATGAAGTCCACGTTGCTGGGAGATCATTTCCAAAGTCCCCTTCTCCCTTCTCCTGCTTTATTCACTCATTCTAGAATTCTTGTCCCCTCTACTTCCTGCCTCAAGAGCGTCCTGGGTGCTGCCCTGGTTGTGCGGGGCCCTGTGGCTGCCAGTCCGACGGGGACGTGGATCGCTCTCGGTCCCAGAACGCTGTGCCTGCCTTCCGTCATCCTCTTTCTTGGCCTTTACAGTGGAGTCATCGCCACACTGAAATCTTCATCAGCACCCCGGGGCCCATGTCAGGGAATCCGAACACCTTGGCCTCTAAGATCTGAACCCCGCTTGGCTTTTCACACGCATCTACACTGATGTCCCCTTCTACCTGTAGGCCCCTGCAGGGGGCCCTGTCTCACCCACCCCCCCTCTGTTGTCTGTATTTGTCTTCTTAGTTTCCTTAACTTCAACGCTGTGAGTTTTTTACCTTTAAACATCTTAGCCATTGTTCCAGGTCTCTTTTAAATTACTCCTTTGAGAAAACTTTCCCTTTTTTGCTTTTTTTTGTAGGGTTTTATGACTGACTTGTCTAATCTACCAATTTTGTATTCTCTCCTTTTCCTGTATTCTCATAGTATTTATTTCACATTTGCATGTGCAGATGTTGCCAACATGATTTGTTGCCAACAACAATTTTGTGTCCAACAAAATTGAAACTTCCTGGAGGGCAGGGACTGACTTTGTTTCATTTTTTGGTGTTTCTAATGGCTCATGAATATTTGTTGAATATAATTGAACTAACTAATCCTAATCATAAACTTGATTTCTGTGAAGCCCAATACATTTTTTTTTCTCATTCCTAGATAGAAAAAAGGAAAAAAAAAAAAACCAGTTTCCAGGATCTGTCATAAAAAGGCTTTGGAATATTGTTGTCTCCATCCTGATATTTTATGCCATATTTTAGGACAAGAAAATCTTATGAAACTATGATATTCAAAAGGCTCATCAGGTTTTATAGGTTAATTTTATAGCCATAGCCATGATGAACTTGGACTTGTTTTCACAGGCTAACATTGTCTTACTTCAGTGAAAGTGAATCACTACCGCTTAGAAACAAAAATTAGACAAACCGAGTGTAGTTTTGCCAACATTATATTCCTAAAGTGAGAATTTAAAGAACAGTTGCTTCGATGACATGCTTGTGTGCCTTCATCCCATGAATAAAGACCAGTAAATCATGAGGCTTAGTAGTAAAAGCAAGACCGTACTGAGTCTTCTGATATTTTCTTCTAGAGGTTTAATTATTTACACTGCTTCTGAGATATTACACGGAAAGTTTTTCATGGTCTTGGCACATAATGCCTGCTTTTCGAGGCTAAACTCTTGCAGCCATTCACGGAGAAGGATTTTCAGTCTTTGCCTGTTGGGCTGCCTGTTGGAGTTTACCCAGAGGTCTGTAGCCCAGCCCATATGTACTTCCTTTGCCAGCCTTTATAAAGAGGCAGAGGGGGCATCAGGCCATGTACCACCTTGGCTAGAAGCTCTAATTTTCATAACAGAACCTTTAACTGCCCTCCTCCTAACTGATATACAAAGCATATGAATTAATATATCAAAGCTTTGGCGCTTAAGTCTTGGCTAGCGTCAATGACCTTGTACTCTCCTGTATGAATAGTTAGCAGCAGCCCTTTAATGAGAAGTGTTGTTTCTGGAAGGCTGCAAAGACTCTGTTCCTACAGATCAGAGATACTGGATAGGTTGTTGCTTGCAGCCACTCACTTATCCTGTAGTGTTAATCAGTCACAAAATTTTGTCCTTCCTTTCTCCTTCCCTCAGCCTCAAAACTTCCCAGTATGGTTACTCAGGCAGCTACGATGAATGCATCAGAGCTGAAATGCAAGCTGAAACCTTGCCATCCTGGGGAACAATAATCTAAATGCTATCCTGACTTAGGCCAGACTGGAGTACTTTGCTTAGTTAAACAGGAAAGTCTGGACATGGTTTAATGCATTGTGCTTTGTGATTGTAGCAGTGATTTACACAAAGGGGAACCCTGTTAATTCCTTATGACGCTTAGGTCCCACTTAGCTCACAGCATCATCTTTATAAGGAATCAGGATTTCTCCTGGTACTAAAAATTGAGAAAGTTTTACTTCCCTAAATCAATCAAAGAAAAACCCTAGCTTTTATGTTATGAAAACTGGAAACCCTTAAAATGGTTCCCATTCTCTCTTTTGATGGACATTCAGAGCTTTACAATCAAATCTCTGGCCTGCCTTTAGATTTATTTTATTTATTTATCTATCTATCTGACACAGAGAGAGAGAGAGAGCACAAGTAGGCAGAGAGGCAGGCAGAGAGAGAGGAGGAAGCAGGCTTCCTGCTGAGCAGAGAGCCTGATGTGGGGCTCAGTCCCAGGACCCTGAGATCATGACCTGAGCTGAAGTCAGAGGCAAAACCCACTGACCTACCCAGGTGCCCCTCTGGCCTGCCTTTACCAAGGACATTTTCTTCTGTGCTCACAAGGGGAAGGTTCAGGAATCTAGCAGCTTGTCTACTTGGCTGCATTACTTCTTTGTTTTAAGCTCCCCTTTTCTTGATTCCTTCAACTATTTCGTTTATCCAGCATCGTCTTTGTTTTCATAAGTTGCCTCAAATCATTTGTAGAAGTTAGCTCTTGCTAATTACATGAAAAGTAACTCAGTAACTCAGTCTGTATTTGGCCTCATTTTTTTTAAGGATTTTACTTATTTATTTGAGACAGAGAGTGAGTGAGAGAGAGCATGAGAGGGGAGAAGGTCAGAGGAAGAAGCAGACTCCCTATGGAGCTGGGAGCCCCATGCGGGACTCAATCCCAGAACTCCAGTATCATGACCTAAGCTGAAGGCAGTGGCCTAACCAAATGAGCCGCCCAGGCGCCCCTGGCCTCATTTCTTGTTATTTTTCAAGGCAAGAAATGAATGACATTTGAAACATTTTATGTAAATAAGGCAGAGTCCTTGGGGTCAGAGTGAGCTCAATTTAAGTGTTCTGTTGAAAATTGTTCTTTTCTCTGTGTTCCTTCTAGCTCAACACCATGAATGTTGCCACCATCTTTAAGGCAGAAAGGGAAGGGAGGAATGTGGGAAGGAAAGAGAACTGATGTATGATCCTAAAATCATTATTGCTGGCATATGAAGAATTATATATGGCAAATCTTGCTACTATGGAGGAAAAACTGTAGCTCTCCACCTGAGTTAAAAGGATATACATTCAATGAAGATTTATTGAGAGTTTATTGTACAAGGGCCCATAGTAAATACTACTAATGTGGCTTCCTATGTTTTTCTGCCCCAAATATTCCTACTAATCAGATCAAAAAGGCCTGTGGTTGTTGTCAAGTGACAAAAATAATACAGTTTAGTAACAAATTTGATGTTTTTTTATTGGAGGGAAATCAGTGCATGGATTGGGGAGTACAGTGCCTCACATGCGTCATTCCCCAGGATTTCGGGCAAAAGCGAGTTTCATAGAGCATCTGAAGGGGCAGCCCAGGAAGAGAGCACAGCTGGCAGGAAGCCAAGGACTTCCTTATAAGGCTAGCAGGTCCCATTTTCTAGGGTAAGGTAGGCCTGCTAAAGCAGAGTGGGAGGGCAGTGACTGGTGGTGTATGTTAGGTATTTCTCGGAAGTGCAGGCTGACTTAGGGTTTCTAGATGGAAAAAAAAATTGGTTATATATAACCTCTTCATTTTTTTTTTTAATCTTCTGGACTCAGAGTTGTAAATGGAGGGAGCAAGGCTAGAAGAATGATTGCAGAGCACAAGGTTAAGGCCAGAGTTTTAATCTAAGCTTGGGGTGAGGTCAGGTCTGGCCCTAGACAGCCAGAACACCCCGGGTGCCTAGGAAAGGTCCTTGGGAGGAAACATCAGGAAATACAGGATTGCTGCTTACTCCGTGCATCTGTGAGCTGAGGAGCTGGAAGGAACAGGTTTTCCAGGTCACGTTATAGAAAGTGAAACGTGGCTAGAAGGAACACAGGTTTAGTGGACATGGAAACTGGCTGGATGGAACATGGTTCTATGATTCATCTACCGGTTGGGTTTAACCACTGAACGACTATGTATGCTGCAATGACACGAGAGTGCATTTATCTTTTTGAAAATTAGTATTTTCATTTTCTTTGGATAAACACGCAGAAGTGGAATTGCTGGATCACATGGTAGTTCTATTTCTTTCTTTTTTTAATTTTCAGATTGAATATATTTATTTGTCAGAGAGACAGAGACAGAGAGAAAGAGAGAGAGCCAGCACACAAGTATGGGGAATGTCAGGCAGAGGGAGAAACAGGCTCCCCACTGAGCAAGGAATCCAATGCATGACTTAATTCCAGGACTTAATTCCAGGACCCTGGGATCATGACCTGAGCTGAAGGTAGATGCTTAACTGACTGAGCCACCCAGGCGTCTCATCTATTTCTAATTTTTTTTGAGGAATTCTATACTGTTTTCCGTAGTGGTTACACCAGCTTACTTTCCCACCAACAATGCACAAGGGTTCTCTTTTCTCTACATCCTCACCAATACTTGTTATTTCTTGTCTTTTTGATACTAGCCATTTTGACAGGCAGAGGTGATATCTCATTTTGGTTTTGATTTGCAGTTCCCTGATGATAAATGATGTTGAGCATCTTTTCATGTACCTATTGGCCATTTGTATCTCTTTTTTGGAAAAATGTCTATTCAGAACATCTGCCCATTTTTAAATCAGATTGTTTGTTTGTTTGTTTGCAATTGAATTGTATGAGTTCTTCATATATTCTGGATATTATCTGCTTATCAGATTATGACTTGCACATATTTTCTTCCTTTCAGTAGGTTGACTTTTCATTTTGTTGATGATTTCCTTTACTGTGCAGAAGTTTTTTAGTTGATATAGTCCCACTTGTTTATTCTTGCTTTTGTTGCCTTTGCTTCTGGAGTTAGGTTTGGATTTGAAATGTGTGGTGGGAAATTTTAAAGTACATTTTCCATATATTGTAGAATCTGTACGTACACACATGAACAGGCATTTTATGTATTACATATGATTAAAATGTAATAAAATGGATTCCTGATGTGTCCATTTATGTTAAACATAAAAAAAAAAAAGTCATTGCCAAGACCAATGTCAAGGAGCTTACCTCCTATGTTTTCTTCTAGAAACTTTATGGTTTCAGATCTTAAGTTCAAGTCTTTAAACTTTTTGAATTTTTGGCTATGGTGTGAGGCAGTAATCCAGTTTCATTCTTTTGCATGTGTCTGTCCAGTTTCCCCAACACCATTTATTGAAGAGACTGTACTTTCCCCATTGTATATTCTTGGCTCCTTTGTCATAAATTAATTGGCCATATATGTGTATGTTTATTTCTGGTCTATCTTGTTCCATTGATTAATGTGTCTATTTTTATGTCAATATCGTACAGTTGTTATTATTATAGCTTTGTAATATAGTTTTAAATCAGTAAATGTGATGCCTTCAACTTTGTTTTTCTTTCTCAAGGTTGCATTGGCTGTTTGGGGTTTTTGTGTGATTTAACAAATTTTAGGGTTATTCTATTTCTGTAAAAAATGCCATTAGACTTTTGGTAAGGATTGCATTGAATCTGTGGATTGCTTTGGGTAGTATGGCCACTTTAACAATATTAGTTCTTCCAATTCATAAGCATGGAATATCGTTCTATTTATTTGTCGTTTTGTGAAATATTTATTTATTTATTTAAAAGTGTGACAGAGAGAGTATATGGGGAAAGGGGTAGAGGAAGAGAGAGAGAGAATCCCAAGCAGACTCCACACTGAGCGTGGAGCCTGGCACAGGGCTGGATCCAATGACCCTGAGATCACAACCTGAGCTGAAACAAAGAGTCAGATGCTTAATTGACTGTGGCACTCTCTTTTTATTTGTTTGTGTCTTCTTCAGTTACTTTCATCAGTCATAGTTTTCAGTGTATAGGTCTTTCACTTCCTTGGTTAAAATTATTCCTAGGTATTTTATTCTTTTTGATACAATTATAACTAGTATCAAATTGCTTTCTAAATTTCTCTTTCAGATAGTTCATTATTAGTGTTTAAAAATGCAACAGATTTTTGCATACTGATTTTGTATCCTGCAACTTGACTAAATTTATTGACTAGTTTTATCAGTTTGTTGGTAGAGTCTTTAGGATCTTCTATATATAATGTGCTATCCACAGTGATGGTTCTACTTCTTCCTTTCTAATTTTAATGCCTCTTATTTCTTTCTCTTGCCTAGTAGTTCTGGCTAGGATCTCCAATACTATGTTGAATTAAAGTGCTGAGAGTGGACATCCTTGTCTTATTGCTGATCTTAGAGGAAAAGCTTTCAGTTTTTCACCATTAAGTATGATGTTAGCTGTGGGCTTGTCAAATATGGTTTTTATTATGTTGTGGTATGTTCCTTTTATACCCACTTTGTTGCAAGTTGTTTTTTTTTTAAGGTTTTATTTATTTATTTATTTGAGAGAGAAAATGAGGGAGAGAGAGCATGAGAGGGAGAAGGTCAGAGGGAGAAGCAGACTCCCTGCAGAGCAGGGAGCCCAATGCGGGACTCGATCCCGGGTCTCCAGGAACATGACCTGAGCCAAAGGCAGTTGCTTAACTAGCTGAGCCACCCAGGCGCCCTGTTGCAAGTTTTTATCATAAATAAATGCTGAATTTTGTCAAATGCTTTTTCAACTTCAATTGAGATTATCATGTGATTTTTATTCTTCATTTTATTAATGTGGTGTATCATGTTGTTGATTTGTGGACGTTGAATCATCCTTGCATCCCTGGAATAAATACCACTTGTTCATGATGTATAATTTCTTAATGTACTTTTGAACTTGGTTTGCTAAATTTTATTGAGAATTTTTGTATCTATGTTCATCAAAAATAATGTAATGGCCTGTAATTTTCTTTTCTTGTGGTTTCCTTGTCTGGTTTTGGTATCAAGGTAATACTACCTTTGGAAAATGAGGTTGGAAGTGTTCCCTCCTCTTCAACATTTTGGAAGAGTTTAAGAAGGACAGATATTAATCCTTCTTTGAATATTTGATAGAATTCATCAGTGAAGCCTGAAGTCTTTTAGGTAGCATTTGTTTATGAGTCACTCTCTTTACTAGTAGTCCATCTATTCAGTTTTTCTACTTCTTCATCAGTCTTGGAAGATTGGATGTTTCTAGGAATTTATCCATTTATTCTGTTATCCAATTTGATACAGAGATTGAGATCACAAGTAGGCAGAGAGACAAGCAGAGAGAGAGGAGGAAGCAGGCTCCCTGCTGAGCAGAGAGCCCGATGCAGGGCTCGATCCCAGGACCCTGGGATCATGACCTGAGCTGAAGGCAGAGGCTTTAACCCACTGAGCCACCCAGGCACCCCAAATAAATAAAATCTTTAATTAAAAAATAAAGTCACTTATGATTTTTCTCTCTGATTTTGTCTAATTTTTTCCTCTCTTCCTCTATGATCCTCTATTTTGTTTCTTAAATTCCACATATCAGCGAGATCATATGATAATTGTCTTTCTCTGATTGACTTATTTCACTTTGAACAACACCTTCTAGTTGCATCCATGTCATTGCAAATAACAAGATTTCATTTTTTTGATGACTGAGTAGTATTCCATTGTACATATATACCACATCTTCTTTATCCATTCATTTGCCGATGGACATCTGGACTTTTTCCATAGTTTGGCTATTGTGGACATTACTGCTATAAACATTGGGGTTCAGGTGCCCCTTCAGATCACTACATCTGTATCTTTGGGGTAAATACCCAGTAGTACAATTGCTGGGTTGTAGGGTAGCTCTATTTTCAAGGTTTTGAGGAACCTCCATGCTGTTTCCCAGAGTGGCTGCATCAGCTTGCATTCCCACCAACAGTGTAGGAGGGTTCCCCTTTTTCCACATCCTTGCCAACATCTGTCATTTTCTGACTTGTTCATTTTAGCCATTCTGCCTGATGGAGGTGGTATCTCATTGTGGTTTTGATTTGTGTTTCCCTGATGCCAAGTAATGTTGAGCCTTTTCTCATGTGTCTGTTGGCCATTTGGATGTCTTCATTGCAGAAATGTCTGTTCATGTCTTCTGCTTATTTCTTGATTGGATTATTTGTTCTTTGGGTGCTGAGTTTGATAAATTCTTTATAGATTTTGGATACTAGTCCTTTATCTGATGTGTCATTTGCAAAGATCTTCTCCCCTTCTGTCGGTTATCTTCATTTGCTGTGCAAAAGCTTTTTATCTTGATGAAGTCTCAATAATTCATTTTTACCATTGTTTCCCTTGCCTTTGGAGACATGTCTAGCAAGAAGTTGCCACAGTCGAGGTCACAGAGTTTGCTGCCTGTGTAATTTGCTCCAATATACCTTCTGCCCATCTCTCTCTTCCCTCTTCTTCTGAGAGCCCAATTATTCTAATACTGTTTCACTTTATGGTATCACTTATCTCTCAAATTCTCCCTTTATGGTCCAGTAGTTGTTTATCTCTCTTTGTCTCAGCTTCTTTATTCTCCATCATTTTGTCTTCTCTATCACTAATTCTCTCTTCTGCCTCATGTATCCTAGCAGTCAGAGCCTCCATTTTTTATTGCATTTCATTAATAACCTTTTTGATTTTGACTTGATTAGATTTTAATTCTTTCAGTTTTCCTGAAAGGGATTCTCTAGTGTCTTCTATGATTTTCTCAAGCCCCACTATATTATAAAGATACTATACTCATTATTCTGAACTCTTGCCCCAACATTTTACTTATGTCCATACTGATTAGTTCCCTAGGAGTCAGTAACTCCTCTTGTTCTCTTTTTTGAGGTGAGTTTTTCCATCTTCTCATTCTGTCCAGAGAAGAATAGATGATCGAGAGAACCAAATAATAAAATGGCAACAATGACCCCAGAGAAACAGACAGTAAACAAATCAGAAGAGTTCCCAAATAGAAAAAAAAAGTTTTTAAAAAGAGAATATAATCAGACAGGCGAGCAGAATAGAACAATACACTGGATCCTGTGTGTATTTTGGTCCAGTTGTTAGAAAACTTAGATCCCAACATTGTAAAGAAAGAAAAACTTATATATGTACAAAAATGAAATTAAATACAATGAAAAGATAGAATGTAATTTTAAAAACAAAAATTAAAAAAGATTTAAACAAAAGAGTTGATAAAATAAGAAATTGGTTGAGAAAAGGAAGAGAAAAAAATCATAATTGAAAGAATAAAGAAGTGTGGGGGGGATGGAAACCCCATGATTTCTATATGTCATATTCCCCTAGCACTGGAGTTCTGCAATTCTCCCTGATCAGTAAACTTGGTCTTGGCTGGATGTTCTTGCTGATCTTCTGGGGGAGGGGACTGTTGCTTTGATTCTCAAGTGTATTTGCTCCAGGCAGAATTATACTGCCCTTGCCCCAGGGTTAGGCTAAGTCATCTGCTCTGGTTTGCTCTATGTGGCTTTTGTTTCCTGAACGCTTTCCTCACACCTTTAGAGGATGAGAATGAAAATGGCGGCCTCCCAGTCTCCAGCCACAGAGCTGAGTGCTCGGGGCCGGGGGTGGGGGGCACTCCTCGGTGTGGCCTCAGAGAAAGGCAGCCCATCACTCCTGTCTCCCAGATCTCCATCTGCACTCCATGCTCATCTGGTCTGTGACCGAGCATGTCTATCTCAGGCACATGACCCTGTTTCGAGTCTCCAAACCCTGCAGACTCCCGCAGTGTGCTACTGCTCCACTCCTCCCCAGGGAGGAAGCGGGGGGGTGTCTCGCTGATTCTGCTGCTTGCTGGGCCCCTGCTCGGAGAGCAGTCCCCCAGCTGTGCCATAGTTCGTTTATGACAGCCCTGAGCTGAAAGCCCACTCTGGGCTCCCTGATTGCAGCCAGCTTTCCAGCTCCAGTGCCTGGGAGCTCTGCGACACTCAGGCTCTCCCAGTCTTCCTGTGACCCTGGGGATCCTTAGAGCACACTATCCCTGCTTAGCCATAGGAGCGCCTCTCAGGCCAGGATGTCCCTACTCATTGGACTTCTAAAAGTTCCAATCTTGTGCTCCGCTGCTACATCACTTTCTGGTGCTGGCTTATGGAGCTCCCCCCGCCCCCGCCACCTTTCCCCGCAGTTTATCTTCCCATGTATCACTTTGAATTTACTTCTCCACACCTCCTAACCTGCAGAAAGTGGCTGCTTTTCTGTTTGCAGAGTTGCAGTGATTCTTAGATCTCCGGTTGAGTTCATAGGTATTCAGAATGATTTGATAGCTGTCTAGCTGAATTTCTAGAACCAGTTGAAACTAAGGTCTCCTACGCCTTTGCCATGTTGGACTAATCTCCCAAAGCAGCTCTTAGTTTTATTGATCCTTTCTGTTGTCTTAGTAGTCTCTATTTCATTTATTTATTCTCTTATCTTTTTATTTCTTTCGTCCTTTTAAATTTGGACTTCATTTGTTCTTTTTCTAGTTCTTTGAGGTATAAAATTGGATTGTTTGAGATTTTTCTTATTTTTTGATGTAGGTATTTATCACTATGAATGTCTGTCTTAGAACTACTTTTACTGCATCCCATAAATTTTGGTGTGTTGTATTTCTATTCCCATTTGTCTCAAAGTGGTTTTTTTTATTTCTTTTTTTTTAAAGATTTTATTTATTTATCACAAGTAGGCAGAGAGGCAGTCAGAGAGAGAGGAGGAAGCAGGCTCCCTGCTGAGCAGAGAGCCCGATGTGGGGCTTGATCCCAGGACCTTGGGACCATGACCTGAACTGAAGGCAGAGGCTTTAACCCACTGAGCCACCCAGGCGCCCCTCCTGAAATTCTTTTTTTTTTTTTTTTATATTTTATTTAATGGGGCGCCTGGGTGGCTCAGTGGGTTAAAGCCTCTGCCTTCAGTTCAGGTCATGGTCCCAGGGTCCTGGGATCAAGCCCCACATCGGGCTCTCTGCTCAGCAGGGAGCCTGCTTCCTCCTCTCTCTGACTGCCTCTCTGCCTACTTGAGATCTCTGTCTGTCAAATAAATAAATAAAATCTTTTAAAAAAATAAAAAATAACTTATTTATTTATTAGACAGAGACAGAGAGAGCACAAGCAAGGGAAAGTGGCAGGCAGAGGGAAAGGGAGAAGCAGGCTTCCCACTGATCAGGGAGCCTGATGTGGGAATCAATCCCAGGACCTGAGATCATGACCCAAGCCAAAGGCAGATGCTTAACTGACTGAGCCACTCAGGCATCCCTCTTTCCTGAAATTCTTAGCAGCAGGCAGGCATAACTATGACAGCACAGGGGTCTGGTCATGGACAACAACTGCCTGTGGCCCCAGCAAGACAGGTATTGTTGTGCTGGAAGTAGTGTGGGCTAGGAGGCAGGGACATGACTCAAGACAGGGCATGGTCAGAAGATGAGAGGCATGGGCCCTGCAGGACAGGTAGGTAGGACAAGGAGTGAATTATCTTTCCTCCACGATTCCATTTTCTCTCTCAAACTTCCTGTGTCTTCCACAGTTCTTACATTAACGCACAAATCCGTTTTCTCCCAGAGTCCTTTTGTTCTCCCACAAATCTGTTTCATCCCATTAGCTTTTGTGCTCTCCCACAATCCATCAGTGCTTTCCCAGAATCCATCACGCTCTCCCACAACCCTTTCTGCTTTCCCGCAATCCTCCTGCTTCCCATCCAGTTCTCTGTGCTTTCCCACAGTCCTCCATGTTCTCCTACAATTCCTCATGCTTTTCATAATGCCACCTTTCTCCCACAATCCTCTTCTCTCCCATAGTCCTCCTGTGCTCCTACAATTCCTCATGCTTTCTCACAATGCTACCTCTCTCCTATAATCCTCTGTAGTTTCCCACAATCCTCTGTTTCTCCTACCGTCCTATGGTGATTCCCCACAATGATACCTCTCTCCCATAATCCTTTGTTGTCTCTTATAATCCTCCTCCTCCATGTTCTCCTACAATTCTCCTCTCCCACAATTCCCCATGCATTCCCACAATGCTGCCTCTCTTTCACAATCAGCCAGTGATTTTCCACAATCCTCTCTGCTTTCCCACAATCTTTTAGTGATTCCCAACAATGCTACCTCTCTCCCATAATCCTCTGTGGTTTCCCCCAATACTCCATGTTCTCCCACAATCCTCTGTGCTATTCCATAATCCTCTGTACTCTCCCACCATCCTCCAATGATTCCCCAAAATCCTACCTTTCTCCCATAATCCTCTGTGTTTTTCCATAACCCTCTGTGTTTTCCCACAATTCTCCTCCTCTCCCACAATCCTCCACATTTTCCCACAATGCTACCTCTCCTCCACAGTCCTCTGTGGTCTCCCATAATTCTCCAGTGGTTTCCCCCAGTTCTCTGTGCTTTCCTACAATCTTATGTTCTCTCCCACAATCTTTTAGTGATTCCCCACAGTGCTACCTCTTTCCTATAATCCTCTGTGGTCTCCCACAGTCCTCTGTGCTTTCCCACAATCCTCTGTACTCTTCTACAATTCTCCAGTAATTTCTCATAATGTTACCACTCTCCCATAATCCTTTGTGCTTCCCACAATCCTCCAGGCTCTCCCACAATTCTGTTTTCTCCTGTTATTCTGTGTTCTACCACAATGGTGTCTCTCATCAAAGTCCTACTATTTCTGATGCTTTTCTACAATAGTCCTTCTCCTTTACAATTCTCCTGTGGTTTCTCATAATCCTCTGTGCTTTCCCACAATCTCCCTGCTCCTCCACAGTTCTCTATACTTTTCTACAATACTCTTTTTCTTCTTCAATCCTTTGCAGTTTCTCACACTTTTCTGTACCTTCCCAGTTTTCCTGGTCTCTCACAATTTTCCATGCTTTCTCAGAATGCTTCCTCCCAACAATCCTCCGTGTTGTCCCATAATCCTTTTGCTCTCCCACAATCCCCCTGCTCTCTCACAGTTTCTAATGCTTTCCCATAATGCCACCTCTCTACCACAATCCTGTTTTCTCCCATAATCTTCCATGTTTTCCCACAATCCTGTGTTTTCACAAAATGCTTCCTCTTTCCCGTAATCCTCTCCGCTCTCCCACAATCCTCCATTTTTCCCACAGTCTGGTGCCCTCCTTCATCCTCTGTGGTCTCCTCAAATCCTCTATGCTCTCCCATAATCCTTTGTACTTGCCTTCTGTTTTCTCCCACATTTTTTCTACTTTCCCAGAATACTCTGTATTCTCCCACAGTCCTTCATTATTTCCCACAAGTCTCTATTATTCCACAATTGCAGGTCTCTCCTACAATGCCCTCTGATGGGTAGGTAAGGGTCTTGGCTATGACTAGAATCCTGGTGTGACCATGGATAACTGGTATGTGGCCCTTACAGAAGAGGCATGCCCAATAGAGGTGTGTGCTCATGAAGAAGTAAAATTGGCATAACCTAGGAAAGAGGGCATGACTCATAGTGTGAGGGCATGGCCAGAATGTAAGGAGTGGTCTTGCAGGAGGGGCATGGGTAGGAGGGTGGGCACTTTAGGAGCAGGTGAATTCTCTGTCTCTCCCACAAAATACCTTGTTTTCCCCACAATTCCTGTCTCTCCCACAATTCTTGTTTTCTCCCTCATGTTGTGGTCTCCCACAACCATTCTCCATGCTCTCCTGGTCCTTCATTTCTCTCATGACTCTGTTTTCTCCCAGTCTTCCACATTCTCCCACAATCATTCCATCTAGGTTCTCCCCCACGATTCTGTTTTCTCCTAGAATTCTCTGTTCTCTCCCAAAATGCTTCATTCTCTCCTACAACTGTCTGTCTCTCCCAGAATTCTCTCCCATAATTTTATGTTCCCTATAATTTTCTGTGGGTCCTAGGTAGGGGGCATGGCTATGACACAGCAAAGAATGTCTGTGAATGGATAGCAAGGTGCCATGGAACCACCTGTGCGAGTGGCCATAGTGGGGCAGGTGGGTTGGCAGCTGGGTGGCAGGCATGGTGGTCATGAAGAAACAAAGATGGCAAAGCAGAAGAGGCAGGGCAAGTACAAAGGGTGAATTTTCAGTCTCTCCCACAGTACATTGTTTTTCCCACAATTCTCTCCCCCCAAATTTCTTGTCTCTCACATATTTCTGTTCTCACTGACAATTCTCTGTTATATGTGTTTTCTGTTTTAATTGTATGTTTTCCAGGTTCTTTGTGGTACCTTGGTAGTGGGCATGTTGTTCAGATGTGCAGGGGGGCATGGCTCTGGCAGTAGCCGTGTGGCCACCACATTCATCAGAGGGCTTAGTTTGTGGCAATAAGAAGGAAAAGGACATGGCTTAGATGGAATGTTAGCCACTTCCCAGACTGTGGTGGCCTAGAGGGAGCACAAGTGTTGACCAGGAAGAATGTAGCAGAGGGAAGGGGTGGGTAGTGGCTCAGATAAGAAAAGTTCGGTCAGCCAGAGTAGAGGGTATGACTCAAGAGGGATGGGAATGGCCATGAAGGAGCAAAGGAGTGGCCAAGGGAATATCCCAAGGACTAATAAGACTGAGCTGAGGTGCCAAGGCCGGAGTGAAGGGGCCGGTTCTCAGTCTTTTCTGTAATACCTTGTTGTATTCCTGAGGGTTCTGTAGAGAAACTGAATAAACACACACACACACAGAGAGAGAGAGAGAGAGAGAGAAAGAGAGAGGGAGATTGATTTTAAGAAATTGCCTCAAATGATTATGGAGTTAAGTCCAAAATCCGCAGTAAGCTTGCAGGCTGGGACTCAGGGTAGAGTTGAGTCCAAACATTTGGCTGGCAGAATTCCTCCAGACGAGGTCAGTCTTTGCTCTATTAAGGCTTTCAATTGATTGAATGGGGCTCCCCACAATATGGAGAGTAATCTGCTTTACTCAAAGTCTACCAATTCAGTTGTTAATCTCATCCAAAACCAAAACAAAATATCTTAATAGTAACATCTAGAACAATGTTGACAGAATATCTAAACATTATGGCCCAGCCAAGCTGACACATAAAATTAACCATCACATCTTGTCTCTCCAAATTCTTTGCCTTTCCCACAATTCTCAGTTATTTCTCAAAATCTTCGTTCTCCCCAGAATTTCTTTCTCTGGAAGGATAAAACAACTCATTGCTGCTGTCATCAAGAAGCCTTGCTAGGGGGGGAAAGAAAGTCATCTAACTGAACACTGTGTTTAATGACATATCAGATTTATATTCTGGCTCAAGTATCTTATCTCAGCCTGGACCAGTTCCTGGTTCCAGTTCCAGAAATTCCTGGACTGGTAGCTCAGGAGCACTGCCATTTTCCATTTCTTGTCTACTTCCTGGTGTATAAATGAGCAGTGACTGAAGTATTCAATAAGCAGGAGCTGAAGAGATGAAGGCATCAATGAACCTCGAATATCATTTATTCCCCAGTATTTACAGAGCCCCTACAAGGATGCCAGTACTGGGTTAAGTGCTGGGCATACAACATTGAACAAACTCGTCAAAGTCCCTGTCTTAGGGAATTTACATTATAGCAAACAGCCGACCAACAGACAATCCAATATACAAACCAGAAAATACATAATTATGAGTGGTGAGACACCATAAGGAAAATGAAACAGACAATGTAACAGAGGTAGAGAGGCACGGCTGCTACTTAAAGTGTGTGTGTGTTTTTAAAGATTTTATTTATTTATTTGACAGAGATCACAAGTAGGCAGAGAGGCAGGCAGAGAGAAAGGGACCCAGGACCCTGAGATCATGACCCTCATGACCCGAGCCAAAAGGCAGAGGCTTTAACCCGCTGAGCCACCCAGGCGCCCCTTAAAGTGTGTTTTGTGGAACACCAGCTTTGCATCTCCTGAGAGATTGCTTGAAATGCAGACTCTCGGGTCACACTCCAGAATCCCTGAGGCAGAGTATGCCCTGTACCATGATACCCCGGTGATCCCTATGTTCAGTGGAGAGGCTCTGGATACAACTTGACCTGTGGTTATCAGGAAAGACAGCTCTAAAGACACAACATTTTTTTTAAAGATTTTATTTATTTATTTGGCAGACAGAGATCACAAGTAGGCAGAGAGGCAGGCAGAGAGAGAGGAAGGGAAGCAGGCTCCCTGATGAGCAGAGAGCCCGATGCACGGCTCGATCCCAGGACCCCAAGATCATGACCTGAGCTGAAGGCAGAGTCTTTAACCCATTGAGCCACCCAAGCGCCCTAAAGACCCAACATTTTAGCTCAGAACTGAATGATGAGCAACACCCAGTCATGTAAATGTAGGCAAACGAGTGAGTGGTCCAAACAATGGGAACAGCGAAGGCAATGTCCTGAGGTAGGAATGAATAGGGGAGACTAGTGTGAGTGGGACAGATTGAGAGAGGATGACTTGAACTTTACTGTTGGATATTTATCAAAAGCCCTACAACAAGGATTGTCCATTTGCAGTGACTACACAAAAGTTCTATGTGCACAGACCCCTCTATTTCTGCAAATTGGAGCTATCAGATTGGTTTTGCACGCAGCCACTCATCCATCTTGCACCCATGATGGACATTGTTAATCAGTCACAGAACGTTTTCCTTCTGCGCCCAGATGAAAGTACAGAGTTCAGCATAGTTATTCAGGCAGGCACCACAAATGGTTCAAAGCCGACATGTGAGCTGACACCCATTTCCCATCTTAAGGAAAGATTATGAAAATGCTAACCCTGGAGGGCCTGTGTACTTGGATGAACAGAAAAGTTTCGATGGTTCACAGAAATTGATTTAACGCACTGTGCTTTGTGATTGTGCAATGGCTCACAGTGAGGGGACCTGTGTTTAACTCCTCACGACGCTTACTTCCCACTTAGCTCACCACATCAGCTATATGAGGAAACAGGATTTTTCTAAAAAGACTGAAATTCAAGAAAAACTGTGTTTCTAAAAAAACAAAACTAAGGTTGATTTTCATCTTAAGAACACCAGAAAACCTTAAAACAGTTGCTGTTTCCTCTTTTCTAATACTGTTGGAAAGCTTGGGGGCAAATCTTCATCCCAATTTAACTCTTCTAGAGCTGGTGGCCTATGTACTTAAATGCTAATCTTATCATTGGCTGCTTTAATCTCCTCACATTAAGTTCCCCTTTCCCTGGCTCCTTCAGCTAGGTGTTTCATCCAGTAATGTCAATATTTTCGTAAGCTGCCTCAAATTGGAAAGAAGTGGAAGGAGGTGAGGTAGAACTCACTGTAAAAATCAGCTCAGTAATTTATACAGGCTGTATTTGGACCAATTTCTGTGTGTCCATGTTTCAAGCAAAAATGACTGACAGTTGAAACATTTTATAAAGGAAGCAGGGTTCTCAGGGTCAGGATGAGCTTAATACACTGTTCTGTTAAACTTGTTCTTTTCTCTGTGTTCTTTGTAGCACAGCATTTTGAGTATTCCCACTATCTTCCAGCCAGAAATGGAATGGAGGGTAGGAAGAAACGAAAAAGTAGCTAAATACGCTATCACAAAATGTGTGTTGATGTCATATGAAGAAATCAATGTAGCAAGCCTTATTGCTGGGAACAAAGAAATGTTATCTTTCTGCACATGTGAAAAGGCGAAGTATTCAGTGAAGATTTATTGAGAATTTATAGTGTAAAGAAGTATAGTAAGTCCTATAAAAGTGACTTCCTGTGTTTGCTACCTTAAAATATTCCCACTAATCAAATCAAGAAGACCTGTGCTTACCAAATCCTTTTCCACCTATCAGCCCCTTGCCACATCTTCCCTAACTTTCTCATCATTTCTTGTCGCACCCAAACCCAAGTTGGAACAAGACAACTTCAGACTGAAAGCTCCTTGAGGCTTATCTACTTTTTTGGGGGAGCGGGTGCTAAAAAAAAATTGGATTGAATGAATGAATCAGAGATTTCTGCACAGGGGTAGCAAAGCTGGTTGTAACCTTCACATTTCTCTTGTGGACCCAGAGTTTTAAGTGGAAAGAGGAAAGCTAGCAAAATGATCTTAGGGCACACACAGGGCTTGCAAGCAGAGTTTCCGTCTTGGTGTGGTCGTGTCTCCACAGGCCACAGCTCACTGGGTGCCTAAGCAATATCCTCTGTAGGAGATACCAGGAAATACGGGAGTTCTGTTTACTCCGCTCATCTGTCTAGCACTTAAGGTTGGCTGAGGGACTAGAAGGAACATCGGTCCATAATTCTGGTTTAGAGGATGTGAAAACTGGCTGGAAGCAGTTCCAAATTCGAGTTCAGCTGTGAAAACTGGCTCCAAGAAACTCGGGTAAAGTGGACATGAAAATAACAGGAAGGAACACGGTTGTGTGACTCGTCCAATATTTGCATTTCCCTACTGAGTGACCGGTTCTCAGTACATTCAATCTTGATGTCTGGAAATGGGAAAACCTGAGGAAAGTCATTCTCTAGACCAGGCTCTTAAGCCTGCAGTCTGATTTCACCCGACAAAATGTCGCCAGTGCCCAGTTCCCAGACCGGGGAGGGTTTCTCTAGAGACAAGGGGGGCCGCCCACGCGACCTCGAAAGCCGGAGGCCAAGACCCGCCTGGTGGGAGGGCGCGCTAGGGACTTGGCGCTGCGGGAGGAGCCGGGCCTTAGCGGAGCGCTTGGGCGTAACCAAGGTGGAAGGCCGGGCCAAGGCGGAGCTCAGAGGCGAGGCCCGGGGGAGGGGGCGTGGCTGTGACGGGGCTGGGGGCGAGGTCTGGACACCGGCCACAGACAGCTTGACTTGGAGGGGCGTAAGCCGGGGCGGTCCGTAGGGACGTGAGGGGGCGTGGTCCCGGCCTTGCGGGGAGAGGCTTGGAGGGGGCGTGGCCTGGGCTGTGGGCGCGAAAACGGGGCGTGGCCACGATGGCCAGGCGCACTGGCGGCGGGTCCCCGGGCTAAAGCTAGCCGCTGAACTTCGTGCTTTGGAGAAACATTAAGGTAAGGGCCGGTGGCGGACTTCAGTGAGGGCCACAGCGGGGGCAGGCCGACTCAGGGAGGGCCGGGACCGTCCTCACACAGCCCCGTCAGGCCAGGTCTCAGGGCCCGGACAGCTGTTGGTAGGTCTCAGAGCCCGGACAGCTGTTGGTCCTGCGAGTATTACCGGGGTCCCGGCACGGCATATTGCCCTTCCCCCCAACCCCCGCAGCCCTCTTCTACTGTGGGAGTCACCAACCAGATGGCAGCACCTTCTTGCACTTGCCGGGAAACAGCTGTCTGCGGGAATTTGGGGGTGGGGCGTGAGGGCAGTTCCCTAGGAAGGAGTGTTGCCAGGGGTGGTTGGATGTGAATTAACTCAGGAAAGTCCAGTTTGCTGTAGACAGGGGTAAGGACTACAAAATCTGAAGTTGCAGTTCCGGAAACCGAGGCGCAGCAAACTGGGACTAACTGGGGTCTGGATTGTATTCCGCCCCCCCCCGTCCCCCACCCCGACTATACCAGGGTCTGTGGACGCAGTCACAACCACTCCAAGGCAGGGGATCAGCATCGCAGCTGTGTCACGTGGACCAATCTGAGCTTTCTCCATTCTGCAATTACTTCTGGTCTTTTTGTTTTGTGCCCCGCCCCAGAACTGGAGAACAGCTGAAGTACAAATATTTTTGATAGTTTCGAGTCTTTGCGGCATTCAGTATTAAATGCTACTACCTTAAGCTGGTGGTAACTCCTTAATATTAATGTAAGTGCCTTCCCCTCCCCTTTATTGTCCCTGGGAAAGTTTGAGAAATACAAGTAAATGTGTACATCTTAATTCGGTTAGAACTTGTTCTCTCCCAGCCTCTGAAAATTAGGTTGCTTTCTGCTTCTCCTTCTTCCTTTACTGCTAATCTGGCCATCTCCTTTTTGTTATTAAATACCTTGCTGGAGGGGCACCTGGGTGGCTCAATGGGTTAAAGCCACTGCCTTTGGCTCAGGTCATGATCTCGGGGTCCTGGGATGGAGCCCCGCAATCGGGCTCTCTGCTCCCTGGGGAGCCTGCTTAACAGTCACCCCCCCTCCACCCCCGCCAACCTCCACCTGCCTCTCTGCCTACTTGTGATCTCTGTCTGTCAAATAAATAAATGAAAATTAAAAAAAAAAAACAACCTTGCTGGAATAAGGAGAGGAATACGCAGATTTCTCATGAAGGAAGCTGCTCCAGACCCTACCCCTTATCTGCCCCTGCACATCCCTCAAAATGGTCACTGTTCACAGATACGTTGGACATGGAAAACCTCTCAGCTCTCTGGGGCCTTTCTCAGGTAATTTTTATGTCAGAACCAGGGCTGAAATTCGTGGAAAGGCCAAGATCAGCAAGGGCATCGTTCTCTGGGCATGTACACACGTTTCCTGTTCTCCCTGGAGCCAGTCAAAAGGTTGTGACCACTCACAGTTGGGACTCAGTAAAGACTGAGTGAATTGTGAGTGAATGAGTGAGCTTGAATATTTTGGAAATCTGATGGGAAGAGGACATTAATTTCATCTCATTGGCAGCACTGGGGCACTTAATTGCAGCACACAAAACAGCTACTAGGAATACATTTTGAAATCTCTGGGAACCCCGGATTGGGATCATGATCTTGGGGAAGAAGTAGGTGAGAGGAAGCCGCTCAGTTTTCCAGTTGGGACAAGACAGCATAACCTCTGATTTACATTTCAGGGGTTTGCAGAAGACTAGCTTCCTTTGAACTCAGGAGGGGGCGGAAAATGAAAGATCAGTCTGATGAGAATCAAGGAATTTTTTTCAGTGTAATTGTAACCTTTAGTTAGAGTACTTTTTTTTTTCTGTCTGTTTTGCATATGTATAAATGGCTTAATCAGGCAGAGTTCAAACTACAGTTGAGCCCTGAACAGCACAGGGATTAGGGGCACTGACAAACTGCCCAGTTGAAATTCTACCTGTAACTTGATTCCCCAAAGACATAACTTCTAATAGCCTACTGTTGATCAAAGCCTTACCAATAACAGAGTCAATTAACACCTATTTTATATGCTATATGTATCACATACTATATTCTTACAATAAAGTAAGCGAGAAAAAAGAAAATACGATTAGGAAAATCATATGGAAGAGAAAATACATTTATAATACTGTACTGTACCAATTGGGAAAAAAAGCCCACATATAAATGGAGCTGTGTTGTTCACATTTTAGCTCTACCTGTCATTCAATGAATACATAATTTATGAATGATTCTTTAAAGGCATTTAGAATTTTTTCTTTTTTTCACACGTTTCTTGGTCTGCAAAACAGTGGATAAAGGACGTATTAGTAAAAGCCAAGGACATACATAAATAAGTAGTGATAGCAAAGGCATATAGTACAAAAAAACTTAGCACTCCTGGGCCCATCCAGGCTATGGTCCCATCTTCAAGACAAACATAAGTAAGAACAGATTTTCTGTGAAATTTGGTAATGTATGCTAGCAGTTCTTTGTTATGTATGATGTTTGATAAACATTATTTGTGGTTTTACAAGCTTAGATTTTATGAGATCTATAGGTAGATTTAAATAACCACCTATCAATAAATTATAATTTTAATGTAACAGAGTGGTTTGGCTTTAGGCTTTAGCGTAGATAACCTCATGTATTGCTACAGGTATTACAGCCTAGCATTAGCTAATTTGAGCTGTTGTTTATTTGGATTTTCCTGGAACCTTCCTCACTGCTGACCTTCCATGCTCTGTTCCTTCCTTGATTGTCTTTGATGGCTCCTTCTGTCTCTTGGCCTCCTTGTTCCATTTTCTCAGGCTCCCTCTATACACCTGTTACTTCTGGACAGGGGTGGGGGGGGGGGCTTTTCCTTCTCTCTCTAGCCTCATGACCTCTCCTGATCACCTAGATCAGAATTCTCTTCTTCTGCGGGTGCCTGGGTGACTCAGTCATTAGGTGTCTGCCTTCGGCTTGGGTCATGATCCTGGAATCCAGGATCAGGCTCCCTGCTTCCCCCTCTCCCACTCCTCCTGCTTGTCTTTTCTTTCTCGCTGTGTCCCTGTCAAATGAATAAATAAAATCTTAAAAAAAAAAAGAGAACTCTCTTCAAGACTTTTCCTCTCACTGTCCACTTAGACCTCAATCCATAGGATTGGCAGGAAGACTCTGTCCTCATTCCCTTCCCACCTGCTCCTTTTGCCAGCTTGTTTGTCTCTTCAGGAGTTCATCCTCATTCTACCACCAGCATCATCCAGCCATAAAATCACAGGGCCTTCTTCAACAACTACTTCCCTTCTCCCACCTCCAGCTGAGTGCCAAATCCTATGTTTTTTATCGAAATGACAATCTCTTGAATACAGAGAACGTTGGTGCATCACTGCTGTCACTCTCCGGTTCAGTGCTTCATACTGTCTCACTTGGGTTACTGGAATTTCATTTCACACTCTCTTGCCCAAATCTGACCTACGGATGTCCCACCCAGAACCTGGCTGCACAGTGCGGTCCTCATCTCAGTTCACGGCAGCTCCATCCTTCCAGTTGACTGGGCCAAGAATGTTCTAGCCATCCTTTACTCCTTTCTTTCACGTCTTACAGGCATTCTCCAAGATAGAGCCAATGCCGAACCACTTCTCACCACTTCTGCCATGACATGTTTTGTTCCAAGCCCCTGGATTATCCTGAAGGATCTTCCCTGCTGCTTTCTTGCTTCCTATCCCAGTTGATTTCCAGTAGGGCAGCCTGAGTGATCTTTCAAAAATATAAATCAGATGGTGTCCCTCCTCTGCTGCCAAAACTCCACTGTGTCCCGATTTCGCTTAGAGCAGTGGTTTCCAGTCAGAGGTGATTCCCCTTTCCTGGGGACATCTGTGGCATCTGGAGACATTTTAAGTTGTCCCAGTTGGAGGGAGGGTGCCATTGGCATCTAATGGGTAGAGGCCAGGGATGCTGCTAAACATCCTGCAACGTATAGGACAGCCCCCAAACAGTTACCTGGTCGAATGGCAATATGTCATGGTTGAGAAACCCTGAGTCAGAGAAAAAACCTTTACAGTGGCCTAGAAATCTACATGATCTGGCATCCATGACCTCTCCACCTTCTCTCCTACTACCATCCTCCTAGTGCACTCGATTCCTGCCATCCTGGCCTCCTTACTATCCCCTTGTATGTGCCAGACACGCTCCCACCTCAGGGTCTTTGCACAGGCAATTCCCTCTTCCTGGAGTACCCTTCCTCCTGACAGCCCTATTACTAATTCGTTCATTTCCTTCAGTCTTTTGCTCAAATCTCACCTTCTCCCTAAGGCCTCCTTTGAGCAACTTATTTTAAATGCAATGCCCCTTTCCCAGTGGCACTCCAAATTTACCTAATCCTGCTCTATTTTTCACTGAGTATATTATAATGTGATTGTCAGAACAAGTGACTTACATATTATACTGCTGTTTATTGTCTGTCTTCCCCAGTAGAATGTAAGTTCCACGGGGGTAGGGACTTTGTTTTATCCTCCCCAATGATCCTAGAACGATGTCTGGCATTTAATAGATGTTTGATTGCTGTCCTGATGAATGAAAGGATTAAAGAATGATGGACTGAATGAAGGGTGGTTGAAGGAATGTCCTTGTCACTGACCTTCCTGGCTCCACTCTGCGTACTCTGTTCCCTCCTGTGCTGTGCACATGGGGTCATCAGAAACCATCCTGTATTTATGGAATAATACCTGAGGGTCTTCTGGTCTCTTGGAAATTGGTATTCAAGTTAATCTCAAATCCCCATCCGGTCCAACCTTCCATTGCATCCCCTGGGCATCTGGCGGCTGGTGCCTTGACAAATATTCATAACAGACTTGGGATGATGAGAAGCTCAGATATATTTGGCTTTGTTACAAAGCAGGATTTTTTTTTGTCTCAACACACAAGAAGTTATCTTCAGAGTCTGTGTCCGCTGCAGTAAGGTCAGCCGCATTCTTACGGGACAGACAGAGGTCCAGATTTCCACACCATGACATGTAGTCCCACCATTGGGTGAGTTTTGTGAAGGAGGAGGAAGGAGAGGGGGAGGTGATGTCAGGCCACCTGGCCCTAGAGAGTCAGTCTGGCAGTGGGCAGGAGACAGTTTCTCTGGGCCAGGTGTCATCAGCCACCGGCCTCAGCATTGTGCACAGCCAGCGTGACTGTGGAGTACAGCACGGTCCCCCAAGGCATGACCACAGCCCTGGCTCTCCATGGAGCTTGGCCAAGGATCAGTCCCCCAGACTTCTCTGGCAGCACGCTAACATGCCTCAAATCCCCATAGAGCCCCTTATGCAGGGCCAAGTGCATGCCCACTCGACTGTACAATTCCTTTGGCAGTTAGGCATGCCTTCGGCTGTGTCTTATTACAGCTTTCCCTTTGAAGGACAAACCAGCATGTCACATCTTTTGAGTGTATGTTGTACTTGTCATTGTCTTACTGGGAATTACTAAGTCTCTTTTTCCATCTAGAGTGTAAGCAAGAAAGAAGTCCTTTTCCACATCTTTGTCAACCTCCCTCTCACACTGGGATTATTGAATAAACCCAAGGTTCTGCCTTTCAACCCTAATTGTCCTCTCTAGCCTTGACTCCTACTAAACACCCCCACCACCCCAAATGTCCTCATAATCCCTGACATTGCCCCGTCTGTCTACCTTTCTTTCTTTCTTTTTTTTTTTTTAAAGATTTTATATATTTGGCAGACAGAGATCACAAGTAGGCAGAGAGGCAGGCAGAGAGAGAGGGAGGGAGAAGCAGGCTCCCCATAGAGCAGAGAGCCCGATGTGGGGCTTGATCCCAAGACCCTGGGATCATGACCTGAGCAGAAAGCAGAGGCTTTAACCCACTGAACCACCCAGGGGCCCCATGTCTCTCTACCTTTCTTCCTCCTATTAAAATTGTCTCTCTCTTAATGGCACATGGTTCACATGCTCCCCCCCCTCCTGAAACTTAGAACCCTCTGTGTTCTCGTTGAATTAAGTTAGAGCCGTCATCATATCTGGCTTTGATTAAGAAGTATTTGTTTAATTATGCTAAGTGCAATAAGCCAGACTCAGAGGGAAAATATTATATGAGTCCACTTACATGAAGTATCCAGAATAGGCAAATACATAGGCAGAAATTAGAACCGTGGTTGCTGGGGGCTGGTGGGAGGGGGAATGGGGAGGTTTTTGTTGAATGTGTATAGAGTTTATGTTGGGGATGATGAAAAAGTTTGGGGGTATAGATACTGGTGATGGTTACACAACATCGTGAATGTATTTCATGCCAACAAATTGTACGTTTGAAAAAGGTTAAAACTATAAATATTATATGCATTTTGCCATACTAGAAAAAGGTAACTAAAAAAACCAGAAAGGTTACTTGTTTCATAGTTTTTTTAATAGATTGCAAGCTTGTGAGGATAGGGAGAAAACCTGATTTTTTCATCTTCTTCCAGCCCAGTGCTTCGCATGAGATAATCATTCATTATTGCTTCAATTCAGGGATGCAAGTCAATGGAAAGAAGCACGGAATTGAAGCAAGGTTTCCCCATACCTCTTAGCAGTTTTTTAAAATTTCATTTTATTGTCAAATTGATTTTTATCAAAGAGGACCCTGTGCAGTTGAAATTGTTTGATGGTATTATCTCAGAAAGAAAACAAAAAACATGAAATTAAAAATTGTCCCAAACAGCTTTCTGTTTTCTTAGTTTGCATTTAAAGCATGGGAAGTTTTAGCAAACTCAATTTGAATAATAATAACTTTCGTTTATACAACACTTACCAGCTCTTTCTGGGAGCTTTCTCAGCCCTTAGACCATCTGAAGTCACAGAAAGTGTCAGCGTCTTGTACAGTGTTACTGCACAGCTGTTTCTCATGCTCCTCTGCTTCTGGATTCTTTCTTGTGTAAGATGAAGGGTGTACATTAAGCTTCACTCTTAAATATTTCAGTTCGTATAATCCTTTAACTCTGCTGATCTGCAATGATAAATTATACAGTTTCATGCTGCACATAGTCTTAGAAGTTAGAAAGAAGCATAAAGTTCTTGCTGTGAGCTCTCATCCAGGATTAGGGTGGAGAGATCAAGAGAGAAGTGAAATGTTTACATGAAGGAGTAGGTGGGCTCTGAGAAAGTATCAGGTTACTGGGCCTTTTGCTATGTTTTTAATTTTGGAAAATTAATAGTTTTCATATTCTGTCCATAAACTATCACCAGAGGCTGTTTCCTACAGATAATTTTTATGGAGAAGAAACTCTAAGTTAATTTGGAAATATTTTCTTCTGGGAAATAATCATGGATAAGTTTCTTTCTTTTTTTTTTTTTTTCTATTTATTTGACAGAGAGAGATCACAAGTAGGCAGAGAGGCAGGCAGAGAGAGAGGGGGAAGCAGGCTCCCCGCTGAGCAGAAAGCCCAATGCGGGGCTTGATCCCAGGACCCTGAGATCATGACCCGAGCCAAAGGCAGAGGCTTAACCCACTGAGCCACTCAGGTGCCCCCATGGATAAGTTTCTAAGATGTCTGTCCTTTGCTTCAAAGTCTCACAGAGAGGGGAAGTAGGAGGGAGGGTATAAATAAAACATGCTTGGCCACCAAAAGGTAATTATTGAAATAAAGTGTAGGGTACGTAAGTGGTTTTATTATATTTATTTCCACAGTTTGTTCAAATTTGAAGTTTGCCAAAATAAAAAATTAAGGGAAGAAAGGAAATAGATTCTGAAATGAGGTAGCCAGTGATTATTCCTTAAGCCTGCTCAGTTAATTCAGTTAATGAAGGTATTTGAAAATGAGGGACTTTTATTTGGCTCAAGGACTATCGAGATAATATCTTCAGGGGCACCTGGGTGGCTCAGCTGGTTGGGTGTCTGCCTTCAGCTTGGGTGGTGATCTCCAGGTGCTGGGATCGAGCGCCATGTCAGGCTCCCAACTCAGCCAGGAGTCTGCTTCTCCCTTTCCACCGTCTGTGCTCTCTCTCTCTCTCTCAAATGAATAAATAAAATCTTAAAAAAAAAAAGATAATATCTTGAAAGTTTATTAGCAATCTATATTTGAAATCCTGAGTCAGACTTTTAGATATCTTAAATAAGGTGCATATTGACATATGCCCCAAATTGTATATATATATAGGGACACCTGGGTGACTCAGTTGGTTAAGCGTCTACCTTCCACTCAGGTCATGATCTTGGGGTCCTGGGATTGAGTCCCGCATCCGGCTCCTTGCTCAGTGGGGAGCCTGCTTCTCCCTCTGCCTGCCGCTCCCCCTGCTTGTGCTCTCGCTCTCTCTCTCTCTCTCTCTGACAAATAAGTAAAATCTTCAAAACAAAACAAAATGTATATATATAAGTACACACATAAAACTAAAGTGATTTTTAACTTGGTTCGGGAATTTTTGGTGTCTCTTGGCAATGCAGGCATACTACAGGCGCCCTTGGTCTAGGGACCCCAGGTCAGGAGCTAGGCCGGACGGTCTGAAGCCTCCATGGGATCCGGAACTTTTGACAGTCCCCTTTAATGTGGTGACTGTGCATTTTTGCTCCCTGGATTGTGTGTTCACTGGCAAAGTGATGCATACAACAGAGTGCGTGGCACCAGGCCTCAAGGCTGGCTTCTTGCCACAGTTTGCTTGGCAGTCCTTGTCCCGTGTTGCTGGTTATAAAGGGTTCTGCCTGGAGCCCTCATTTGTTCCTTCCAGGGCAGTAGTAGGAAGAAGCTGCTTCCTGCTTTCAGTGGACACAGCTCAGGTGTGATTTTTTTTTCTCTCCTTTCCCTTAGATGTAGCCTTCTCATCCATAGCTCAGATCTAGCGGGGTCAAGGGCACCAATACAGAGAAGAGCTCATTCACAGCCAATGACAAGCAGTGAAGTACATGGAGAGAGGGAAGGGTGACCTGAGAACATTTGCCTCTGCTTAGCATTGCTAGGGATCCTAATTTCTCTTTTTGTGACTTTGGGCCCCTCTCCTCTCCCGGCCACCACTGCCAGACAGTTGAGTGGCCTCTGATGGGCCGAAGACAGACTCTGAGGAGTCCTGGATGGTTTCCCTTGCCATATGATATGCATTTCCAGAGGCTTCAAGGGGGAGAAACTAATGGCCTGCCTGCAAGGTCGAGTTCATGCCTTGTTCCTTTTTGCATGGCAGCACCCAACATGGTTCTTGGAACAAAGGAAATGACAATGAGCATTGAAATGCAAGCATTTGGGGCGCCTGGGTGGCTCAGTGGGTTAAAGCCTCTGCCTTGGCTCAGGTCATGATCCCAGGGTCCCCGCAGGGAGCCTGCTTCCTCCTCTCTGTCTGCCTCTCTGCTTACTTGTGATCTCTCTGTGTCAAATAAATAAATAAAATCTTAAAAAAAAAAAAAAAGAAATGCAAACATTTACTGGCAGAATTCCCATCCCTGTGATGCTAGCTTAGATTTGTCTTTGGGTCTGGTCCTCCTTCAGATCCGGCAGTGCTTTAGGGGCCTCCAGATCTTACAGGGAGGGGCATGAGGCCCTCGTCTGCAATGGCAAGCACTGAAAAGTGTTTCGAAAGTGTGAAGGACCACACGGCTGGGTGGGGGAGGCATCTAGGAAGAGCCTTTCATACGGAGCAGGAACGGGCTGGCAATCGCTTCCCGGTCTGGAGTTCTGGAAATCAGGATCCTCATCTCCGTCACCAGGGAAGTGTGCCCAGGTCACCGAGCCGCCATCACGGGCCAGGCGGCTTGTCCCTGAGAGATGCAGCTGTGACAGAGACAGACCGGGTCCAAGCGCCGAGGGGCTGGGTGGCTGGGGAGGGGGCGTCATCTAGTACCTTCTGGATCAGGTGTGGGGCTGCAGGAGGCACCCTGAGGGGGGTGAAGAGGGTGCTGGGCTCTCCCAGTTAGCGGTGAGTGCAGGGACGGGGAGGCTTCTAGGAAGGGATGCTGGAGAGGAAGACCCGAGGGGAGGGGCGGCATTCACCAGGCACAGGGGGAGGAGGAGGAGGGGTCCAGGGAAGGAGGAGCATCTGCACAAGCCCTGAGACCAGAGGGCGCTTGGGGAGTGGGAAGAACCAAAGGCCGTGGGGCTGGTGTGCAGGCAGGAGCAAGGGGTGGACTGAGGCCTCGAGGTCAGCGCCAGGGTACTCTGCCAGGCGGCCGGACCTCCGTCCCAGGTGCCCAAATGGTGTCGCTATTGGCTGCCAGGATGCATCTCAAGTGATGACTCCAAACACTTTGAAATAGACACTGGAGTGAAGGTATACTCAGGAGAAGAAAGTTGTTTTGTTTCTGACCTTGTTCGCTCACTTGCTACCGGGATAGGAGTTTTCAGGAAAAGTGGATGTAGCATTACTGGGTGGGGGTGGCGGGAAAGAGTCAGTGAAAGTTAATATTGTAATTTCTGAACACTCTGGAAAGCATTGTTTTCTGAGACCTTCACTTGGAACACGAGAGGGGTAGAGACGTCATCAGGGCAGTCATAAATGAATATTCATGTTGGACCTACTTACAGATTAGTTCAGGATTAACCTCCATTTCCCCCATGACCAAGGGATACAGCGTTATACCTGAAACTGCAGAGAGTCACAGAGCATTTAAGCTTAGATTTCAAAACCACTCAGGGCTATTTTGACAGAATGGATCCTTGTGTTTTTTTAAAGCCCTCCAGATACAGATTGATTTTTTTTTTTTTTTTAACCCAGGAGCTTTCATCTTCGGTTTCTTTTTACGTGTAAATACCCTGCTGGATATGGAATTTGGATTTCAGCAAGTACATGTTCTTTTAATTTTAAGAAACTACTATAAACAGCCTTCTCATTCTTGTGGATAAAGAGAAGATGTTTTCTCTGGGCCTCTAATATTTGCCGACCTTAAAGAAAGGCAGGGCTCCTGAGTCAGTCTTCCAAATCCTGCCAATGAGGTGACGAACGAATTTGAGGAAGAGGAGTGGATAAAGTATTGAGTCATTCCCCCTCCGCCCCCCCAGCCCCAGCCCTGCCCTGTGGACGCATCATCTGCGTGTGGTTGTCCCGCTTGGAGCTTTCCACCCGATGGTCGGTCTCCGTTGCTCACAGCTTTGCCTCCTCTGTCCTCCTGCCTCTAGGTTATCAGGTTCCTGCAAGTTATCCGGGGCCCGGTCCGGATTCCAGGCTAAACATGGTGGTGATGAGTAGCCTGCGGGTCATTCTTCAAGCCTCTCCGCGCAAGTCACCGTGGAGAAGATTCCAGACCCCCAGGTTCGTGCCAGCGAGGCCCTGCAGCCTCTACACCTGCACATACAAAAGCCGGAACCGAGCCCGTGAGTACACAGCCGCCTTAAGGAGAGCAAGAGGTGGGGGCGTCTGGGGACGCAGTCGCTTAAGCGGCCGACTCTTGGTGTCGGCTCAGGTCGTGGTCTCGGGGTCGTGAGATCGAGCCCCGCGTCAGCTCCACACTCAGCTTGGAGTCTGCTTGAGAGTCCCTCTCCCTCTGCCCTTCCTCCCTCCCCGCCTCTGCCGGCCCTGCTGGCCCATGGTCTCTCTCTCAGATAAATACGTGTTTAAAAATAGAGTGAGCCAGAGGCCTGGTGCTATATGACAGTCACATGTGTCCTGTGTTTGCCCATATGGTGTCAGTGGCATTCCAGAGTGGGATTGTGTGCCTTCAGAACCGTGAGAATAAGTACCGGTTTCTGTTTCTCTTCTAAAATAAACGTGGAAAATTCTTTTTCCCCGGGTTTGTTGACATAGACTTGCCACCTGACGTCATGTAGGTCGAAGGTGTGCAATGTGCTGATTTGATATGCATATATGTTGCGAAATGATTTCCATGATAAGGTTTGGAAAGCCCTTTTCTTGCCTAATTTTAACATGTTAAAATGATGTCATGCAGGGCCACCTAGGTCTCTCTGTCAGTTAAGTGTCTGCCTTCTGCTCAGGTCATGATCCCAGGGTCCTGGGTTCGAGCCCTGCATTGGGCTTCTTGCTCAGCAGGGAGCCTTGTTCTACCTCTCCCTCTGCCTGCCACTCTGCCTACTTGTGCTCTCTCTATATCTCTGTCAAGTAAAAAAGAACAAAAAAAAACTAAAAAAAGTAATAATGATGCCATGCAGCAGTAGGGTAAGAGAGGTGTCCCAGTTTCAAATACTCTGGGACCCATTCTGTATTGTTCTTGTTGACATTGTTCCACAGACGGCCAGTTATTTCCGCGAGTCTTAACGTTCTGGAAGTTGCATGTTAATGTTTGTAAGCAGGTCAGTAGTTTCACAGTCTGGAATATTCTTTCTCAAGTCACACATTGCAGGGTTCATTCTCTTTGACCAGCTTAGCAGTGTGTTCTCTGCTGTAGACGCAGCATATGGAGCGAGGCAGCCGATGGCCTTTCCTGAACGCTTTTGCATCTCGTTCCCCTCCTGAAGTACCAGTTCGGAGCCCCGTCCTTACAGTGCAGCAATTGTCCAGCGAGGCACTGCTGACGGGGGGCGGGGGGCGTCATTCTATGCTGTCGCTGGTGTAGTGCGCACTGTAGGGTGATTAACAGCATCCCTGCCAAGTACCCACTAGATGACCATTGTATCCCCACCCAGTTGTAACAACCACAAATCTCAGTAGACATTACCAAATGGGCTCTGGGGGCACAAAACTGCCCCTGCTTAAGAATCAGTGGGAAAAGGACAACTGAGTGGCTCAGTTGGTTAAGTGTCTGCCTTTGGCTCAGGTCATGATCCCAGAGTGCTGAGATCTAATCCTACATGGGGTTCCTTGCTCAGCAGGGAGCCTGCTTCTCCCCCTGCTTGTGCTCTCTTTCTGACAAATAAATAAATAAATATCTTTTAAAAAAAAGAATCAGTGAGATGATAGAAGAGAATAATGTGGTTTTTTTTTGTGGCGAGATGAATTTAAATTTGTGCACAGATAAAATGGCTAAGTACATTGTTAAAGAGGAATTTTTCATATTTTCCATTATTGTAAAGAATTGACAGAGTTTTCATGTTGCCTTCCTTCTGGGTCTAAGTTTCTCCACTTTTTCTCTTTGGGTTTGCTCTCTTCTGATTTCATATGCACATAATAAAAAAGGAAGAAGGTAAGAAAAGAATGCTTTCACGTTAGTAGTGCTAATCGAGCTAAATCCAAGGAGTTGAAACTGCTCCACAAATACATTTTTATTATACATTTACTTTGTTTCCTCCAACAATGACAATGTTCTCATTCAAATGAACTTGTCAGAGCATAATAAATTTCTGGTTGCTGGGTGTGGCTTCCTACCAACAGACCCACATCCTACCAGGACTGGCTTATTTTCAACACTGGCATTTTGTGGTCTGAGGCTTAAAATGGAAAAAATTAGTCATGTTCATGTAGTTACTAAAGTTTTACTTTTTTTTTCTTTAACAGAGAGTTGAAAGTTAAAGGGCTAAAATCCAACATACGAATGTCTTTAGGGTAGTTTGCTTGTTCTAGTGTTGACTAAAACAAAAAGTGGTGGCTTGGGGAGATGTGCTCTTTCTGTGATTAATTTTTCACATCAGATGTTCTTGTTTTTAAGTTACTAAGGAAAACAGGTGACAGTCGTGATTTGATTTGGCTTTTGGCATGTCACACCACCCCTCCCTCTTTTCGCTGGGGAGAATTTATGGTCTCTGCTGTCCTGAGCTACTGAGCATTTCCTGTTGCTAAATCCCAGACCTCCTGCTGATCAGTTGTAAAGACAATACACAGTGCATCTGGCAACTTACTACCCCAGCAGAAGGCCCATTGTATAGTCGTGACCCAGAACAACCCAAGACCTTTGAGGGTTAGAAAAGATAACCTGGAAAGTCCTTCGCTAGTGCTGCCACTCCGTGAGGACGGTGCCGGCAGGTCCTTCTAGCACTAGGCTTATCGCCGTCACGGTCTTTATCATCGTCACAGGCTCAGTGCCTCCCTCACATGCTTGGACATTGTTCAGATGGGGTTAAGGAGGATGAGGAGTAAAGGAAGTGGGAGGATATGGCCGATTCCGAAAGCGGTGTTTCCCTAGAGCCTGTCTGTGCTCTGTGCCTCACCTCAATCTCTGTTCCCCGCCTCCCGGGGAAGCATTTTCTGTCCGCTCAGATGGCTGTTCGCTGTTATCTCCAGTAGCAGACAGTGTTGATAATCTTAATTTGATTTGTAAAATGACAAAATAAAGATAAAAGCTTGCACCTGTTACCCAAGATGAAAATAAAATCAAATTCACTTAATACATCTTCTACGGAAATTTATTTTAATTGTCACATAAACAATTTAGGGTTAGAGTAGATCAGGAAACAAAGCCAAAGAGTCAACAATAAGAAAATCTAATTTAAAAAAGAAATGGATCAGGGTCCATACTTAGCAGACACCTGAGCAAAGATCTATGGATGGCAAGTAAGAGTATAAAATGATGCGCTACTATGTGTTCTGTGATCAGGGAAATGCAAATTAAAACAATGTTAAGATATACCACATACCTGTTACAGTTGCCAAATTCCAGAACACGGGCAACACCAAGTGGTTATGAGGATGTGGAGCACCAGGAACTCTTACTTATTACTGGTGAAAATGTAAAATGGTACCGCCACTTTGGAAGATAACTTGGCAGTTTTCCTCCAGAACAAAATGTATCCTTGCCATACAACCCAGCAATCATATTCCTTGGTATTTACCCAGCATTGTCGAAAACTTATGTCTACACGAGAATCTGCACATGGCTACTTATAGCAGCTTTATTCATAATTGCCAAAACATGGAAGCAGCCAAGATGTTCTTCAGTAGTTGAATGGATACCTTAACTGTGGCACAGAGAGACAATGGAATTTTGTACCTCACTGAAAAGAAATGAGCTAGAAAGCCATGAAAAGAAACGTAGTAATCTTAAATGCATATTAGTAAGTGAAAGAAACCAATCTGAAAAGCCTGTGTACTCTATAATCCCAACTATATGACATTCTGGAAAAGGCAAATGGAGACAGGGAAAAGATCAGTGGTGGCCATGTGTTAGAGTACAGGGAGGAATGAATAGGTGGAGCCCCTGATTTTTAGAGTAATGAAAATACTCTGTGTATTATGATGGGTACAGATCAGTATATATTTGTCCAAACCTATGGAATATATAACATCAAGAGTGAACTACGATGTAAACTCTGGACTTTGGGTGTTATTATGTGTCAATGTAGGTTCAGGAACTATAACAAATGTCTTCCTCTGGTTGGGGATGTTGATAATGGGGAATGCTTCCTGTGTGGGGACATGGTTTCCCATTTGGGAAACCAATGTACCTTAAATTAATGGATAAATAAAGTCTTAAAAAATTAAACAGGAAGGGTGCCTGGGTGGCTCAGTCGGTTCGGCGTCTAACTTCAGCCCAGGTCACGATCTCAGGGACCTGAGACTGGGCTTCATGTTGGGCTCCCTGCTTAGTGGCGAATCTGCTTCTTTCTCTCCCTTTGCCCCTTCTCCTTGCTCATGCATGTATGCCCTCTCTCTAATAAATAAATGAAATCTTAAAAAAAAAAAATAAACATGAGATCTTAGACCATAACAAAATTTAAGAATGTTAATTCTTAATTGAATTAAATACAAAGAATATCATCTAGAATTGAAATGGTACATATTCGCTATTTGTTATTTTTTCATTGATTCTTATTGTTCATGATCTCTGCTTTTAGATGGAAGAGAATTTTTTTTAGCACAATGTGGAATAGAATGGCACTGTATAAAATCTAGCCACTAGTTCTATGTGTTTATTTTCATGTAAATATAAATTTATTAAAATGGTATGGCTGCATGTTGCTAGCACTCACCATATTGAAAATTTCCATCATCAGAGAAAGTTATATTTGACAGGACTGGTGTGTATTATAACTGAAATGTGTTAGAAAGTTGTTCTGTTATTTCTCCAATTAATTTTGAAGGATGAAAATCCTCGAGAACATTAGTATTAAATAGTCTGTTTTGTAGTGTCTTCCCAAGAAGTCTGGTAATCCCAAAGTAATATATATTCAGGATGCATCAGACGGAGTCTCTCATTAGCATTCAAATAACCTTGAGAAACTGTAGGCTGATAAAGAGCCCCCTGGAATTGTATTAATATCCTCAGAGGTGTCAGCAGCGAGAAGGAGCTAACAAAAAAGCCGGGAACTGTGGGCTCTAGTCTCCTGGGGCTGATAACTCTGTGTGTGTGCGCGTGCGCGTGTGCGTGCCCGCGTGCTGGGGTTATCTGGGCTCGGCATCAAAGTTCCTCTTACAGCCCTCGTGCTCTGAGAAGACATTTGGTCACTCTGTGATCATCCTTAACAATGTCATATGGGAGGGGGCTGTCACTGCTGGGCCTTAGGCCTACTAGGGTGGTGTTTAGTTCGATGCGGAAATCACACATCTCGAGAGAAAGGACAGCAACAGGGCAAGGCACGGGAGAAAAAGCCAGCGAGGGTATAGAACAACTATGTCCAGTGGATAAATAACGTGAGCCACCAATATGAGCCATATAGGCAAGTCTGTGTTTTCCAACAACCACATTTTAAAAAGAACAAATAATATGTGAATTGCATCTCAAAATGAGGAAATTAATTCTAATATAGCAAATACGTAGGTAAAATATAGTAAATAGGCAAAATTATTTTTACCAATCTATTTGTTGGGGAGGAAGAATTTAACCTAGCATCGCCACAATATTCTTACTTTAACATGAGATGAATATAAGAATTATAAATAAAATATTTTACATTCTTTGTTTTGTGCTTAGTCTTTAGGTCCCTAGGTGTTTTACATTTATACCAGAGCTCAATTTAAATAGTAACAGAGGGTGAGTGGTTACCTTATTAGGCAGTGGAGGTAGAGAGAAGAGAGGGATGAATGAAGGGATGCTTACTGTAGTGTAGGGTTGTCTGGGAAGGGGATGGAAGTGATCTTGAGGGCCTGTAGGATTTTAAGAAATGAGAGCAAAATGGATAGATGTGATCATGTGAACTACTGGGAAGGAAGAATTTCCTCTATCCTGCAAGGTCTTTCTGGCTGGAGTAAGAATCAAAATGGCCTGAGGCAGATTAACAGGAGAAAATGAAATTTAATAGCATATGTAAGGGGAATCCACATGGAAATGGATCTTCTGAGGACAGTGAGGCAACATGAGGCAACGTGAGCTGTAGAGAACGGTGAGGGTCTGTGGATACAAAGGGAAGGAAGACTGTTCTCAGGAAGGTGAGAGGAGATGTTTGGAAAATGGAGGTTGCCCTCTTCAGCCATCCAGGGGCCCCTCTATTTTTGATTTTTTGAGGATCCTGCATACTGTCTTCCACAGTGGCTGCACCAGTGTGTACTCCCACCAACACTGCATAGGGTTCCTCTTTCTCCACATCCTCGCCAACACCTGTTGTTTATTATGTTGTTGATTTTAGCCATTTTGACAGGTGTGAGGTGAAATCTCATCGTAGTTTTGATTTGCATTTCCCTGCTGATGAGTGATGTGAAGCATCTTTTCATGTGTCTGTTGGCATCTGGATGTCTTCTTTGGAGAAATGTCTGTTCATGTCTTCTGCCTATTTTTTAGTTGGATTTTGGGGGGTTTAGGTATTCAGTTGTATAAGTTCTTTATATATTTTGGATACTAACCCTTTATCATACATGTCATTTGCAAAATATCTTCTCTCATTCCGCAAGTAGGTTACCTTTTAGTTTTGTGATCATTTCCTTTGCTGTTCAGAAGCTTTTTATTTGTGTAGTCCCAATAGCTTATTTTTGCTTTTATTTCCCTTGCCTCAGGAGACACATCTAGAAAAATACTCCTTCAGTGGATGTCAGAGGAATTAGTCTGTGCTCTCTTCTAGGATTTTTTATGATTTCAGATCTCGCACTTAGGTCTTTTAGTCCATTTTGAGTTTATTTTGGCGTGTGGTGTGAGAAAGTGGTCCAGTTTCATTCTTCTGCATGTAGCTGACCAGTTTCCCAACACCATTTGTTGAAGAGGCTATCTTTTCCCCATTGCATATTCTTTCCAGCTTTGTTGAAGATTAATTGACCAGATAAGCATGGGTTTATTTCTGAGCTCTCCTTTCTGTTTCGTTATCTATGTGTGTGATGTTGTGCTGGTGCCATACTGTTTGGATTACACAGCTTTGTAGTATATCTTGCAATCTGGAATTGTGATACATCCAGCTTCGTTCTTCTTTTTCAAAATTGCTTTGGCTATTTAGGGTCTTTTGTGATCCCATGCTCATTTTAGGATTATTTGTTTTAGTTCTGTGAAAAATGTTGGTTTGTTGATAGGGATGACATTAAATGTGAAGATTGCTTTGGGTGGTAGAGACATTTTAAGAATATTTCTTCTTCCTGAATTTCTACATTGAACTTTTAACAGCCACAAGGCCAGAAACCAAGCCAAAACTTGTACCAGATACCTGCCAGACTTTGTCAGCAATACCTATAGATTTGGGTCAATTCTTTCCTTCTTGAGGTTCTCCAAATATCCTGAGGTTAAGCAAGGTAATAGGCTGATACTTCCAGGGGTTTTTATTAATTCCGTAAAGCCATTCTTAGTTCCTTAATGCTGTCTGGTCATATCTGTATCCAGGTCTCAAATATGACATTTTTTTTTAAGATTTTATTTATTTATTTGACAGACAGAGATCACAAATAGGCAGAAAGACAGGCAGAGACAGAGGGGGAAGCAGGCTCCCTGCTGAGCAGAGAGCCCGATGCGGGGCTCGATCCCAGGACCCTGACATCATGACCTGAGCTGAAGGCAGAAGTTTAACCCACTGAGCCACCCAGGCGCCCCTCAAATATGACATTCTGTTCAAGGCCTTGGTAATAAAACCAGTTCTTTCAATTGTGTCCTATTACAAGGAGAACGAATTCTTACTGAGTTTCTGAATTCTGGAGGGTTCAGATGGGGAGAAAAGATAAATGTTTCAAAACTGCTTATAATGGTATAATTTGTCAAACTATTATAGGTCATTAGCTTAAGAGAAAAGATTTCCTTAATTTCAAAAAAGAAACCATTTTTAAAAGTTGGAAATGTTTTAAACAAAAGTCACAAAAATTATAATCATCATCCTCAGTTCATTCAGTCCCATGTTTTTGTTTTGCTTGAATCCAGTTTTTTCACTAGTTTTAGAAGTTCTTACCTAGCAGTTTTATGATATTAAGGTTATGGGAAACTTGTCCTCAAGAGTTTTTCTGTGAGTTTCACTGAAGATGAAATACATTGCAATGGGGTCAGTGTAAAACAGTGACGACTATAAATGACAATAGTTAAAAATGGCCATGGTTACGGGGCACCTAGGTAGCTCAGTTGGTTAAGCGTCTGCTTTGGGCTCATGTCCTGATCCCTGGATCCTGGGATTGAGTCCTTCAGGGCTCTCTGCTCAGCGGGGAGCCTGCTTCTCCCTTTCCCTTTGCCTGTTGCTTGATTCTCTTTCTGTCAAATAAATAAATAAAATCTTTTAAAAAAATGGCCATGGTTAAAGATTTGATTAGAGTTCATTATGATGCAGGTGGCAGGGAAATGTGATTATTTCTCTGACCCGCAACACTTCAAGATAATAACATACCAGAACATCAGATTTCTAGGGGTTTTATGCAGTTTTTAGAATACTTACTTTAATTACATATCTACACAAATACAGTCTAACAGGGTTTAATATCACTTATTTGTCAATGCTTCTCATTTAATTTAATATACCAAATAAGCCTAATTAGCTTAATTTCTCACAAAATCTTTGAAATGTTCCAGGAGGGGCGCCTGGGTGGCTCAGTGGGTTAAAGCCTCTGCTTTTGGCTCTGGTCATGATCTCAGGGTCCTGCGATGGAGCCCCCAGGGTCCTGGGATCAAGCCCCACATCACATAGGGCTCTCTGCCCGGCAGGGAGCCTGCTTCCTCCTCTCTCTCTGCCTGACTCTCTGCCTACTTGTGATCTCTGTTTGTCAAATAAATAAATAAAATCTTTAAAAAAAAAAAAAAAGAAATATTCCAGGAGCTCCCTGGAAAACATCTCAGTTAGATTGTAGTCAAAAGATTTGATTTTAGAATTTGATTTTGGGAAGTATGTCAAAAAATATCAAAAGTTTTGAACATTTTATTAAATAGGATCTCTGATCATTATGAAACAGTATTTAATTATCCATATAGCCAACTCGACAATAAGATGTCAAAGGCAAATACAGAAGATTCCATAGCTCTGATCAAATTTAGCTTTTTTTAAATATTAAGGTTCAGAGGTTTTTTTTTGTTTGTTTTGTTTTTTATTTTTTAGTAAATCAAAGACCTGAAAAACATAGGAAGTTATTTTGGCAAACCACAGAATCCTTGTTTTCTAGGCAGATAACTTTTTTTTTTTTTTATTCATTTGACCGGGAAAGACACAGTGAGAGAGGGAACACAAGCAGGGGGAGTGGGAGAGGGAGAAACAGGCTTCCCACTAAGCAAGAAGCCCAATGCAGGGCTCCATCCCAGGACCCTGGGATCATGACCTGAGCCCAAGGCAGATGCTTAACTACTTAGCCACCCAGGCGCCCAGAGGCAGATAACTTTAAAGATAAAAACATTTATAATGTCTTATTAAGAGTAGATCAATAGTTTAAGAAAACTTTGGGTTTTTAACAAAGGGAGAGCAAGAATTTTAACTTTGCGTTAGTGTATTTTGACATTAAAACCCATTTACTTACTTAAATTTATTCTAATCTTAGCTAGTATTGACCACATACAAAATTCCTTCTAAAGATTCCCTTTTCATAAACCTTCTGTAACTTTCTTGTTTACATTCAGAGTTTGCCCTAAATTTTGTTTCTTTAAATAATCCGTCTCACTTTAGGAAAAAATACTTTCTTTTCCCTCAACAAAAATGTGTTCCCATTCCTCATATTTTCCCCCCAAACACAGATCTTACTTTCTTGCATACAGAGTTTTTATTATTATTATTTCTAGTAGCCTTAACTACATTTATTAGAATTCTTAACTCTTAGGAACCTTAGCTTTTGGTGAAAACTAAGTACTAAGCGGGTGCCTGGGTGGCTCAGTGGGTTAAAACCTCTGCCTTTGGCTCAGGTCATGGTCCCAGGGTCATGGGATTGAGGCCCCCATCCGGCTCTCTGCTCAGCGGGGAGCCTGCTTCCCTTCCTCTCTCTCTGCCTGCCTCTCTGCCTACTTGTGATCTCTTTCTTTGTCAAATAAATAAATAAAATCTTAAAAAAAAAAAACTAAGTACTAAGCAACTATAAACTTCTGTTATACCAGTATTCTTCAGATTAGTAAATTTATGAATACATTTCATAATTTCTAGGAACATGCATTTTTTTCATAGTACAATTTCTTTTTTTTTTTTCATAGTACAGTTTCTTAAAGAAATCACATGGCAGGTTTACTAATAGAGCCATATTTGCTTTTAGTTTCTCTGCAATAAGACAAGAGTAAACAGACCTTTGTTTATTACTTAATATTTCATTATTTTATCTTATTTGGAAATTATGCAAAAGAAAAGAAATTATGAAAATATTCAACAAATTCAACTCATCATTGGACTCAGGAAAATTCCAAAATTTCAGGTTACCAAACATTTTGGAAGCCACCTAAAAGTTTACTTATAACTCTTTTAGTCTTATTTATATCTATTTAATCTACCTGTTCTTAACAATTATGTTTAGATTACCTACAAAACTTCATGAGGCATTAGACAAAGTTAACCATTATTCTAATATTTTTGACAAATTTGTAACAGAGACAAGAATCCATTTGACCTTCATTCAACACAGATAAAAGTCTGACATTTAGTGCATAACTCTAAAGACAATTTTATTTCAATTAAACCAACAACCTTTAGTTAGTTTTAGTACTGAATATTTTTCCAGATCACATCAACTTGAAAAAAGATTTGGGTTTCTATCTTTCAGACTTTTGGAATGCTCAATTCTTATAGGCACTTGTCTTCAAACCAACTAAATATAGCTCTTTTACAAGTTAATTTTAGCAATACCATCCAGAGGTAGAGAAAATATCCAACATTTATAACATATATAGATGCTCATACACAGACAAGATGCAGTCTTCTAGCTTTTGTCTTGGTAGTATCTGTGGAAAGGACATTAAAGGCCCAATTTCCATATACCTTTCCCCACCTTTTTTGTTTTGGGGAAAAACTTGTCTCTATCCTTCCGCCTAATTTTTGTGTTTCAAAGAATGGCTCTTAGGTCCTAAAGAAGGTGGGAGTAGGAAATTTACATCACAAAGGCAGAGAGCGTATCCACATCTTCAAATTCGAGATTTGGTACATATCTGTCTATTAGGAGAGGCGCTGGAGTTGGGCATAAAAGCCATCCTAGAAGTCTGTATCTTTTAAAAACCTCTTTTTCCCTTTTGTTTCTTCAGTCTCAGGCAATTGTGGGCTGTATTTACATCTTAAAAGCATAAGATTTATAATTTCAAGGAACAGGAAGAATGCAAAAAAATTTTTGTTTTTTCCTCAGAGTTTCAGGGCAATTGTGATTTAAAATTTACCTTTCTGGGGTCCCTGGGTGGCTCTGGGTGGCTCAGCTGTTTGAGCATGTGCCTTCGGCTCAGGTCATGATGGGGTCCTGTGAGCGAGCCCCACTTAGGTCTCCCTTCTCAGCGGGGAGCCTGCTTCTCCCTCTTCCTCTGCCTGCCCCCTGACTGCTTGCGCTCTCTCTGTCTCCTTTCTCTGTTTAATAAATAAATAAAGTCTTTTAAAAAGATAAAATAAAGTTTACCTTTCTTTTAAGGTATAGGACACTTGTTTTACTATTGTGATCTTTCATAATATCCACAAATATTTCGAGAGGAGTAGGTGAGGTTTGGGAATCCGTAAGGATGGGTGGGCTTTGACTGGCTTAGGCAGTTGCATATCTGGGTTTGTAGAGATTTATATAAGACAAAGAGTTGTTTTTAATTCCTCAAAGAACTAGATTTTAGTGTGAATATCAAAGGACTGACCTGTCTTTTTAACCAAATTTGCTTCTTTATATTAGGGAGGTTTTTTAACTAAAATCGGAATCAAAAGATTTTTATCTTTGTAAAGTCTGTATAAAGCATTTTAACATTTTAACCTTCAACATTTTAACATTTAACGAAGAATTTTAAGCCAACTTTCTGGGTTCATAATTCAGCGTGGGCTTCTATTAATCCCTGAATAATGGCCTTTTGCGGATCATTTGCAAGAGGGCCCAGGAGAAATTTTTAGTCCTGTTTCCTGTGAAGAGGGTTTGTGAATAGTCATTCTTTTTAATCTCTAAATTTAGTAGGATCTTTTCAAAGAAGAGGTAAAAGGGCTTTGTAATTTAAAACATCTTGCTGCTTCCTAGGAGACATGAATTCTTTTGTAGTAGGGGGTCTAAGATACACCTGCAAAGCTGGCAGAGCCTGGTTATCAATCCTTGGAAGGCAGGAACAATGCAAGCCTCATGGCCAGTCTCAAGTGCTTTTGTTAAATTAATTCCCTGGCTTCCAGCATTTACATGAAGACCTGTGTACTTTGAACCTATAGATTAGACTTGAGTGCTCCCTATAAATGTTGCATGGAGGGATGTGTGGGTGGCTCAGTGGGTTAAGCCTCTGCCTTCGGCTCAGGGCATGATCCCAGGGACCTGGGATCAAGGCCTGCATTGGGCTCTCTGCTCAGCAGGGACCTGCTTCCCCCTCTCTCTGTGCCGGCCTCTCCGCCTACTTGTGATCTCTGTCTTCCGAGTAAATAAATAAAATCTTTAAAAAAAAAAATCTTACATGGAAAGGAAATTCTTAAGTCTAATTTCTGTGATTTTATCTTGCCGAGGGAGGCCCCAAGACTGGCCATTATACTCATAAGACAAGTGAGAGCTCTTTATAAAGAAACTTTTTCTTTTTTTTTTTTTTTAAAGATTTTATTCATCTGATAGAGATCACAAGTAGGCAGAGAGGCAGGCAGAGAGAAAGGAGGAAGCAGGCCCCCTGCCAAGCAGAGAGCCCCACACGGGGCTTGATCCCAGGACCCTGAGATCATGACCTGAGCAGAAGGCAGAGGCTTTAACCCACTGAGCCACCCAGGTGCCCCGAAACTTTTTCTTTTAAATATAGCCAGTTTAAAGTTTCCATCATCTGGCCATTGATGAGTAGGATCTAATAATAGTAACTCAAACCAATAAGCCTTAATGGCTTAACCAAAGATGTATGCAGGATGCATCCAAGGAAGGCAAAGGCGACGTGTCCCTGTGATCCAGAAGTTTAGTCCCAAAATTAGTCTGAGAAAACAAAGACCTGGGGCACCTGGGTGGCTCAGTCAGTTATGTGTCGGACTCCTGATTTTGGCTCAGGTCATGAGCTCAGGGTTGTGAGACTGAGCCCTGTGTTGGGCCCTGCACTCAATACAGAATCTGCTTGTTCCTCTCCCTCCGCTCCTTCCTTCACTCTCTCTTTCTAAAATAAATAAATAAATAATTAAAAAAAAAAAAGAAAAGCAAAGAGTGTCATTGCACAGGCAGTGAAAATGGTGTCTCTAGTCTCCTGCAAAATTGTGAGATGCCTCCAGTCATATACCCACTAATCTGTGACACCGAGTAGATAATACTAGAATGGGACTTTCCAGCACTAACAGGCAACAAGGATTGGGGTGACAAAGGTTCCTGTGGGCTGGAACCCCTCATGTCAGACACCCCAGAGAGCTGACACGCCTGGATAGAGAGAGTGAGTATGTGTGTGTGTGTGTCTGAGTTTGATCTGTTTAATTGGCCACCAAGGTGTACCTTGGTGAGTGCACCCTTTGGATTGTGGAGACCAAAGAGAATGTTCTCCTTGATCACCAAGCCAAGCTCTTAGGACACAGAACAAGATGAAAGGAAAAATATTCACATGTTAACAGTCTTGGCTAAGCCTTGGGTCTCTTAGAGACACACTAATACCTAAGAAGGATGTACCATGGGGTTGGGGACTGGGTTGTTTTACAGTGTACTTTGGTGCATGGTTTTCTTGAGGTTGGCAGGTGACCTAGTGTCCATCTAATCCACTCTGTGACCACCTTATCCTATCACGGGAGTCTTCTTAAGGTAGTGAAGGCTTTAATAGCTTTTAAGTGCTCAGCCCGTGCCCACCAGTTTTGCGGCTTTGACTTCCAAAGTGTCCCTTAGTAATAGGCTTTACCTCATGTGTGCATCAAATGATACAGATAAAAGAAAACAAAGACCATCTCTGGGAGGAAATGGACTCGTAACCAGAGTATTCTATCAAATTTAACCAGAGTCACTAGGCCCAAAGACAAATATCGTCCACAAATATTTTCTCCAGCTAATATAAATTTTGAAAGAGAGAAAAAGGACTCTCACCATTCTCACTCCATCGGACTCTGCGGATATTCTGGGGGGCTGACATGGTAAGAAATCTCACCTTCCGCTGGCTGAATGTCAGATGTCCCAAGGTTCTCTCAGCTCTGGTAGTGTTGGGGCAAGAGACGTCCAGTGAGTTAAAGTATCCTGCAGACTATGCCAACTGTTAGGGAGTAAGAATTTCTTCTACTGTTCAAGGTCCTTCCCATCAAACTAAGAATCAAATTGACATGAGACAGATTAACAAGAGAACATCATATTCAATAGCATGTGTAAGGGGAATCCCCACAGACATGGAAATTCCAAAGACAATGAGGCAACATGAGGCTTATTTGAACTAAAGAGAGGGGTAGAGGCCTGAGGACACAAAGGGGAGAAACACCATTAGCAGGAAGGTGAAAGGACATGTTTGAAAACAGAGGTTGTCCTTCTATGCAGATGAATTCCCTAGGTAAAGAGGAATCTCTGTTAATAACTCCCTTCCTGATAAAGCAGGCTGTCGAGGGGGAGGTAAGGAACTTTTCCTGAATCTACTGGGTTTGGATTGCTTTTAACTCAAAATAATGTTCATGCCAAAGTAAGCTGTATTGGTGTGGCCTGCCCTTGGCTCCTATGGAACAAAGGAAGTTTTCTGACCTAAACCTGCTTGCCTGGTTGGAGAGACTGTAGGTGTGATTTAAGGGTAGAGAGCCTTGGTATCAACTTGTTTGGTTTTCTCTATCAATAAAATAAGCATTAAGTGCCTTCTTTGTGCCTGGTACCAGGTTCAGCCTAGAGGTTGTAGAAATAGTTTAGGACACCGGCCCTAACACTGAGGCCTTGACACAGGCCCCGTGAGCAGATAAAGCAAATGCACACCAAAGGAGCAGTGGTTGCGTGTGAAAAGGGCAAGAATGAGAATGTTGTGAACTCAAAAGAAGGCAAGGTCAGAGCAGTGGGAGACAATGTCAAAACCAAAGTTTGGGAAGATGGACTAGAGAGGAATGAGAGAACAGGAAGAGAAACCAAGGAGTATGGTAAGAAGTCCAAGGTGTCGGGGCTTCTGGTCATGGGCAAGGCGAGGAAGAGATAAACCTGAAAGATCCTTAAAGGAGGAGTAATGTGGTGATCAGTAGGGTAAGAGGAATAAAGATACAATGGGACTGGAAACTTCCCAGGGATGTTATTTATCTTATACATTCCATGCACAAGCAGTGATTGAAAGCCAGCTCAGTTGTACATTGCAGAGCAATGCAGGAGGAGTGGGGCAGAAAATTACAAATGTAAGTGCACGGAGAACACATAATTTTCCTTCCACCCTTCTGAGTTCTTGGCTGAGACCGCCCATAATAAAGGACAAATTAATAAGAGAGAAACAAATACAAGTTTAGTAACCCGTACACCTCCTGTGTACATAGGAGAAACCTAGGAAAACTGAGAAGCTCCCCAAGATGGCCCAAGCCATCACCTTAAATACCATCTCCAGCTAAAGACAAAAGATGTTGCGGGGTGGGAGGTTACTAAGCAAAAGCACAGTAAACAAGGGCATGGTTCTTACGTAGACAGAAGTCCAGCCTTCGCCACTGAGAGCTTCTGGTGATTGAGAGCCATCCTCTTCCTAGTGCAGAAAGGGAGACACCCGCATACAAGGAGATTTCCCTTATAAATGTAAATTTCCCAGACAAAAGAGACACACGGATGGTATATTATACTACCCTTCACCACCCCCAAGACATGCATCTTTGGTCTAAGGATTATTTTGAGAGGATTATTTTGAGAAACTGCAGACACAGGAGAAGCCCTGAAAGCAGAGTGGACAGGTATCCTTCTGTCAGGGAAATTTACATTAAAAAGGGGGGCTCTACCAGGAAGAGAACTGTTACCAGAGACTGCTTTTTCATTAGGGAGCCTAACCTGCTTGGGAAGGCAAACTTGGCTCTCCATACATTTCCTCTTCTCACCTTCCTGTGAATTGCCTTCCCCCCACTTGAAGCCTCAGAGCTTTGTCCCATTCCTTAGCTCCAGTGGTATTTTCAAGCCTCAATCACCTGGCTGCCTTTTGAGTCTCATATCTTTGTGGGTCTCTGGTCAGGAAGTAGGTGATTAAAAAAATTTTTTTTCTCCTATTAATCTGGCTTTTTATTACTCTCAGGGTGTGTGTGTGTGTGTGTGTGTGTGTCCCAGCTAAGGACCTAGAAGCGTAGGGAGAAAAGTATTTGTCCTTCCCTGCAAGGGCATATTCTACTACATATGAATATCATATCAATGGTCATAATAACTATATGAATATCATAATAACTATACCAGTGTAATAGATCTTCTGAAAGAAAAAGATCAAAGTGCTATGATTAAAAGTACTAAGAAGAGGAGATCATATTATAAGAGAGTAGCCAGAGAACATTTTACTGAATTTACTGAGAAGGTGATAATTAAGCCCAAGACCTATAGATAAGAGGGAAGCTGATTGAGGGGAAATTGATTTTGAATGAGAAGGAGCAGGAACTGAGGGGCTAAGGCAGGAAGGTGCTTTCTCTGTTTCAGGAGTTGAAAGAGGGACCCTCCTGAGGCTGGAGACATAGGGTGGTACAAACACAAAATAAATCAAAGCCAGGGCTAGTCCTATAAATAAGAGCTAAAACCAAGCACATTATCATTATGGAATCTAAAGAGATTTTGGTGCTTGTCACCAATATATTAGTGACTCCTTTATAATGACAGTGTACCTCTGCTCACTGAAACCATGGTTGATAAAATCACTTTCTCTTTATTTCATTTTCTTCTGAAAATGAAGGTACTGTTAGTCAGAACACTTAATCCTCTTCCTATTTTGAGGGAAAGTGTGAGCAACTACCAAGATATTTCGATGTGTATTTTCTTAACATGGAAGAAGAGGATGGGAGGAGAGAGCAAAAATATGAATTATCCTTAAAAGAACAAACCCTTGACAGAAGTTGTCTTCAATAAGGGAACAGTAACCAAGGGCCCCTGGTGGGGGGATGGTTTGGACTAAAGGAGGAAGTGGTGGGAAAGAAAACCTTCCAGAAGCTGAACTTGTGAACCAAAGGGCATACATTGATAGGAGCGTTAAGGTCACAAAAGAGCAATGAGGGAATAGGCCTGGTTGTCTTAGGCTAGTGTTTGTTGTGGGTGAGGGTACATTCTGGGCATTTCCTGAATGGAGTGTGGGGGACGAGTCAGTCAAGGTGAAAAGAGGGATCGTCTTGGGAATCTGCTTGTTAGTTTCCTTTTTGCCTAGTCTTTATGGGAGACCCTCGTAAATTGGTTTTGAAGGGTGTGAATCCTCAAACCCTCAGCCACAGTCTGAGTATCTTAGAGGGGAAGGTGTTGCAAGGTCTCCATGTGCCCGGCATCTTGAAAATTGAGTCAGTTTGAACAGAGCGATTACCAGCAAGGAGATTGAATCAGTAATCAAAAGAATCCTAACTAATGAAAGTCCAGGAGCAGATGGTTTCACAGGCAAAGTCTATCAAACATTTATTTATTTATTTATTTTTAAATAGATTTTGTTTATTTATTTGAGAGAGAGAGAGCTTGCATGAGCCGGGGGAGGGGCAGAGGGAGAGGAAGAGGGACAAGCAGATTCCTCACTGAACACAGAGCCAGACGTGGGGCTCTATCCCAGGACCCTGAGATCATGACCTGAGCTGAAGGCTGACACTTAACCGACTGAGCCATCCAGGCACCCCTCAACCAAGCATTTAAAGAGTTAATACCTATTCTTCTCAAACTATCCCAAAAAAGAGAAGAACTTGCAAATTCATTCTGTGAAGCCAGTAACACCCTGATATGAAAACCAGATAAAGACATCACAAAAAACGGAACTAGAGGCCAATATTTCTGATGTACATAGATGCAAAAATCCTCAACAAAATAAAAGCAAACAGAATCCAACAATACATTAAAAAGATCATTCATCTTGATGAAGTGGGATTTATTCCTAGGATGCAAGGGTGGTTCAGTATTCAGATACCAATCGAGGTGATACATCATATCAATAAGAGAAAGGATAAAAACCAGATGATCATTTCAATAGGTATAGAAAAAGCATTTGACAAAGTACAATATCCATTCATGATAAGAGCCCTCAACAAAGTATGGCTACAGGGAACATACCTCAAACATAATTAAGGCCACATATGAAAAACCCACAGCAAACATTGTACTCAATGGGAAAAAAATGAGAGCTTATCCCCTAAGGTCAGGAACAAGGCATGGATATCCACTCTCACTTTTATTCAACATAGAACTGGAAGTCCAGGTCACAACAATCAGACAACAAAACGAAATAAAAGGCATCCAGACCAGTAAGTAAGAAGTAAAACTTTCACAGGGCACCTGGGTGGCTCAGTCGACTATTTAAGCATCTACCTTCAGTTCAGGTCATGATCCCAGGGTCCTGGGATCAAACCATATCTTGGGCTCCCTGCTCAGTGGGGAATCTGCTTCTGCCTCCTCCTCTGCCTGCTGCTCTGACTGTGCGCTCTCTCTCTCTCTCTCTCTGTGTGTCTCTCTCTTGCTGTCAAATAAATAAATAAAATCTTAAGGAAAAAAAAAAGAAGTAAAACTTTCACTATTTGGAAATGACATGATACTACATATAGAAAATTGGAAAGATTCCACCAAAAAACTACTGGAACTGGTAAATGAATTCAGTTAAAGTTTCAGGATACAAAATCAGTGTGTAGAAATCTGTTTCACTTCTATACACTAATAATGAAGCAGAAATAGAAATTAAGAAAACAGTCCCATTTACAATTGTACCAAAAGTAAGGTACCTAGGAATAAATGTAACCAAAGAGGTGAAAGACCTGTACCCTGAAAGCTACAAAACACTGATGAAAAAAATGGAAGAGGACACAAACAAATGGGAAAAGATCCCATGCTCATGGATTGGGAGAACAAATATTGTTAAAATGTCTATACTACTGAAAGTTCTTTATGGATTTAATATAATTCCTATCAAAATACCAACAGCATTGGGGCACCTGGGTGGTTCAGTGGGTTAGGCCTCTGCCTTCAGCTCAGGTCATGATCTCAGGGTCCTGGGATCGAGCCCCGCATCGGGCTCTCTGCTAGAAGCAGGGAGCCTGCTTCCTCCTCTCTCTCTGCCTGCCTCTTTGCCTACTTGTGATCTCTCTCTGTCAAATAAATAAATAAAATCTTTTTTTTTTTTTAAGATTTTATTTATTTTTCAGCGACAGAGGGAGAGCGAGCGAGCACAGGCAGACAGAGGCAGAGGGAGAAGCAGGCTCCCCGCCGAGCAAGGAGCCCGATGTGGGACTCGATCCCAGGACGCTGGGATCATGACCCGAGCCGAAGGCAGCCGCTTAACCAACTGAGCCACCCAGGCGTCCCAATAAATAAAATCTTAAAAAAAAATAGACACATAGATCAATGGAACAGAATAGAAAACCTAGAAATAAACCCACAATTATATGATCAATTAATCTTCATCAAAACTGGAAAGAATATGCAATGGGGAAAATAAAGCTCTTCAACAAATGGTGTTGGGAAAACTGGTCAGCTACATGCAGAAGAATGAAACTGGACCACTTTCTCACACGACACACAAAAATAAACTCAAAATGGATTAAAAGACCTAAGTGCAAGATCTGAAACCATAAAAATCCTAGAAGAGAGCATAGGCAGTAATGTCTCTAACATCGGCCATAACAATGTTTTTCTAGACATGTCTCATGAGGCAAGGGAAATAAAAGCAAAAATAAACTATTGGGACTACATCAAAATAAGAAGCTTCTGCACAGCAAAGGAGACAGTCAACAGAAGTAAAAGGCAGCCTACAGAATGGGAGAAGATACTTGCAAATGACCTATCTGTTAAAGGGTTAGTATCCAAAATATACAAGGAACATATACAACTCAATATGAAGAAAACCAAATAATCCAATTAAAAAATGGGCAGAAGACATGAGCAGACATTTCCCCAAAGAACACGCATGCGTAGCCAACAGACACATGAAAAGATTCTCAGCATCACTTAGCATCAGGGAAATGCAAATCAAAACCACAACGAGATATCACCTCACACCTGTCAGTATGGCTAAAATCAATAAGAAAAGAAACACCAAGTGTTAGTGAGTGTGTGGAGAAAAAAAGAACCCTCTTGTGCTGTTGGTGGGAATGCATATTGGTGAAGCCATTGTGGAAACTGATACAGAGATTCCTCAAAGCGTTAAGGAACCTACCCTATGATCTGGTAATTGCACTACTGTGTATTTACCCCCAAAATACAAAAATACTAGTTCAAAGGGATACATGAACCCCTTTGTTTATTGCAGCATTATTTGCAGTAACCAAATTATGGAAGCAGTCTAAGTGTCCATCACTAGATGAATGGATAAAGAAGTGGTATGTGTATACAACGGAATGTTATTCATTGTAAAAATGAATGAAATCTTGCCATTTGCAGTGACATGGATGGAGCTAGAGAGTATAATGCTGAGTGAAATTAGTCAGAGAACGACAAATAGCGTATGATTTCACTCATGTGGAATTTAAGAAACAAACAAAGGAGAAAGAGAGAGAGAGAGAGAAACCAAGAAACAGACTGTTAACTCTAAAGAACAAACCAGTGGTTGCCAGAGGAGATGTGGGTGGGGGTGGGGGAAACAGGTGATGGGATTTGGGGTACACTTGTTGTGATGAGCAGAAGATAATGTATGGAATTGTTGAATCACTGTATTGTACACTGGAAACTAATATTGCACTGTTGTGTTAACTGTGTTAAAATAAAAAATTAGAACAAAACATAGTATAAGTGGGGGCAACTGGGTGGCTCAGTGGGTTAAGGCCTCTGCCTTCGGCTCAGGTCGTGATCCCAGGGTTCTGGGATCGATCCCCATGTCGGGCTCTCTGCTCAGCCGGGAGCCTGCTTCTCCCTCTCTCTCTCTGCCTGCCTCTCTGCCTGCTTGTGATCTCTGCCTGTCAAAATAAATAAATAAAAATCTTTAAAAAATAAAAAAAAATAGTATAAGTCAATCAGGGCTGTTCTAGGGCTTTCTAGAAGTTTAAAAAATATCACACAAATAACTAAAACAGCTTTTTATCCCAACAATAGCGGATGGATAATCAAGACTAAAATTAAAGGACATATATTGAATAAGGCACTACAAGGTAACAAAAAGGGGAGGAAGATATGGCTCCTGTCTGCAAGGAATGTGAATTGTAATCTGACTGTGACTGTATTGTACCCATTCATATGGATTTTTCACTCAGGATTTATGAAACGGAAAGTTGTCGTTTCTCTATAGCAAGTTCTTGATCTCCACCAGTTCTTTTACACTAAGGGAAAATACCAAAAACATCGGGTTCAGACCTCTCTAGAGATGGGAGTAGTGCATTATATGAGAGAAGAAAAAGAGAATACTCTTTTGTGTTTGCCTATAGCTTTTAATTCTAGACCAAGATTTCGCAAGTTTGGTATTATTGGTATTTGCGGTCAGACAGTTCTTTCTTGTTGTAAAGTTTTTCAACAAGATAAACACAACACCAGGCAAAGTGGGTACAAGGCAAGATTTATTAAAGGCATCTCGGGCGAAGTTTCAGGGCTTAGGAGAAGGGGAGCCAGGAAAGTTGCGCCGGGAGGAGGTGGGCACCCTCGGTCGAGGTTCCGAGACTCTGGAAAGCAGAGTGGCGGAAGTCGCCCCCAAGGCAGGGAGAAAGGGGCTTTTAAAGGGTCTCCAGGGGAGTTCAGGGGTCCTTTGGCAAGTTTCCCTTATTTGGATATTTCGCCTGCTCGTCGGGGTCCCATTGGTCCACTGGAGCCCGGGGCGGGGGTCTCAGATTCCCGCTTGTCAGGGTCCCATTGCTCCACGGGAGCCCGGGGCTGGGGGTGGTGCGGTTCAGATTCCTGCTTGAGTTTTTGTTCTCCTGTCCGAGCTCAGGTGTTGTGGCGGGAACTTTCGCCATCTTAAGTAGCCCTTTCTTTCTGCCAGCCCAACACTTGTGGGTGCCTGTCCTGTGAATTGTGGGATGTTTAGCTGCATCCCTGGCTTCTACCCTCTAGGTGTCAGTAGCACCCAATTCCAGTTGTGACAACCAAAAAAAAAAAAAAAAAAAAAAATGTCTCCGGATGTTCCTAAAGGTCCCCTGGGAGCAGAATTGTTCCCTCCATTGAGAATCACAATTATGGCAACTTTCTGAAGAGCTTTGTCTATTCTGTCTGGGCACTATTTCCAGAAATGACAAGGCTAAGATCTTGAATTTCCAGTTTCTTGGATTTGGGGTAGCTACCTCAAGGAGATGCCTTCTCTGTAGGAGTAACAGTGGTAAGTTTCTGTTTTTTAATTTTTTTTAATGAAAAGTGGAGGCTCAGGGCTCCTCGGTGGCTCAGTCAGTTAAGCATCTACCTTTGGCCCAGGTGATGATCTCGGGGTCCTGGGATCGAGTCCCACATCCATCGGGCTCCCTGCTCTGCCAGGAGCCTGCTTGTCCCTTTCCCTCTGCCCCTCACACCCACTTGTGTTCTCTCTCTCTCAATTAAATAAATACAAACTTTAAAAAAAAGAAGAAGGACAGTGGAGTGTCAGGGACCCCACCAGACACATGGGACATCGACTGAGTCACAGCTGCCTCATCACTTACAAATCCTTAGACTCTTCGTGGTGGGGTGAGGCCCAGAGGGTCATTGGTAACGATTTATCTCAATTCATAAATCTTTCACTTTCCCAGTTGCTCTGGTTCTACCCATCTGGGGTGCTTCTAAGGGGCAGAGGATGGAGCACCCCGAGTCATGCATGTCCTTCCGTCCATCTTGCATGATGTCTCAGCAGCTGTCAGTGTTACAGGAAGTCCACGGAGATTTCTCAGAGACTTACGAGGAACACCCGGTGCTTGATTCTTCGTGGGAAATCAGTGTCAGTGGTGGGTGGCGTCTGTGTGGGACAGATTGTGCACGCACACCTAAATCTGTAATGGAGTGGGAGCGCTCCTTGTCAGCTGCAAACTCAACAGGAAGAAATCGATTTTGCGCGTGCATACCCCTTCTGCTGCACCTTTACTATTTCAGCACGAGGAGGGAGCCCTTCCCTTCTGCCCCAGCCAGAGCCCGGCCAGTGAGACACAGTTACAACCTGGGCAGTGAGAAGCCACTACGGTTCCAGCTCCCACGTTGCTCTGTGGACTTTGTGTTTCTAAAAGCCTTCTCAGCTTCCTCCTTTCCTCTGTAAAAGAGCATTCCCCTCCTTCGTTCTCTGCACTTGTCTATGGTTTTGCTATAGCTTGCTTGTCCCGGATTGTAATTCTCTGCTTTTCCACTTCCCCGCCAAAGCCCCATTTTTTTTTACTGGTGAAATGACTGGGAGTGTTATTCGTAAGGTTAGCTTATCTCCAACTAAGAAGTAGTGACTCCTTTTCCTCCCCAAATTCATCGGTACCTTCCTTCATTTTTCCAAAACCCTAGAGTGTTCCCCTGACCTCAGTTGGAAGCCTGTAATATTGCATTGTATAAATAATCCAGAAATCTTCAAAACTGTGAGCTAAATTACAGACTTTATTTCTACTAGACAAGCAATTAAAAACTTATGTTTTTACAAAAACTTTTATGAAAAGTTTTTTCATAAAAGGTTAGGTCTGGAGCCGACAACCAAGAAAGAGTTTTGGTGGAAAAGGGTGGTTTTATTAAAAGTACTGGGACAGGACCCGTGGACAGGAAGAGCTGCTGCCCAGGGTTGCGAGGGGCGGCTGGTCACATACTTGGGAGTTGAGGGAGGTAAGGGAAAGGGAGGTTTTCAAAAGGACTTTCTTATGCTAAAGGCTCACAGGATACTGGAGGCCTTGCCATTGTCAAGTCCAGGTTGTTTTTCCCTGTAGCAAGGCATTAACATCAAGACAGTTGGGAGCTTCCTGGAAGAATGGCCCACATGTCCCACCCAGGAGTGGGGGGTGGGGGTTGCAGGGTGTCCCCTGTGCTTTGTCCTTAGCCTTCTGTTCCCTCATCACTCTGGTGAACACTTGCTTTCCAAAACTTCTCCCTCCTCTCTCCCTCCGGCCTTTGTTGGAAAGAAAGTTTCAGTTGAAAGTTTCAGTTGAAAGTTTGATTAATTTGTATTTGTATGTGAACCTGGTCTGGTGGTTGGGGCTCAGAAAATGGTCAGTAAGGAAAAGAAACGCATTGGAGAACAGCCTCCTTCCGCATGGTGCTGGTCTGCTTGCGTCTTCCTGTCCTCAGGAGAACGGGCACCATTTAGTTTAGGTGAGAGGAGAGGATGGACTGAGCGCTCCTGGCTGGCAGAGCAGCAGGCTGGCGGCTCCAGTGCCAGGCGCTCTCTGAGCGGCCTCTGTCCCCTGCTTCCGTCTGGCCCCTGAGTCCCCCAGTGGCTTGTCCCGGGTGGCTCGTCCCTGAGACTTGGATTGCATCCCCTCGGCACACCACAGCCCTGAACTCGCCTGGTATGTGATCCCACAGAGCGCACGTCCTGACGATGGCCCCCTGTGCTTTCTCCTAGTGCACCCGCTGTGGGAGACCGTGGACCTGGTCCCGGGGGGCGAGCGCCAGTCGCCCATCAACATCCGCTGGAGGGACAGCGTCTATGATCCCGGCTTAAAACCGCTCACCATCTCTTACGACCCGACCACCTGCCTCCACGTCTGGAATAACGGGTACTCTTTCCTGGTGGAATTTGAAGATTCTACAGATAAGTCAGGTGAGAGCCCGACCTGTGGTCTTGTCTGGAGTTAAAGGGAAAGCCTGGTGTTGGCACAGGCCACACCACGCTGCTTCCTTTTTGAGCAGTGGCGTGGGACTCACTGCACTGAGCTTTTTGAACATATGAAAAAAAATCCCGTCTAGTTTTTCTGAACATTTTCTTCTGTAGTATAGATAATATTTATTAATAAGTGTGTATATCTCTCTGTATAGAAAGGAGATAGGTTTTGAAATAAAAGCCTTGCCTGAAGTTTATTTTGTGTGCTTTGAACATGTACTAATTTTCTCTGCTTGGTGACTTCACAAGACTATTACATTAAGTAGTATTACAATTTAGATTTAACTGAGCAGACTGCAATACCTTTGAAATGGGACAAAAAGAATATTCATGTGTGTATGAGGCTATAGTCTTAGCAACCAGTTCTACATAGAAAAATGGAAAGTCATGTTAATTTTGTTGATTAAACAATGTTACCTAGTTTAACAGAAACACAATTTAAAAGAGATTTTCAGATCCAAATGTTATATTGCTTTTGAATCTTCTCTGGTTTTCAGTCTACCCAGATATAAACTAATCTGAATGATTTCAAAGTTGACCTGAAACCTTTAGTGTCTGTTGAACACAGAATGTGATTAATTCTATGTAGGTTTCTTTTCTCCATTTCTTCTTTTTTCCAACCAAATTTGATGGTATCAAGTAATCTTAGTCTGAAATAATTAATAGTTGAAATTGCGTATCTTTAAAGAGTGGCTATCAGCCAGGGGCAGTTTTGCCCCCTCTCACTCCCCTGGGGCTTGGGACACTTGGCAACAAGTGTAGGCATTTTCAGTTGTCACACTTGCGGAGTGGGGGAAGGGCGGTGTGACTAACATCTTGTGGGTCAAGAGGAGAAAAACTGGTGAGGAAGAACTACAGTACATGGGATAGCAATCGGAAAGACTTATCCAGCCTCAAATATCAATAGAGCCAAGACTGAGAAACCCTTTAAGGCAATTAGTTTTCTCCGATGAATATGAGGAGATGGATCCGTGAAAGTGTGAATGAATGAAGTAAAAAGTGTGACCTAAAGCATAAATAGAAGTGTTCCCTTCTGTATCTACCCTGGCTCTAGGTTTCTCAGCTGTATCTTGGTTCTCTTTGTATTCTCCTAGTGATGCTCTGATACTTAGACAGGGCCCTCTGGCCCAGCTGCAAACTGACTGCTCCTCCCCTGGGAATTCTCTCTCTCTAGTTCTCTTCCCTTTGACCTGCTTCTCTGCAGTGATCCAGGAAGTGCTCAGGTCTGTCTTTAAGAGCTTAGGTGTCTCTATGTTCCCCATTTTCTTCTTTCTGCCCGGGTTATGACATGGCCCCCAACCTTGACCATCTTACTTCTATTGCACAAACCAAGAAGAAAGTAATTACTCCTTTTCAGCCCAGATTCTTTAGTATCTTTCCTTATTTTTTCCAAAACCCTGTAGTGTACCCCCATCTCAATTGGAAGCCTGTAATATTACATTGTATATAAGGATTCCAGAAATCTTCAAAATAGCAACGTACATTCCTATGTTCCAGATGACTGTCTTGTACGATGATGAGCTTTACTTGTCTCTGTCGAGTTCTACCATTACTCCTGCCGGCTAGCCTAGTGGGGAGACCCAGTCTGTAAATAACACCTCTCTTTCGTGCACTCTGGATGCGTAGCGATCCTCTCAAGTCTCAATCCTGTCTAGGTCCCTGGCAACTTTCTTTGTTTTCTTCTGAAGATCCTGAATGTTGGTTAGCCTTCTAATGAGCTTACGGGTCCAGAGACTGTGTATTTCCAATCTATGATTTCTTCACTGAGTTGGAAATTGTGGGAAGTTGTTCAGTTGGTTTCTTAACCAAGTGAGTTAATCTCCAGATGGTTCCAGGCAGATAGCCTTCTGTTTTATTTTTTTAATATATTCAAGAATTCTTATCCACCTGTTTGCTTGGGCATCTCAGATGGAAAACAAATGACCTGCATTTTCCTCATAATAGCTCATTAGAGATCTCCCAAGACAACTAAATCATTCCTTGTCGCTACCCTCCCTAGGTGTGTCAGAGTGTCACACTGTTTTTACAAAACATACTAGAAAAACTGTAGAGAGGTTGCTAATTTTCCATTTGTTTTGTTTGGAGGGAGCAAGATAGGTAACCTCTTTTTGTTTTGCTTTAATAATCATTTTCTTTAAGATACCATTAATCTTCAATAAGTACCTAACTTTCTGTCTTTCTTTTTCCACATTTCAGTGGCTGCCTCCTATTTCCTGCTTATTCTCCATTGCTATTTCTCCATGCTGTTGCAAAATAATTCATAGCATTCAAAGAGGAAGAAAGTGTGAAGGAACACAAAACACAAAAAGTAAAAGAGAGCAAAGACTTCATAGAAATGAAGACAGGAAAGAACCAATTCTAATTGTAGAAAGGAAAGGATCTAATAAATATCAGTGTCTATAAATTAAAAAAAAACAACTAGGCACCGCTGCTGCAGTGTGCTTTACGAAGAATTCAGGATAAGGTGTGCAAGGAAAGGGTTTGGGGAAGGTACATGACAAAAAGAAAACATATCAAACTTTATGGGATCCAGCAAAAGCAGTGCTTAGAGGGAAAATAGATGTGAAAATGCCCATACTGGAGAAGAAGAAATTGCTCAAATCAATAACCTAGCTTTCCACCTTAAGGAGCTAGAAGGAGAAGAGCAAAGTAAAGAAAGCAAACACAAAGAAGGGCATAATAAAGGACAGAGCAGAATTCAATGAAGTCAAAAGTTGGTTCTCCAGAAAGATCAACAAAGCTGATAAACTCTTAGGTGCACCAAGAAAACAAATAAGAGAAGATTCAAATTAGTAAAATCAGGAATGAAAGAGGGACATCACCACCGACCCTACAGAAATTAGGATTATAAGAGAAGGTATGTGAGCATCTCATACCACCACCCTTTGCTGGGTATTGTTTTATTGTTTGTCTCCCCTGAATAGAACACAGTCAGTGATTTTAATGAGGGCGTGTGAAGGATATAAAATATTGTGGGGAAGTTCTCTAAATTATGCTTGGGCCCATGAATGATCTCTAATTTCACCTCCTCTGAAAGTATTCTCATCGGCTATGTCACCAGGCCTCAATGAGAGGAAGAGATGAGTCCTATTGTTCTCCTAAGGGTGCTTCCTGCCCCATCTTACATCCCTTTACACTTTTTTGGGGCATCACTAGTAAACCCAGGAAGAATTTCTTGCTTCCATAGACATTTGAACTTCTCCTTCTGAATTTTGGTCCTGCATTTCCTTTTTCAGAGAAAACAGTGTAATGATGTTTAGCACATTCACAGGGTGGTGGAACTATTAGGACAGTCCATTTTTAGAACATTTCCATCACCCCCAGTTTTGTGGCCATTTCCTTGCATTTTGTTTGATTTGTATGGGTCCTGTGTATCGCCTTTCCCTTCATCATCCCTTCCTCTGCTAGCTCCTTCACCTCCATGTTAAAAGCAGAGGAAGGGAGTGAACATTGCATAGCTTGCTCACCATAGACCCAACACTAGGCTGGGTGTTTTATATTTGTTACCTAATTTTTTATAAGTTCACTTGTTTCTCACCTTAGAAAACTGAAACAACAAAATGTCAGCAACCTCAAATAAATAAGTACATCTTTGTTGGCTGTGTCTTATGACTACTCTGCTTCCTAATTTCCTATCTTCTCTCTTCCTCCTCTGCCTGTTTCTTGCTGACTGTACTTGCCCCTCTCATCCACACTTCTGCCGCCCCCACCCCACCCTTTTCCTCGCTCTTGCTGAAGATACCAGTGGTTTTTCAATCAACAAACCCAACCAACACTTTGTAGTCCCTGGTTTCATTGAGGATCTTCTAAGTGCCAGGCACTGTGCCACATGCTCAGAAGAGAAAGAGGAAGAAGGGATGGTCGAAGTGCAAGAAGGAAGAAAACAAGCACATCCTGAGGTGGGCAGGAGCTGAGACACGGAAAGTTCTGTGAACTCTTCCCAGAGATGGGGAATCAGGATGCAACGTACCTGGGAACTCTTGCTCTGGGTCTCGCGCTCGACCGTGATTGAGGTGTCAGCTGTGTTGGCGTTTCATCTCAAGAATCGTCTGGCAGAGGATCCTCTTCCAAATTCACTCAAGTGGCCGTTGGCAGGATTCAGTTTCTCTCAGGGCCTCAGTTCTTCGCTGGCTATTCGCCAGAGGCCACTCCCTTTTCCTTGCCAAGTGGGTGTCTCACAGCATGGCAGCTGGCTTCGTCAGAGCGAACGAGTAAGAAGAGCCGGAGAGGGCAAGCGAGATGGCAACCCGCACCTTTTTGTAACCTAATCTCAAAAGTGACATCCTTATCACTTTTGCCCTTAGAAGCAAGTTGCAAGGTCTAGCTCATACTAAGGGGAGGAGATCACACAAGGGTGTGAATAGCAAGAGATAGGGGGCATTGGGAGTCATCTTACAAACTCCCAGGCCACATGGCTAATGACACAAAGCCCATAAATGCAAACTGAGGTCCTTTTCCTATAAAGTACATGCTCTTAGCCACATCATACAGGAGAGTATCTCCTTCTCACTTCTCCCTGTGTACAGGTTATAAAGGTACAGTACTCAGCACATGTAGAGACTTTTTTTTTTTTTTAAAGATTTTACTTATTTATTAGAGAGAGCGGGCGCGTGCACACGTGTACAAGTTGGGGGAGAGGCAGAGGGAGAGGGAAAAGCAGGCTTCCTCCTGAGCAGCCCCCAACATGGGGCTCAATCCCAGCACCCTGGGATCATGACCTGAGCCAAAGGCAGACGTTTAACCGACTGAGCCAGCCAGGCACCCCCATATGTAGAGACTTAATGATTTTTCTAGCTGGAAGTGCCCGAGTCAGATGCCTGGGAATCTAACTTCCCTCCCAGAGATCACAAACGTAGAGGTACCTGCAGTGCCACAGAGGTGATGAGCGTGAGCCAGGCTGGGAGAGTCTGGAAGAATCAGCAGCAGTGGCAACTGTGAAGAACTGGCAGGACCGTCTAAAATCAGTGGCTCTTCCTCCCACCCAACCTGTTGTTGCCTGGCGGGAGCATGTGCCCAGCATGGGCGGGGCATCTCTTTGTCTAATGGCAAATGTGGATTTTTATATGAAATTGTATAGCTTTCAATGTTGGCGATGAACTTTAAAATGTATTTCGTATTATGTGGGGGGGAATCAAAACACACCTGAAGACCAGTTCTGCCCCCCTTCCCCCTGCAGCCACGCATTGCTAACATCTCCTCTCTGCCTTGCTCATTATCTTGGGAGGAGACACACAGTCAGTGTCCAGGGTATGTGGCCAGTGTTTTTCTGCGGATAGGAGAGAAGGCCTTCCTCTCTCACCTTGCTCACTTCACTTGGGACAAGAACTTCAATTTCATTGAACAGATTAGATTGACTATCTGCCAAAATCAAGCTCACGGTATAGAGCTGGCATAGAAAAACAAGTTTTTGGAAGATGATTTTACTTTTATTTCAGCATGCTCTAGTACCATCCTCCTAGTCATTTAGTGAATCAGGTGGTATGATTCTCTGCACCTCCCCTGTCCCTCAAAGAAAAGTTCTCATTGGTGTCTTTGCTCACCTCTTTCAAAAACTTTTTTTAAAGAAGAAATTATGTGAAATATTTTCAAAAGGCAGTAAGATACATAGCCAACCACTGCATGACATATCCAATGTGTTTGGTCCTTGGGGTTGCTGTAGTCGTACATAAAATTCAACTAGTGATGCAAGAAATGCTAAAGATCGCTAAGTTAGATGAGATGGGTGGGTTTTGTGCTGTTGTATTGGTTTAACCATGGACGGACATCACCAGGGTTGGATTAAATGGAGGAAAAGAGGAACTAATTAATATGTGTTAGCAAATTCAAGGGAAAAAAATACCAGCACGACCCAAAGTCTGAGGAAGGGTGATTTTAAAATCTCGTTTTATCTGAATATTTTTCTTCCAAAATTGAAAAACAAGGGGCACCTGGCTGGCTCAGTCAGCAGAGCATGTGACTCTTGATCTCAGGGTTGTGAGTTCAAGCCCCATGATGAGTGTAGTTTACTTAAGAAAAAAAAAAAGTATCAGTGCATAAAAAAAGAAAGAGAGCATCTTTTGTCCCCCCATTTCCATTTTATGAAACTGGATTGGATAAATATGCTAAGAGAAATTTGCATTTTATTGCACATTTAAAAAGCAGTCATGGGTAACTCAAGGTCAAGATCATATTCTGAGAAGAGGAGGGCTCCCATATCTTCTAGGCAGAGGCAATCAAGAAGCAGTTCGAGAAGAAGATCACATTCTAGGTCAAGGAGTAGGCAGTGATCCAAAAGTCCAAGACAGAGAAGATTTCATTCCAGAGAGATAGGTAGAAGGCCAAGGAGCACATCAAAAACCAGGGCCAAAAAGAAAGAAGATAAAGAAAAGGAACGTTCCAAAATACCACCAAAAAGTTACATAGCACAGACAGACATTCCAGAAGCACAAGCAGAGAGGGACAAGGACGAAGTAGGAGTGGCACAAGATCTCCTAAAAAGAGAAAATTGTCTCACTCACCATCCCCTAGGAGACATAAAAAGGAGAAGAAAGATAAAAGCAAAGAAAAAAGCAGAAATGAAAGAGAATAATCAACAAGCAAGAAGAAAAGGAAAGAGGGAAATGGATCATCGGGAAGGACAATCAGAGAGTGACATAGATGTGAAAGTTACACAGGATTACGATGAAGAGGAACAAGGGGAGGACAGCGAGAAAGAGAAACAAGAGGAGAAACCAAGGGAACCAAGCTCCCCTAAAACAAAAGACTGTTGTGTGGGAAAGGGAACTGGTGACTCAGTAAGAGAATCAAAGTCAATGGAGATGAGCATTGTGAAGAAGACATGGAGGTGAGTGGCTGCACGTGGCCTCCATGGGGAGCCTCCCGCATACACACAGCAGCGCGGTGCCTTCATGTGACTGCTTAATGCTCTCTTTGTTCTTCTCAAACCCACATGGGTACAGCTCCGGTTACAGATGGTTCCATAGCTCCTGATATTGACATTAGTTATTTACGGCCCAAAACTTGTGGAAAGCCATACAGGAGTGAATAGTTCTTGGCATGGTGAGATCTGATTGGGTAACCAAGCAGCCAGACTGTTCTGCTGCCGCTTCATAACAAACGTGAAAAGTGGCTTGCATCCAGAGCCGGCATGGACTGTTTCTGTTGTGTGCTCTCCTTTATTAAGTACGTGCACTTATAATATTTCTAGAATTTGATTCATTGCAATAAAAGGGCCATACAGGGAATGCACTGATTGCATGTTAATTGTGGCAGGAATATCCTAATTGTCATTAAAATCCTCCAACGTGATAGATCTACTTGTGGTCTTGTTTGCTGACATGACAAATTAGACTTCTTACAGTTACATTGAAAAACAGTCCTTTAAGCCTTGTGCCTAAATTTTTGTGGCTTTTGTTTAACTTTGAAAGATTATCTGTGCACTCACTCTTTCTGATGGCTGACGAGGCTTTAATTACAGAAACAAGATCTCAAATGAAACTCTCGTTGGTGGTGAATAAGCACATTTTGAAGTAGAGTCGTATTATACTTTTTCATCAAGGTGTTTGGGAATTTTTTTCCTGAAATCAGTTTTCCTACTTCTATGTCAGAGAAAGCTATCTGCCTCTCCTGAGTCCATCTGTGAAAGAAAATGATCTCTTGTCCTGATTTTCAGTTTTCCACTCTTTTATTAATTTGTTTTCATCTCAGTGTTGGACAAAGGCGGTAGTACATTTTAAATGGACCACCACATCTTTTAAAATATGACAGATCTACTTCATAATGTACTTTTTATTTGACCTCAAGTATAAAACCAAAACATTTGTGTTACTTTTACCACAATAGTAGTCTAATGCACATAGTAATCCCTTGTGAAATGCAACATAGTTAGGCAACTAAAAACTTCTCACAGGAGTTTCAAGCTTCACGTTTGTGCAGTGAAAACTAAGGTAGGCTACAGTCTGTCCCATGTTGGTTTTTAAGTTTCTAAGATTGTTTTACAAGACTTTGATAATAAAACCCTGAAACTTATTTCATGTTCCCGTAAAAAAAAAAAGAAAAAAAAAGTGGGCACAGTAAATATAGAATATAAAAATAAGTCAAAAATTGGCCTTTAACAGTTGTAGGTAGCTTGGAGTGTTGTTAAATCTCAGGGTCTTTCAGAGCACAGGTCACGCCCTTGTACCTGAATTGACTGCGTGGGAGTCAAGTTTCTATGCACTTGTGTCTAATTTTTGAGTGGGCTCCACTTATGACAGTTCATGTAAAAGGCCCACCCACAGCTCTGGCCTTTCCCCCTCATTCTTCCATGGTGCGAAAAACTGTCCCCTGAATTGTCGGATGTGCCATTTCAGTGATCGAGGGAGGACCCCTGGAGCACAACTACCGGTTAAAGCAATTCCATTTTCACTGGGGGGCCATCGATGCCTGGGGCTCTGAGCACACCGTGGACAGCAAATGTTACCCAGCAGAGGTATGTTGAGCAGCTTGGGAGCAGTGACAACTGTGAGGGGGGGACAGTGCTGTATTTCTAAGACAGCCTCAGGAAGAATCAGGGGGTGGGGGGAGGTCCTATAAATGCTAACGCGCTCTCTCAAGCATATGTGATTACTCCCAGTTTATACGTGTAAACATGATCTCATCCCAAATAATAGAGCAGAAATGAACCTTAAGATCCTAAAAGAGAATCCTTCCGGAATTCGGAATTCGAAGCTAGGCTCAAATTATAGCCTGAAGTTATAGCCCAGGCCACAGTACAGGGCCTCCAGGTTCAATTGGCCCAAGTGAGAATTGGTGGGAGCCCCGATGAAGGCTGTGGTGATAGGAATAGAGGGAAAGAGTGAGATTTAACAGGAATTTCTGAAATAAAGGCAACAGGACTTGGAGGCAGGGTCTACTTCAGGAGAGGAGAGGAACAAGCGAAATGTGACCTTGAGGATCTACTTGGGAGGCTGCGTGAAGATGCTTTTGTGAATGGTGAACAAGAAATAATTTGTAGGGGGGCGCCTGGGTGGCTCAGTGGGTTAAAGCCTCTGCCTTTGGCTCAGGTCCTGATCTCAGGGTCCTGGGATCGAGCCCCACATCAGGCTCTCTGCTCAGCAGGGAGCCTGCTTCCTCCTCTCTCTCTGCCTGCCTCTCCCCCTACTTGTGATCTCTGCCTGTTAAATAAATAAATAAAATCTTTAAAAAAAAAAAAAAGAAAAAATTTGTAGGGAAGTCTAGGGAAGGCATAAGGAAGTAGAATTTCTTAGAGATTTTCCCCTAATTTAGCTTTAGATGTTACCTTAAAAAGAAACACATTTTAAGTCGTTATCCCTCAAAGAAATTTGACTTCAACTCTTGTCTAATTCCCATGGAGAGAATCTATTTCTCTCAATATAAAAATCTCTCCTTAGGATGCAAATGGATTTTGGATATGATGGTTTCATGCAAATCAGTATGGGAATGGACATTCATTGCTCCCTCACTGAAATGTACTCACCTTGTTGTATTTCTTTTCTTTTTCTCCAAATAAATCCCTCTATTCACAGGTAATATTAGGGCACCTGGGTGGCTCAGTCAGTGGAGTGGCTTGACTCTTGATTTTAGCCCAGGTCATGGTCTTAGGGTCCTGGGATTGAGCCCTGCATCAGGTTCTAGTCTCGGAGTGGAGTCTGCTTGAAAGTCTCTCTCCCCCCTCAGCCCCTCCCCAAAAATAAATAAATCTTTTTTTAAAAGGTAGTAATTAAAAAAAAATTATTTATTTATTTGACAGACAGAGATCACAAGTAGGCAGAGAGGCAGTCAGAGAGAGGAGGAAGCAGGCTCCCTGCTGAGCAGAGAGCCCAATGCGGGGCTCGATCCCAGGACCCTGGGATCATGACCTGAGCCGAAGGCAGAGGCTTTAACCCACTGAGCCACCCAGGCGCCCCTAAAAGGTAGTATTTTTAAAGAACAATTTATTTATTTTGAGAGAGAACAAGAGCACAAGCAGGCGGAAGGCAGAGGCAGAGGCAGAAGGAGAAGTAGGCTCCCCACTGAGCAGGGAGCCCAGCACAGGGCTCCATCCCAGGACTCTGGGACCATGACCTGAGCCGAAGGCAGATGCTTAACCAACTGAGCCACCCAGGCGCCCCTAAAACAAGTAATAGTAATTGCTGCTCCTGCATGCGGTTCTTCCTATTCATTTCTAGCTCATTTCGTACCAGACTGCTGTATGCTTTTCTCAGCGGCTTTACTTTGGGTGAGGAAACATGTTAAAATATTGTGTTGAGTAAGGCTGTTTGTTTTGGAGCAATCCTATGCGGCTATGTGGCAAACCAGCTCTTAACGGTGTTTCAGCTGCACTTGGTGCATTGGAATGCAGTCAGATTTGAAAACTTTGAGGATGCAGCACTGGAAGAACATGGTTTGGCTGTGATCGGAGTATTTTTAAAGGTAAGAAAGTCCGACCAACTTTAAATGACGTGTTTTATCCTAAAATGAAAAGATACAACATTGTAATATTAACATCTAAGTGTATTGGGATTAAAAAGAAACAATGTTGGCTTGTGGAATCACTATGTGGTACACCTGAAACTAATGTATCATTGTGTCAGTGAGACTTCACCTTAAGAAAACAAGAAAGACAAAAAATGAACGGCAGCTAAGTAGAAGATTGCTCTGAATATATTTCTTTTTCTTTTTTCTTTTTTTTTAATTTAATTTAATTTATTTATTTGACAGACAGAGATCACAAGGAGGCAGAGAGGCAGGCAGAGAGAGGAGGGGAAGCAGGCTCCCTGCTGAGCAGAAAGCCTGATGTGGGGCTCCATCCCAGGACCCTGAGACCACGACCTGAGCCGAAGGCAGAGACTTAACCCACTGAGCCACCCAGGCGCCCCTGAATATATTTCAAATGGTGTAAAAAATGCAGCCCAGTAGAGTGGTCCCAAGCCACGTGTGGCAAATGAGCTCTTGAAATGTGGCTACTTGGTGGAACGATTTTTAATTGTAATTAATTCAAATTGCAACACAAGGACTGATATTTAAAGGGAGCAGGAGCCCGTTTCCCCCGCAGGCACTAAGACCCTGTCAGCAAACAGCCTGCTCACTTGTTCTGTGTCTAATTGAATTCAGTGACATTTATAGTGATCTAAACTACCAGTTTAAGTGTAGTTTAAGTCGTGTGATTGGTTTGTTTTTATGTAATCACCAGGTGGCTCATTTTCATTCACATCGTGTCACCATGGCAAAAGATATCCATTGTTTTTAATATTTTCTCATTGCTGCTTCTTTAGCTAGGCAGACATCACAAAGAGCTACAGAAACTGGTGGATACTTTGCCATCGATCAAGCATAAGGTAATACTATCTTCCCCAAGTCACTTGAAATGCCTGTTTCGTGTGATCTCGAGTGGAGACACTCACAAAACCCTTTGCGACTTGCCCCGGAAGAGCACTTGCCACTTAACCTGCGTGTGTTGAGAGCGCCTCCGGCCCTGGGACACCTTGCAGGGGCCGGAAGGGATTCTGTGGGTGCGTGCGCACCGCTTTGGTTTTGCTGCCCTGCCCAAGGGAACCCAGTGCTGTCCCCTCCTCTGCTCCTTCTGAGTCCCTGTGGAAACAGCCAGAGGAGTCCTGCTGCCTCAAGCTCCGGCCCCGCAGGCGGGGAGCAGAGAAGAGTTGGCGTAGTCGGCTGTACAAAACAATTACCCACATCCTTCAGAATGGACACCTTTGTCCAGGCCCCAGACTAACTGTCCTTCGGGACTTAGAGTCCCGAAGGGGCCGTTCCCTGGAGGTCCACTTCTCTTGCCCCCGCCTCATCCCCACCTCAGTCTCTGTCCCCACTGCCTCCTTCCCTCTCCCTCCCTGTCCATCTCCCTCTTTTCCCTTCCCTCTCTCTGTCCGCCCCTTTTAGTCCAGGAACTTGACTCCCCCAAATTTGCATTGCGTTTTAGAAAGGAGAATTCTGTCGGCTTTTCTTGAAAAAGGGAAGTCTCCTTGTTCATGCACCAGCTACTCACTGCCTGGTGCCTCCCAAAGAGTTGAGAGGAGAGCAGCTGCAGTAAAGTCACTAGAACGGAGGGAGGCAGTGTGTCGCGCCTCGTTCCCGTTCCCGGGGAGGGCGAGCAGAACTACCTAGTTAATTAGGGGAACAAGGCAGGGGCGTGATTCGGTCCTAAAGTGCCCAGAGATCCTCCGGACCGCTGCTGGTCCCTAGACTCCCCGAGACTCATCACCCCGTCCTCTGATTCCTGAGTGATTCTCACCATGAAATGACGACTTGGTGACCTCTTCTCTTGGCCAGGACACACTTGTGGAATTTGGGTCATTTGATCCTTCCTGCCTGATGCCTGCCTGCCCAGATTACTGGACCTACTCGGGGTCCCTGACTACGCCCCCACTCTCCGAGTCCGTCACCTGGATCATTAAGAAGCAGCCCGTAGAGGTTGATCACGATCAGGTATGTTCTTTCCACATTTCTTTCTGAGGGAACGCTAGCCTGCCCCTTTAAAGCAAGGCTGGGCTCCAACTTAGGTATCAGTTGTTAAGATCTTGTAAGGCTTTACATTTTTATTAAAATGTGCTAACATCTTGTCTTAAAATTTGTATGTAAATTAGGGAATGCTGCAAATCAACATGAGAGAAGAGTTAAAATTTAGGAAGCGTAAGCTTTTTACTTTCATATTTGACAATGATGTCTTGTGCATTGTGTATTTTATATATAACAATAAATCTCTATATACACGAGACGCTTTTAAAAGGAAGAATGAAGGCTGGAAATGGATATAGTCAAAACCCTTTAAAATCCTTAAGGAAATTTTGCTCTGGAACCTCAGGATTAAGACAGAATCCAACAATATCTGTCCAGAAATTCTAAGTCAGTTATTTTGAACTTATTTTCTCTTTAAAAAGTAAGTTTAAGTGATGACTACTATGTCAATGTACAAAATCCTGTTTAATTCACAATTTAACTGAACTACAATAATACTTGTAAATGCTTGCTTTATGGGCTTTTTATTAATTACAAAGCATTTTTATAAGAGGAAAAGCTTCTAATATATTTTATGTTTTTTAAGATTTATCTATTTATTTTAGAGAGGGAAAGAGAGGAAATAAATCATGAGCAGGAGGGGCAGAGGGAGAGAGAATCCTTTTTTTTTTTTTTTAAGATTTTAATTATTTATTTGACAGACAGAGATCACAAGCAGGCAGAGAGGCAGGAAGGGAAGCAGTCTCCACTCTGAGCAGAGAGCCCAATGTGGGGCTTGATCGGGATCATGACCTGAGCTGAAGGCAGAGGCTTTAACCCACTGAGCCACTCAGGTGCCCTAGGGGAGATAGAATCTTAAGTAAGCTCCATTCCCAGCATGGAGCCTGACATGGGGCTAGATTTCATGACCCTGAGCTGAAACCAAGAGTCTGTACTTAACCGACTGCGCTACGCAGGTGCCCCTCGGAAGTATATATTTTAAAGAAAGGAAAAATAATGTATGAGAAACAAGCTAGCAGTACATTAGAAGAAATAATACACTTTGACTTAGTAATACGTATTCCAGCAAAGTAAGGATGGTTCATTATTAGGAATGATATTAATATAATCCATCATATCAGTGATTCTATATAGAATAATCATATAACCATTTCTATATATTGTTAAAAGACATTAGCAAAATTCACTATTCAGTTTTAAAAATTTTTTAAGGTTTATTTTATTTTAATTTTTAAAAATTTTATTTATTTATTTGAGAGAGAGAGAGAGAGAGCGTGCACAAGCATGAGTAGGCAGAGCCATAGGCAGAGGGAGAGGGAGAAGCAGGTTCCCCACTCAGCAGAGAGCCCGATGTGGGGCTTGATCCCAGAACTCTGGGATCACTACCCCAGCAGAAGGCAGAGGCTTAACTGACCGAGTCACCCAGGTGCCCCAGGTTCATTTATTTTAGAGAGAGAGGGAGATAGAGAGAGAGAGCACACAGGGAGGGGCAGAGGGACAGTGAGAAAAATTTCAGCAGACTCCTCACTGAGGTTCGCACTTGAAGCCTGAAACAGGGCTTGAACCCATGACCCTAAGATCAAGACCTGAGCCAAAACCAATAATCGGACGTTCAATCCACTGTGCCACCCAGGGCTCCCTTAGTTTCTTAAAATTTTAAATAACATAGAAACGAATGGAGATTTCCCTAACTTGATAAAAGGGATTGCTCTCAGTTCAAAAATAAATAGTATGCCTAATAGAGAAAGATTATTACAATATACAAATTTATATTACGTTCCTGAAGTAGCCAATACAATTAGACCAAAAAAAGAAAAAGCAATTAGAGAAACAATAAAAAACTACTTCAAAAATGAGGTAACTCAGTAATTAGTGGAGTATAATATTAATTTATAAAAATCAATACATTTAACATACACAAATCATAATCAGTTAAAGGATGTAATGATATAAAGTTATAATAGAATGAAAACTATTTATAATGGAAACAAAACTATAAGATGCCTTGGAGTAAGCATAAGAAGAAAATTTAACATATAAGCTTAAAACATTCCTGAAGGGCACAAAAGGATTCATAAAAATCATACTACGCTATTGAATCAGAAGACAGCATAAAAACACCTTTGATGTCAACTCTCTTTCAGTTGTTATACTCCATTAATTGTTTATTCTCCCTAAATTTGATGTGGTCCATTTACTGTGCCAATGGGATTTTTAGATAGATGTGCTACTTCGAAAATCACACAGCAAAACAAACAGCATAAATAGCCAGGGAAAATTCGGAAAGAAAAAATGAGAGATGATTAGATCCACAAAATTATAAAGCCTCAATAATGAAATAGTGTGGTACTGGCACAAAAGTAAAGAGACCACTGGAGGAGAGAAAGTGTTAAGTTCAGAATGCGGCCAAGTACATATGAGAATTGAGTTTGTGATCAAGATAGCATCTCATCTCAATGGCGGGGGGAAGATGGGATTCTTCAGTAAATGCTGTTGGGCGACAATGGGGCAGACATTGGGGAGAGAAAAGTTAGATCCATCATTCAGACCTCACATCGGAATATATTCTGGATATATCAAATATTAAAAACACCACCATAAAAGTGCGAGCATAAACACAGAGAAATCTTTTTATACTTCCAAATGGAGGAAGCTTTTCTAACTATATACCAAAACCAAGAAGTCCTAAAGAAAGCAACTAGTAAGTTAGACCATATAATTTTTTTTTTCTTAATGTGTGTGATGAAAACCACCAAAAACAAATGACAAAACAGAGAGAGCTTAACTGTCCATAAGCCTGGTCTTCCTGGCCTATACATTTAGTCTTTGTCTATCCTTCATATTTAAAATTGACATAACACTGAAAAATAAATCAGTAAAATCAATAAATCAGAGGGTTAGTGGCCCATGTGGGTAGTTTTCCAATGAAATCTCAACACAGAAAATTCAGTCAGGAAAAAAATGTTAGTTGTCATCTACAATTCAGTCACTTATAATCAGTGTCAGTCATTGGGTAAATCCTTCTGGTTTTTAATCTTTACAGATACATATAAATTCTTTGGTCTTTTATCTATATAAATATACATAAGTTTCTCAAACTAAATGGAATCATTGTGTACCTACCATTTTGTTCCTCTTTTTTTTTTTTTTAAGATTTTATTTATTTATTTGACAAAGAGAGACACAGCGAGAGAGGGAACACAAGCAGGGAGAGTGGGAGAGGGAGAAGCAGGCTCCCCGCCAAGCAGGGAGCCCGGTGTGGGGCTCGATCCCAGGATCCTGGGTTAATGACCCGAGCTGAAGGCAGATGCTTAACAACTGAGCCACCCAGGTGCCCCATTTTGTTCCTCTTTTCACTCAGTGACATGTGGGACATTTTATAGGTAATAAGCATTATCTTTGATATCTTTTTTTTTAAAGATTTTATTTATTCATTTGATAGAGATTACAAGTAGGCAGAGAGGCAGGCAAAGAGAGAGAGGAGGAAGCAGGCACCCTGCTGTGCAGAGAACCTGATGTGGGGCTCTATCCCAAGACTCTGAGATCATGACCCGAGCCGAAGACAAAGGCTTTAACCCACTGAGCCACCCAGGCGCCCCTTTGATATCATTTTTAATGGCTATGTACTAGTCCATTTTATAGATTTAATGTAACTTATTATTGACACTTGAGCTATTTCTAATCTTTTGCAGTTAGCTGAATAAAAATAAATCTTAACTTCTGGACATGTTCTTGATTTACGAGGGTAGATATGTAACTTGCAAGTATAGTCCCTTTGGCACTTGCTTCTGGTCACAGTCCTGCCTCGGCAGCTCTCCTTGACCTGAAGTTTTTGTTCCAAACAGATCTTTCCATGCTTGCGTACTGTGCCCCAGGCTGTCCTCTCCATAGCTGCAGTGTGTGGGATTGAGTGACGAGAAGTGTTGTGACAATAACTTATGGCTGGGTTGAAGTCAAGTGTTCCTGAATATGGTTGCTCTGAAAGCCAGGGGGTGAATGATGCTATTGCCATGTTAGAGAACAAGCCTTGACTTGGGGCAGCTCCTTTTGTACTGAGCTGCACTGCCCAGTCCATTAGCCACTAGCCCCATGTGGCCATTTAAATTTAAATATAAATACATTAAAATAAAAATTAAAAATTCAGTTACAGGGGCGCCTGGGTGGCTCCGTGGGTTAAGCCTCTGCCTTCGGCTCAGGTCATGGTGTCAGGGTCCTGGGATCGAGCCCCGCATCGGGCTCTCTGCTCCGTGGGGAGCCCGCTTCCTCCTCTCTCTCTGCCTGCCTCTCTGCCTGCTTGTGATCTCTCTCTGTCAAATAAATAAATAAAATATTTTTAAAAATTCAGTTACAGGGCGCCTCGCTGGCTCAGTCAGTAGAACATGCAACTCTTGATCTCGGGGTTGTGTGTTCGAACCCCATGATGGGTGTAGAGGTTACTAAAGAATAAATAAACTTTAAAATACTAAAAATAAATAAATACAGAAAAATTCAGTTCCTTAGTTGCACTGGCCGCATATCAAGCGCTCAGAATCCATAGGTAGTTAGTGGCTACTGTAATGAGTCATGCAGAGGACATTTCTACCATCATAGAAAATTCTTTTGGACAGTGATGGCAGGCGGCATCCGACTGCCTGCTAAAAAGATAACCCCAGGGGCACCTGGGGGGCTCAGAGGGCTGAGGCTCTGCCTTTGGCTCAGGTCATGATTCCCAGGGTCCTGGGATCGAGCCCCGCATCGGGCTCTCTGCTCGGCGGGGAGCCTGCTTCCTCCTCTCTCTCTGCCTACTTGTGATCTCTGTCTGTCAAATAAATAAATAAAATCTTTAAAAAAAAAAAAAGATAACCCCATGCACTGCCTTCCCCACAATGCCCAGATACGGTGAGCAATGAAGAATACATTGTTTATGTTAATTATTTAGTTATAGTCTGAGAAAACATTTTCGGCATTGTGTTTTTTTTTTTTAAAGATTTTATTTATTTATTTGAGAGAGAGACAGTGAGAGAGAGCATGAGTGAGGAGAAGGGCAGAGAGAGAAGCAGACTCCCCGTGGAGCTGGGAGCCCGATGCGGGTCTCGATCCTGGGACTCCGGGATCATGACCTGGGCCGAAGGCAGTTGTCCAACCAACTGAGCCACCCAGGCGTCCCCATTTTCGGCATTGTTAATATATGCATCAGGCCTTCCCTATGTTATCCTGTAGGCTACTTATTTTGCCCATTTCAAGATGAGGTTCCTAGGGGCACCTGGGTGGCTTTGTCGGTTAAACGTCTGCCTTCGGCTCAGGTCGTGATCCCAGGGTCCTGGGGTCGAGTCCCATATCAGGCTCCCTGCTTGGCGGGGAGCCTGCTTCTCCTTCACCCTCTGCTGCTCCCCCTTACTTGTGTTTGTGCTCTCTCTCTCTCTGTCAAATATATAAATAGACTCTTTAAAAAAAAATAAAGATGAGGTTCCTAGAATCAAAGATGATATAACTTGTTCTTGGCAAACAGCCAGTATGTGGGGGACCGGGCCTTTGGCGCCCCCCCACTTCAGATTCCAAGTACCGCATTGTCTTTATCACCTCCTGTCACTCCTCCCCACACCTTTTGTACCACGTTCAGCAGTGAAAGGCATTCCTACCCAGAGAGAGGTTGTACTGTGTCTAGTTGTGGAACAATGTTTCAGAATTGTGGAAATGAAAGTGCATCTGTTACCTTATTGAAATTATTTATGCTTCGTACTTCTATTTCTAGCTTGAGCAGTTTCGGACCCTGCTTTTCACTTCAGAGGGGGAGAAAGAGAAAAGAATGGTGGACAATTTCCGCCCCCTTCAGCCCCTAATGAATCGCACTGTCCGCTCTTCCTTCCGTCATGATTATGTACTGAATATACAAGCGAAACCCCAGCCGTCAACTAGCCAAGTGATCCCCTGAGGAGTTCATCTCTAGGCAGTGCTTTGCTTTAATAAATACTAGCTTTTTAAATATTGCTAACTGGACTATTCTAAACACCTGCGTTTAATAATAATTATAGATGTGCATTTCTTGGTGTGGCAGTGCTCCATCAGTCTTTGAGGAAAGCTCTTTGGTAAATGAGTTCTTCATTTGATTGAAAATGACATTTAACACTGAACTAGCAGCAAGAGACAGGAGTTTCTCCTACAGTAACCTGTTGGGTAATTGTAATGTCTTTTTACATCTGATATTTCTGTGCTGCCTCTTTATGTTTATTAGTTAGTAAGTCTGTAGAGTTATAAGCAGGGATGGTAACCAAAATATATAACAACTAGAAAGGCAGACACTGACCATCCAGAAAGCAGGCCTTTGAGAAACAGCCCTAGGGCCCAAACTGCTACTTCCTGGCTTGCTGAACACTGGCCATGGTTTTCGGTATTTTTATTTCAAAACATGAATGTATATTCTTTTCTGAGGCCTTCGCAATGAGTATATTTGCCCTGATCTTTAGCTGTCATTCCTAGTACATGATATGCTTACTTAGTATCAATTTATGATATACAAAAAGTATTTTGTAGTTCAAAGAAGACAAGAATTTACTTCTAACTGGGAATCCTTTTGTACTTCTGAAGATTAGATATATTAGTTCAAAACTTGATCACATAGAAAGCATATGCAGAACGTTTTAAAGAAAATGCTTGAAGTGCCTAGAATTTAAGATTCTTTCATGAATATTTACAGAAATCTTTTTCAAAAGACTAGTAATATAACAGTCTATAGTTTATATTGTTATTTTGCATTGTCTGTACGTGGTTTCATAAAATATAATCTTTTCCACAATGATAGAACTATCTTGATTTCCCTTGAAAACTGTCTGAACTTTATTAGTTGAGGTTCTATGCCTCATGTTTCCAATTTACACAGTGGTTTAGAAGACTTTTGCTACAGTAATAAGAAGAGAAACTTAACAGGGTAAAGTCTAGAGAAGTCTGCATATTCTGAGGAAGCCATGCCATTGTTGCCTTTGCTTGTAAATATCTTGGAATGTTTCAAGTTGCCTATAAGCCTGTGTTCAAACTCATATTGCATTTACTAGTGGTATTTCTTTCATTACTATGCTAATCATCTGATCTGCAAGGTAAGGTTGGATAAGTAGACTTAACACTACTGAACTGTACACTGGAAAATGTTAAGCTGGTTAATTTTATGTGTGTTTTACCACGATTAAAAATAAATAATACCGGGGCACCTGGGTGGCTCAGTGGGTTAAGCCTCTGCCTTCAGCTTAGGTCATGATCCCAGGGTCCTGGGATCGAGCCCCGCATCGGGCTCTCTGCTCAGCGGTGAGCCTGCTTCCTCCTCTCTCTCTGCCTGTCTCTCTGCCTACTTGTGATCTCTGTCTGTCAAATAAATAGGTGGAATCTTAAAAAATAAAAAAATAAATAAATAATACCTTCAGTAGGGGAAAAAAAGTAAGGTTGGAGTTATCTGTGTAAGTTTGGGGGGATATCTGTTCTTTAAAAAGGGAGGTTGGTAAAGGTGTTTGCTTCTAGAGTGCACATCTTCTCTGGGAAGAAAATGAATAAAATTCTTAAGATAAATGGGGGGGAGGTTTATGTTAAGTGTATGTAATTGATCTGCTCAAACCATAGTTATTTTAAGAGTGTAAACACAAAAGATACACATTTTCCAGCGCACATGGGCTTCCCTCCTAGGCCTCTCACACGTTCCTCGTGCAAAATTCTCTTGCAATGAGTCTTCCAGATTGGAGTAAGAGCCCATGTACCAAGACCTGATTTGTCCTTAAATCTTAGAGCTCCAAAGATGTATTTATTGGGTGTGTCCTGGTTTGCCACTCGTGATTTACTTGCACCTGGGGTTCTGGTGTGATTATTAACAGCATTCTCTCACTTTCAGCTGTGTCCTGGTTTGCATGATAAATTCTTGGTCACCTTCTCCAGAGAGGTTATGGAAACTGTCTTGGGGAGGTATGCTTTCCACCCCCTGCCTTAGTCATATGACCTCCAAAGGGGTGCTACAGATTCTGGGGCTACTGAGACACCCTAACAAGAAACTTTTTGTCTTCTGTGCCTCCAAAAGTGCTTCACTTGTACCTTCCTAAACTTGAAGGGGGAAAATGGGCTTGAGGTCTGTCAGCGGGCTTGAGAAAGAATTTTGTATTACCATTGCTGCTCATCTTCATTAAATATTATAATAAAACCCTTTCTTTACAATATTAATATTTGTTGAATGACTGTTTCTTCCTATTTTTTTAAAAAATATGTACAATTTCTGTTATATTAGTGAGACATCCTTTACCGGGTAGATCAGAAAGTGACTGGAAAACTCCCAAGAGATTTATTAGAAAAGCAGGAAAACAAAAACCACCCCCTTCTCCGCTCACCTTTTTCTGTCAGATCGTTGAACAATCTGAAGACATCACCGACAGGGCGAGCCACCAGTCCTTTTCTCCTTTCCAGAGCTACATGGGTTAGGGTAAGGTTGGCTATTCTAAAAGCAGGCATCCACGTCAAAAAAACTGGGGAAGATGGCTTTCCCTTGCTCCCTGGGGGACGCATTTCTTTTGGTGCGTTATTAGCAAAATTGCACTATTATAATCACTTTAGGTATTTTTCTGTGTCACTAGAAGAACCAACATTATTTACTTGATACCTGTTCTACTTAATGTTTTATTGTCTTTTTAACTCAACTTTATTGGGTAAATTCTTTCCCATAAAATGTTACTGATCAAAAATGGAGATAGTTTATTTAAGCGAATAGGCTCTAATTTTAACCATATAATGAGTACATCTAAGTAATACTGGCTACTTAACATGTAAATAGTAATGCGTCTGGTTCAAAACTGAATGTTTATCCCCCTCCCACCATTTGTATGTTGAAATCTAATCCCCAATGTGATGGTATTAGGAGGTGGGGCCTTTGGGAGATGATTAGGTCAGAGAGGTGATGTCTCATGATTGGGTTAGTGCCCTAATAAAAGAGACCCCAGAGAGCTCTCTTACTTCTTCTGCCATGTGAGAACACAGCAAGAAGATGGCCACCAATGAGCCAGTAAGGAAGTTCTCTCCAGATCTGTGAGAAATAAATTATTGTTGTTTGTAAGCTCCCCAGTCTATGGTTCATTGTTATGGCAGCCCAAACAGACTAAGACACTTGTCATCCCTATGTACATTCTGGTTCCTGCTTTTTTAGTTCAATCACTCTTCCGAAATGGTACTTTGGTTTGGGTTCTAGGTGGGGATAGCAACTCTGCTGGTATTCCTTCTTAAACCACCGCTCGTTGTGTTGCTAAGTGCTTATCACCGGACGAAAGAATCAAGTAATAAACACTATCACTGCATAGTTCTTTCCTCTTTTTTTTTTTTTAAGATTTTATTTATTTGAGAGAGAGCAACAGAGAGCAAGAATTGGGGGGGACAGAAGGAGAAGAAGCAGACTACCCGCTGAACAGGGAACCTGACATGGGGCTCCATCCCAGGACCCCAGGATCATGAACTGAGCTGAAGACAGACACCCAACGGACTGAGCCACCCAGACACCCCAGTTCTTTCCTCTTTTAATCAGTTGTGTAAATATAGATTTGAATGTACTTTTCATGTGAATATACATTAAGTATTTTATTTTGCTATCTTAGCTAATTGTAATCTGGAAAATATATAAAGCCCTTGGTATAGCAATGATGGTGGGAGAGGATTTGAGACCCCACTGTATGTTCCGGAATAAATCTGGTGACTAATTCTGAAATTAATGGTAGGTAAGAAATGAAATGTTCTTTCCTGAGAATTTCTGCACTGACCACTCAATGAATCTATTACCATAGTCCTACTAGAGCAAGAAAAAATCCAAATTAACTCAAAGAGTCCTAGTTTGGCTTTTAGAGAATAGACTTTTTTTTTTCTTCCTCTCCCGATATGCTTGCAATAAATGTAGGATACATTTATGGATCATTCTTTGGTCATTTTATTTTCTAGTTTCTGCTGATGATGTAAAATTAAAATTTAGGCATTTTCTCATAGAGGGAGGATAAACTAAAATGTACTTACCTGAGAGTAAGTAGATGATGTATATATGTCAGGAACCAAGAAAAATGTTATGTTGCAGAATAAAGATTACTTTGTTCTATTTATTAGGATATCATCATACAATGTATCTTTGCATTAGATTTTTTACATACTTTATTTTCATCTAATGATTTATTGAATTCAAATGAGGGTAGCTGTAATTTGAGATAAAATTGGCTTTTAGAATAACTTACGAAGTTAATTTGAGCAATTCAAGCTTGTTCGGGAAAATGAATTCAGTGGTTAATTGTAGAGGATAAATGTCTAACGCCTATAAAAGGAGATTTACTTTCATTTGTACAACATAATAAAATAAAATCTAAATCTGTACCCTTTTTTAATTAGGAACATCTTCCTAGAAGGCATTCTTTTTTTTTTTGTTCGTCTTTTTTAAGATTACTTACTTATTTTGGAGAGAGAAAGTTCATGTGTAAGCAGCGGGGAGGGGCAGAGGGAGGAAATCCCAAGCAGGCTCCCCAGTGAGTGCAGAGCGAAATCAAGAATTGGACACTCAACCAAGTGACCCAGGCGCCCCTCCTAGAAGACATTCTTACTTATTGTTCTGACAGGAATGTCTGGTCTAACTCATGAGAAATGTTACAGCAACCCAAACAGTGACACTTTCACAACAGTAGCCATTCTCAATGATTCTCAGTGATTTTCCTGGTCACAGGTACCAGCAAAATTGGTGATTTGTACAGCTACGCTTTTGGCCACTCAGGGCATTCTCTAGTCAGGGGCTGTAATTAAGTCTCCACCTTCAAGGAATTTGAAATTTATTGTAAGCAGCAGCTTTGTGAAGGCAATGAAGTATAATATAGCGTGATAGGTGTTACAAAGGTAAAATACTTGTGCTAAGAGCATACATGCAGGTCAAGTACCAACCCACTCTTGAGGAGGTAGGGGAGTTTTCACATCAACGATGATGATACAACAGCTAACATTCAGAAACACTATTGTCAGGCACTTTGCCAACATACAGCGTGCACTTGGGAACTATTATCCCTACCTTGATTTCTACAGATGAGAAAACAAGACTAGACACTAAGGAATTTACTCAAGATCAGAGAGCCACGGCTTGAGTTTCCCATCTGTCCAACTCCAAAGCTTATGACACTAATTACTGATGCACTGAGCTGGACAAGGTCAACTGGGAGATGTGTTATTCCAAGTGTCTCTGCATTAGGGAATAGGGCAAGGCTTTATGCAGTTTGGGGTGTTTGCTGAATGATTCCCAGGATGGACTAGGAGAAGCAGGGCCAATTTAGTAGTTGGGTAGCTCAGTGATTTTGATTTGGAGGAAAGATGAACAAAGCTAGGCCAGGGAAGTCATCCAGTCTTCCTCAAAAGATGGCGATTGTTCATCATTTTGCAGCTGCAGCATGTCCTTAAGAGAAGCTTTTCTTTTTTTTTTTTTTTTTCCCCTGGTCTTGTCTCTGCCCTTGTATATGTACATCACAGTCTGATTATTAGCAGGGCTGATTTTACTTTCTCAATCCTACTCTCACTGCTCCAGTTTAAGTGCTCATCTAGACAATGATATTCAAGTTTCGTCCTTTATATTGCAAACTGGAGTAATTTACCTAAAACACAAATATGATAACAAACCTCAACTTAAAAGCTTTTCGATGGTTTCCTGTTGCCACAGAACATAATTAGAGCCTCTTGGCATGGTTTACTAGGCCCGTTTTACATAACCCAGTCCTAGCCCGTCTCCATTGCTGTGATCCCTGATACTCTGGAACTTCCCTTTAAATTCGATTGCCAAAATTCTGGCCGATTCCACTTCTCAGTGCCTTTGCTTATGCCGATTTACCATTCCCACCTGGGAATCTCACCCTTCTCCACCTGAGTAAAGGCTACCTTCCTGCAAAACTCAGGCACCAGAGGGGCACCTGGGTGGCTCAGTGGGTTAAAGCTTCTGCCTTTCGCTCAGGTCATGATCCCAGGGTCCTGTATCGGGCTCTCTGCTCAGTGGGGAGCCTGCTTCCTTCTCTCTCTGCCTGCCTCTCTGCCCACTTGTGATCTCTGTCTGTCAAATAAATAAATAAAATCTTTAAAAAAAAACCCAAAAAACAAAAAACTCAGGCATCAGAAAGTTCTCCCTGAATCCCCAGTGGACTGTCAAGTAAACTACGTTGTCTGTACTATATTATTTTCTCTAAGTATTGGTCCTTTTCTGCCTCTAGGTTGCACATTCCTTGGGAGCAGAGGTTACTCGTTTGCAGCGCAGGTGTTAGTTTCCCTATAGAGGCGGTAGGTGTGAATGGAAACTGGCCGACTCTGGAGTTTGAGGGGCTGATAGGTGGAATCGCAGAAGGCGGAGCCTGGACCAGTCGGGCTGGGAAGCTAGGCGAGTGACTGCGTGAGGTCAGGGCTAGTGATTGGATGAGAGGACAAGAGAGAGAGGCAGAGAATTGTAACTTTTAACTTCCTGACCACAGGACAGACCACTGTGGTGTTGGGGCAGGTAGTGATAAGGCAATAGCGAAGCTCTAGAAGGGAAGAATTATTTTCAGGGAGGGGTAGGAATTTTTGGGGAGGAGACATTTGTTTGTGCAGAGTTTTGGAAGACGAGCCGCCTACAGGAACCTCGCATCTTCTGTCTCTGTTTCTCCCGGGAAGACGCGCGCTCCCCCTCGCCTCAGAGTCCCCGCGGCACCCGCGCCTGCGCGCGGCCGCGCCCTTCCTCTTAAACCCGCCTCTTCCGGCCAACTCTTGGGGGGGCGTGGCGGTCCTGGCAAAATGGCGGCGCCCGGCAAGATGTTGTTTCCTGAGATTCTAAGGTAAGCTGGGCTGGGGGAGATGAGGCGACGAGAAGAGGGGACGGAGCTGCCCGAGGCTGGACATGGAGGATGTGTAAGCAGGAAGGAAAGGGGAGCTGGGCCAAGCACGCGAGCTCCTGCTGCCGCTGGAGTCCTTCCCGGGGTGCGACCCGGACTGTCACGGGCGCCTGTGGGTTCAGGGAGGTGAGGAGGGGAACAGGCGGTGGGATGGAAAAGACCTGCCATCTGGTAGTGGAATGGCGAGTAAATGTGTGTTCCGTAATGAAAACCCGGGAAGCAAGATTTCACTCCCCGGCACCCGAGCGATTTCCTGTCACTGGGCGCGGCACGGCGTGTGTGTGGGGGGCGTTCAGGCAGCGCCGCAGGTGCGGTCAGTTGACGCCGGTGTGTGCCTGTTTCAATCTTCCAGCCACAAAAAGTACAGGGCCGCCCTGAAGAAGGCGAAACGAAAGAAACGACGGCAAGAACTGGCTCGATTGAGGGACTCAGGTAACCGACTCCTTAGCCTGTTTTCTGTGTATGAAATTGCTCTCTCCGCTCCCGTCTTAACTCGAAGCCCCAGTGCCAGAAGGAAGCCAAGTACTTACCTGCTGAGAGTTACGGCGTCTGCTGCCTCCCGAGTAAAGCTATGTTAGACCTACTTCAGAAACGATATTAACGTACCAAAGAGGGGGAAAAAGGTCATGGTGAATCAAGCACTGATTATGTGTAAGTATTTATGAAGTATCTGATATTACAGGTGCAGGCATCATGAATTACAGCAGCTAGCACAGCCCTTGCACATAGTAAGTATTGAGCGAATGTTTTCCTTTGTAAAAGCAGCAGAACTTGAGGGGTTGACATTTTGCAAATTTTTCTCAAACGTGAGTAACAAGAGACCCTTTGTTGACTCGGATTATTATCAGTGCCATTGAAGTATATATATATAAGCATAAAACCAGGTATAAAACTCTTATTTGACTAGCAAACGACATATGTACAAGATTATAAAACCAAGTGAAATTACACACCCAGTAAAATTCAAATCTACATTAATGTGATGTTGGGGATGGTGTGGGACAAGCTTTCAGCGTGCATATCGTACTGATTGGAGTTGGGAGTGCCACTACTGTTGCCCTGTGGTTATTTACCAGTTGTTGTTTTTTCCTATTAAAATACTGGCTGTGATGTCATTTTTACTGGCTTTGGTGTCATTTGTCCTTCATATGGCAGAATCTAAACAAATATATATTAAACCCGCTTGTTTAATAGAATGAAATTAGTAATAACTTACAAAATTATATATTAGTTATGAATGCAGATGGAAGCACTGAAATCACACAGCAGTACTGCATTATAATCTTTGCCATCCAGGTTATCCAGGCAGATCTTCACGTACTTTTTTTTTTTTTTTTCCTTTGACATATAATTGACACATTAGTTACAGGTATACATTGTAATGATTTGATACTTGAATATGTTGCAAAAATGTATCTAGACGATTCCGGTAGTCCACAGGCAAGGGCCTCAAGTAACCAATGTTCTCTCGCCTTGTGAAACATAACTGTAGACATTTTATTTGCCCTTGGAATTGCCCAGTACTTATTTTTAGTAGCGGTACTTGGAATATTTAGAATGGGAGAAGCAGGGTGTTTGCCTGCAGCCTGTTTTAGCATCTCTCTTTTATTCATAACTAGACCACTAAAGGCAGGACATAGTATCAGGGATAAAAGGGAAACACAGGGTAGGTTGGAGTTATTGATGCCCTTGGTTTCTGTGTCCACCCCCTCCCACAATGATCTCAGCTACCTTTGTTTACTTAACCAGTATTCTTTAATATAACTTTTTTTTTTAAACTACTTAATCTTTTTTCCCTTTCTTAAATCCTAGAGCTGTTTTTATTGCATTGGATTCCCCCTCCCCCCCACCCTTTGACTTCGAAGAGTGCTTTCGGAGTGAGCCTTTGTGAAGACGCAGGCAGATCATGTTCTTTGGCAGTTTAGTCAGTTGAAGGGTGCAATCCCTGGTTTGGTCAGGATTATATAGCTAATGGCAGATCCAAGTCGAAGCATTTGTGTCTGGACTACTGCTCCTACTTTGGCCCACTCCAACTCCGAATTCTTAGTTGTGCTTCATGAATAGTGTGGCCTACCAAACACTGCTGTTCATTGTAGTACAGATTGAATGGGCAGACAGTACCCCGACGGCTAGTATAGGGAGATAGTCTATAAGAATTGCTGTTAAGAGTGAATTGGAAAATGGGTGGTACAAATTTCTGGAATATTGACCTCTCATTGATAGGTATCCTCTTCAGCATCCAGCTCTATTCGAAATAGCCTGAAATGAGCTGCCTTGTGAGAAGTTAAGGTGGCATTCAGAATCAAAAGCAAGTTGTGTGATTCCAGTTTATACAGTTACATGTATGATACAATTAGGTGTAGTATACTTACATGTGTCCTTGCCTATGTTTGTATGTGTATCGAGCAGATGCTACACCTGGTACTGTTAGTGATTACTTCTGAGGAGTGTGAGCTTGTTTGGGGGAGGATAGAGAGAATGAGTGAGTCAGGCAACAGATATTTTTGAGTATCAGCTATGCCAGACAGTGCCTAGTCTATAGGCACACCTCTTTAAGTCAGTCAGGCATAGCTTCTGGGCCAGGGTGTCTGAAGTCCCTTTAGGAACATTAGCTCATTTAATAATCTGAATAATTAGATTTTATTCTGTGTGAGCTAAAATTTACCCCAGTTTTTTTTCTTTCTTTCTTTTTTTAACCTATTTTAATTTCAGGTACTAAAATAATAGAATTTACTTAAGAAAACTAAATTGTAATTATCTAGGACTGGGTGTGCCTTTGATTAGACCTATACTCAACATATGTGACAGAAAATCTTTTTCCTTTAAGCCTGAGATCTTCTGTTACATTTCCTTAGGATCACTTCAGTTTTCCTCCTTCCCCCCCCCAAATTTAAATTCTGATTAAGAATTTATATATATGTATTATTATTATATAATAAGTTGTATTAAAAATATTTTCCCATATTCTTTTTTTTTTAAGATTTATTTATTTATTTGACAGAGATCATAAGTAGGCAGAGAGAGAGAGAGGGAAGCAGGCTCCCAGCTGAGCCGAGAGCCTGATTCAGGACTTAATCCCAGGACCCTGAGATCATGACCTGAGCCGAAGGCAGAGGCTTAACCCACTGACCCCCCAGGCGCCCCTCCCATATTCTTAGTTTGAAAATGTTCAGTGTACAGAAGGTTGAAAAAATGGTACAACATATATCCATGAACACATCATCTATATTTGCCAGTGTTAACATTTTAACATTTTGCCTCACTCCCTATATAGATAGATACATATGTACATATTTTTTCTGAATTTATTGCATGTCAGTTGCAGATATCATGATCTCTCACCACTAAATACTTCAGCCTGCATCTCCTTAGAATGAAGTACATAATATCAGACTTGCAGCCAAGTAAAGGAATAGTAATTCAATGGTGTGTGATAGATATGCAGGCCATACTTGAACTTTCCCAAACCAAGACTGATGACTGTGAAAAGTTCAAGCCAGTTGTCTGGTGGAATGCCCTGCATTCTGGATTAGCCTGTCTTCTGATTAGCTTCAGGTTACGCCCATTATGGCAAATCCTACAAAGCTGATGCTGTATACCTCTCACTGCCCACATCAGGGGGGCTGTAATGTCAGGTTGTTCCCCTCTTAGTATTGCTACGAGTGGTCAAAGTGTTGCCAGTCTGATGGCTCCATTGTAAAGGAAGTTTCCCTTTTGTAATTAGTACTCTGTGAGCTGATGTTTTGAAATGGTGTAAGTATCTTCTTCCCAGCAAGCTTTCATCCAGTGTTTTTAGCATTTAAAAAAAAAATCCGTTCTTAAAGTGGGGTTGCAAAAATTACTTTTCTACTTAAGTCTTTCTGCATTTTTTTAGTTGCCATTCTTCTGTAAAGATGAATGTTCCTTTTCATACCCCACCACTTTTTTGAGTATCACTGTGGAACCATAAATTAATACTTTAAATTGAATGTGTTAATCTACCATTATTGTTCATTTTGGGTTTCAAAACTTTTTCAAATTTGGTCAGTTGGATCCCTTATTAGAAGGTTTTAAAAACAGAAGGTTTAAAAATATTGGTACCATATTTGTAAAGGTTAGGTTTTATCTTTTTTTTCCCCTGAATCATTGACCAAGGTTTTATAATATTTGGATCATTTAATAAAACATTTAAATTTCCTTAGGACTCTCACAGAAGGAGGAGGAGGATGCTTTTATTGAAGAACAACACCTAGAAGAAGAGAAGCTGTTGGAGATAGAAAGGTCAGCAGTGATTGGAGAACTTCCTCATGAATCCAGTTGTTTTATTTGAGTATTATAAGTCTTGGGGCACCTGGGTAGCTCAGTTGTTAAACGTCTGCTTTGGGCTCAGGTAATGATCCCACCATCCTGGGATCGAGTCCCAGAAGCAGGGAGCCTGCTTCTTCCTCTCCAGCTCCCCCATGCTTGTGTTCCCTCTCGCCCTACCTCTCCCTGTCATAATTTAAAAAAAAAATCTTCTGAAGAAAAAAATTTTTAAAAATATCATAAGTCTCTACAAACTAGTACAGGTCTTCTTTATAACACCTTGTACAAAACAGGTCTTATAAAATATTTAAATCTTCACCTAAGAGACTAAAATTAGATATCCTAATTTTCCTTAAATGGGAGTATTTTTCACTATTTTTGCTAATTTGAAAATGTTTTTGCAAAAAAAATTGAAAGAAGTATAAAGAGTGAAAGGGCTTCAGTGAATTCAGCAAACCCAAAGATAGCCACTGTTAAAAATGTAAGAGTGTAGATGTACTGTATGTGTTTATGTCTATAATGGGATGTTATTTATGCATTTTTAATGGCTTTTTTTTGCTTAATATATAGGACCTATATTTCAGTGTTGGTTCAGATACCTAATTCAACCATTTCAGTGGCAACACAGTGTCCATGGTATGGATGTAGCATAATTTATTCTTGATCCATAATCTGTAGTTCTCTACTGATGGACATTTGGGTTATTTACTATTAAATAACATTCACTTACTATTTCCTATGAATTTCTTGTTTCCTATTATTTACTACTTATTCTTAGATTTTTTTTTTAAAGATTTATTTATTTATTTGACATATAGAGATCACAAGTAGAGAGGCAAGCCGGGGCGGGGGTGGGGTGGGAAGCAGGCCCCCTGCTGAGCAGAGAGTCCAATGCGGGGCTTAATCCCAGGACTCCGAGATCATGACCTGAGTTAAAGGCAGAGGCTTTAACCCACTGAGCCACCCAGGCGCCCCTATACTCAGATATTTTTACTGTTCTATAAAAAGTTGCCATGGGTATCCATGCTTATATATCCTTGGTAATTGTCCTATTATTTCCTCAGGAGAATGCCTAGAAATGAAATTGTTGGGAAAAGGATAAGTAATGTAAAATGTTGATGGTTGCGTAGAGAGGGCACCTCCAGTTTGCAGCCCATCTAGCAGTGAATCAAGGTGCCTGTATCCCCATACCTTCTTCACTCACACCAGGCATCAAGTTTTAAAGTTCCTGTAGTGAAAAGTTGGAGTTCATTGTTTCAAATGTATATTTCCTAATTAGTAAGTTTGTGTATATATATATTTTTTTTCTGTTTTAAAGATTTTATTTATTTATTTGACAGACAGAGATCACAAGTAGGCAGAGAGGCAGGCAGAGAGAGGAGGCAAAGAGAGAGGAGGATGCAGGCTCCCTCCTGAGCAGAGAGCCCAATGCGGGGCTCGATCCCAGGACGCTGGGATCATGACGTGAGCCGAAGGCAGAGGCTTTAACCCACTGAGCCACCCAGGCGCCCCAAGTTTGTATATTTTTTTTAATATATCTTATTACCTGTTTTAGATTGCTTAAGTCTTCTACCTTCCTCTTTTGGGAAACATTTTTTTAAGTTTGTTGGGTAAGCAAGGTTATTACTGATTGAGGATATTTGTCCTTTATCTGTCATATGTGTGATGTATGTTTTTCTCATTTGTCATCAGTCCTACCTAACTTGGCTTATGGCATTACTTACCATAATTGGATTTTCACGTCATCGACTTTCATCATGATATCTGACCATGGTCTCTGGACTATAAAAGGCCTCTTCCATCCCAAGATGATGAAAATCTTCTATTTCTCTCGCTTAGTATTTTTCAGGTGGTAGTTTCTTTTGCCAAATGGTGCATAGTAATGTGAATGTGTTTCATGCTACTCAACCGTACACTTAAAAATGATTAAAATCCAAAATTTTTATGTTATGTATATTTTGCCACAATAAAAAAATATTTTTAAAAGGAGTAAGAAAATTTTATAGGCGATCTCTAGCTATTTAGTGGCATGTTTAGTAGGGAATGTTGCTGCTTTGGATGTAATTCACACTCCTATTCTCCACTTAAGCATGTAAATAGGTGCAATCAGCAAAATGCCAAAAGAAAATGTAGTAGTGATGGAGAACATGGAGTCGATTGAGCCAGAACAACCTTGAGTCCTGGCCCTGCCGCCTTCTAGCTGTGCTCAAGTTGCTTCTCTAAGCTTCAGTTTCCTTGCCTTAAGTATGGAGATAAAATGGAAATAAAATCAATCCTAGTACCTACCTCATGGAATTGGGGAGATGAAATGAGGTGGCAAGTATATGCACTTAACATAGTGCTAGTAGATAGGAGACGCCAAGATGTGGTAATATCTCTGGTTGTTAGAGATTTCTGTTATGATGAAGATGCCATACATGGTATGAAATAGGGGTCATTTGTTCTCTTTTCCCATTTAATTTGAGGTGCTTCTTTTAAATCAGGTAACCAGATCTTTGTGTTCCTTTGATCTTTGTTCCTGTACCAGTTGGAAGGTAGTGTGTTGCCGAAAAGCAGGAGAGTTAATTCTGTGGAAACGCTGTATGGCTTGATGTACTGCCTGAAAGCACATGCAGAGTGTCAGAGACTAGCACAGGCAGATGTTGAAGTGGTGAGAACAGATTGGAGTGCCGGGCTGTAGGGGAAAGAGCCGAGCTCCGTTCTGATTCATGCTGGGGCGATTGGCACCTTTATAAGGGAGAGGGCGGGAGGAGTGTAGGGGCGCAGAGGAATGAGAGAGGGGAGGATGTGTGAAGGGCTGGTCAGGGTCAATGTGGCCAGCAGGCAGTTAGGCAAGTTAGGATTCCAGCCTTTCACAGATGCTGGGACACAGGGGCCCTCTCCTTCGTAAAGATGACATTTACAAGAAATGTCTCTCAGGTCCTTGAGAGAGACCAAATCACAATTATAAGCCATTTTTAGTAAATCCTCTAAGAAAGCAAAGGCAGGGGCCTGTGGTCCTGTGTTGGCTAGAGCAGAGTCCATTTTCCCAGCAGCTTTGAGCATTGTCTGGCAGGCATTTTAGTAGGGTGGGAGATGAGGGTCTGGGGTCAGCCGGAGGGCACAGCCTGACACTGCTGGAAGCCGTGCTAGACACTCCTCGGGTCCTCCCAGTGCCCGGGTCTGACTGAGCTGTGTGTGTGGAGGTCTCCAGTTTTGCTTCTCAACAGTATATCAAGTTATCCAAGTTGCAGCTCTGTCAGCATTGACTCTTTCGAGGTCTTAGATTTATATGTGCTTTGGTTTGGTTTATGTATAATTAATGTTCTTCAAAAGACTGCAAAGTCAGAGTTCTACACACTGAAACATCTGTACATAACCCACAACCTGCACAGGACCACTGACCGATGCCATGTGCCCACCTCCACCGTGGTGAAAAGATAGGCTCCTGAAATCTGTAGCTGGAAATGAAATCTCTTTTCCCATAGGGTGTTGGAAGTTGTGAATCGGTTCCCCAGACTACAACTAAAACCTTATGTAACGCCTAATGTTGCTGAAGTAATACAGAACCGTTTCTCATATTTCACTTCCCTTTTACAAATTCGGTGGGAAAATGCAATCTGAGTTCTAGACACCCGATTGGCTTTTGAACTTTTGAAATGTAACCCATCATGGGGCGCCCCGATGGCTCAGTTGGTTAAGCGTCTGCGTTTGGCTCCCAGGGTCCTAGGATCAAGCCCCACGTTGGGCTCTTAAAAAAAAAAAAAGAAAGGAAATGGAACCCATCTTTCAGTTAGAAATTTCAGTATTGGATGTCTGAGACGCTTGCCATTTTAAGGTAGCATCACCCTGTAATTGGTCATTTTTAAAAATAAACTAGACAGCTGCTAATTTATTTGTATAACTCCTTGTCACAAAACCCGTAGCTTCCTTTATTTTAAAAACCTGCTCAGATGGAGTTCTGTTTCCCTTTTTTGAGCAGTTTTTGTGCTTGGGACAAGCCATGGCAGACTCTTTTTTTTTTTTTTTTAAAAGATTTTATTGATTTGACAGAGAGAGATCACAAGTAGGCAGAGAGGGAGAGAGAGGGAGGAGGAAGCAAGCTCCCCGCCCAGCAGAGAGCCTGATGCGGGACTCGATCCCAGGACCCTGAGATCATAACCTGAGCTGAAGACAGAGGCTTAACCCACTGAGCCACCCAGGCAGCCCCAAGCCATGGCAGACTCTTAACTGTCTGCAGGAGCAGGGCAAAGACAGAGGGGGGCAGGTGCCAGGTTTTCATAGTGCCGCGGTCTCACAGGTGCCGCTTGTAAAATGCATAGAAGGGGAAAGAGTAGGACCTTCTGAACGTGAAAAGCTAGATGGGGCCTTGAGACTTGTTGGCATCTTTACTGACACCTAAACATCCTGATGGTCAGCCTAAAGGGCAAGTTGTAGTGTCCTTGTTCCTGTGTAAAAGATGTCACGGACAGGAAGTGTAGAAGTAGGGATTTTCAACTGTTACCCTCTAGGAAGAGATCCTCTTACCCTCCACTTAACTGCTTTCTAGAAAATACCTTTCGTGATAGCTTGATCATTCTCAAATATGTCATTTTGCTATCATTATGTGTATGTAATTGTAAATTAGTGTTCGTTTCTCTTATTTGATTACATCATTACATTATAGGCAAAAATTACATGAGGCGTGGTTGCTTCGGGAGCAGAAAGCACAAGAAGAATTCAGAAGAAGGAAGGAAAAGGAAGAGGCAGCTAGAAAACGGCAAGAAGAACAAGAGGTATGATGTTAGTCCGATGGCCGGCTACTTAGTTAACCCAAAATAACTCCCAGTAAGAGTTACAGGTCTCGAACTTAAAGTGGGTCGTACGCATTTTACCAGTGGCAAAGTTTTTCATTTATCTGCCCCGTATGTTAAATGTTTTCAAGAAGGAAGTGACAAGAATTACCGTTCCTTCTCTTTCTTTTTTCTGGTAAAGAGAAAGTTAAAGGAAGAATGGGAAGAGCAGCAAAGAAGAGAGAGAGAAGAGGAGGAACAGAAGCTACAGGAGAAGAGAGAAAGAGAGGTGATTCCTGTCACAGGAGGATAAACGCACTGCGTATCCTCTTGGTGCACAGATACGGTGTGGGATGGGGCTGAAGAATGAGCTGGAGGCATATCAGGCTTTGGGCTCATTTTCCTGTCTAGGAAGAGTCCTGTTTTTAGTACAGATACACGCTCCAGTTCCCTTATCTCTTCTTTGGGTCTGTGTGGTGGCAGATACCTTAAATTAAGTTTTGCCTTTAACTACCCTTTTGCCCCTTTATACCAGGCATTGGCCGACTTGCCCTGTAAAGGCCAGAGGGTAAAAATTCGGGGCTTTATGGCGTGTATGGTCTGTGTCGCAAGCATCCAACTCTGTTGGTGTGGCACAAAGACAGCCTTAGGTAATATGTAAATGAATGGTTGTGGCTGTGTTCCAGTAAAACTTTGGTGTTTTATTTTGAAGATCAGGCAGCTGGCCCCTGCTTTCCGCTTTGTCCCACCCTAGGGCAAATGTTGTTTTTGCTCTAGCTCTTTACATTCACACCGAACCATTTTTCTGAGGTTCTTTTGTATATGGGGTGGCCCATTTGGAGAATACTTTGTGCGGTATCCTCACTGAGTTAATGAGACATTTAACTGCTTATAACATGTCAGCAAGAGTGACTTTACTGAAAAAAATCAGGAACTCCAATATGGAGGAGTTAGGAAATATTCTTTATTGCCAAATCGTGACTGCCTTTCCTCCTTGGCTATAAAGGCCGTCGTAGCTAACACGTAGTTCCTCGTTAAAAAAAGAGTCTATAAGGTATGCGTATGTATCTTTCAGAATCTTTTAAAGATTGCTTTGGTTTGTTTTGCTGCTATTCCTTAACACAGTGTATTTATTTCCAAGATCCCACAGCTCATCATTCCTTGACTGAGTCCTCAGGATGTATCTTTTCTATCATATTCCCAAGTCTGAATAGCATAAAAGTGGGTAGTTAAAAATGCATTTGTTTATATCCTAGTCATGATAGGGTAGGAGCAGCCTCCACAAATTTTTGTATTTTGTGTCTCAGGTCATCAGTGAATTCCAATGCAATTATTTTTTAAAGATTTATTTATTCATTTTGGAGAGAGAGCACGTGTGAGAGAGAGTACGTGGGCAGGGGAAGGGGGAGAGGGAGAGGATCCTCAAGTAGCCTGCCTGCTGAGCACGGAGACTGACACGGGGCTCGATCCCACGACCCGAGATCGTGACGTGAGCCGGAACTGAGAGCCGGGAGCTCACCTGACTGAGCCTCCCGGGCACCTCTCCAGTGCAGATTTTTAACACCCTCATTTGAGTGCTGCCTTACAGATGAGGCAAGACCACGCTAGCTTTTTAGGAGACAGGGAAGTTGTCGGGAGCTTGTCATTCTTTATAGAGCAGTCAATTCCCATTTTGACGGTAGAATGTTCTCAACTGAGGTCTTTCTGGCATTAGGAAAAAGCCAAGGCTGCTTTTAAAAAAGCTAAGGCTTTTGTTTCAAAGAAAGTCAGGTGAGACATTACGGAGAGGCAGGTAAAATGAGGTAGGTTGTAAGCATGTATAAAGGGGTATGCAGTCCGTGTTTCTGCTGTCTCTGGATACTTTTCTAGTAGAGGGAGATAGAGCAGTGAAAAACACAGTCCCTGCTCTCCTTGAGTTTTTTAGATGGGGGAGCCAGATGATAAGTAACCAAAAAAATAATTTTAAGTGCTGTGAGATGATGCTAAGTGCTATAAAGAAATAAACAGCCATGCAGTAGTGATTGGGGTAGGGATGTACTTCTTTAGATTGCCTGGTCAAGGAAGACTTGTCCAAGGAGCCAGTGTTTGAGCTGATACCTGAGTGCAAAGATCTTGGGGAGAAGCAGTCCAGGCAGAGGCAAGAGGCCTGAACCATGGAGCTGAAAAGATGTCAGGGCGCCTGAATCTTGGGGACCAAAGGAGAGAACAGTGGGGGCAAGGAAAGGGGTCAGGAAGGTAGACAAGGTCAGATCGTGTAAGGCCTCCTGGATCGGAAGGAGGAGTTTGGGTTTTATGTTATGTGCCATGGGAAGCCATTGCAGGGTTTTGAAGCAGGGTGTGACTTCATTTAATTTGTATCTCTACCTTTACCAGATCCTTCTAACTTTTATATAAAGAAGGGGGAAGGTAGAGAACAGGGAGCCCGCACTAAGGATACAGGAGTGAAAATAGAATGACCAGTTAGAAGGCCACTGTCGCAGATAGGACATGATGGTCGTTTGGATGAGGGCGGAGCTTCGTAAGGATAAGTACACAGAGGTGGGGTGTGTGGAGGGAGAGGCAGAGGGGCTCTCTGGCTTGTAGACTGAATGGATAGGGAGGGGAAGGAAAAGGAGAGGAGTTCCAGTTCTACTTCCTAGGTTGTTAGTCCAACAAGTGGGCAAGTGGATGGCAGCATCTGTTACTGAGATGTGGGGCGCTCAGGTGGATGGGGACAAAGAACCAGAGTTGCACTGCGAGCACGTGGAGTTAGCCTGGTCCCCATGTGACCGGGCAGCATCCTCAAGCAGCTAGACAGACGAGTCTTTTATGTAATGCTTTAAGGGGCGAGGGAGGTCTGTCAAGAATAATTTAGAACTTGTTTAAATGACAGTGAGCTCAGAACTTACTGGTATATTGTAAGACTTCTTTGTCTTACCGAAAAGTTTTAGATTTTCTCATCAACCCTAATTACTATGTTCATGTCATAATTTAAGATCTGTTAAGTGTTGATGACGTTTGATCTGAGCATTGCATTATGTAATAATTCACTGATGCTATATCACTCATCTTGAAAGCTAGAATGTGGTATATATGATCAAATACGCTAAATATTACTGTTACTGAAACTATTATAAGACTGTGTTTTGCAGTGGGAGCTAATAAATGTCCTACTTGAATAAACATTCTCAGCTCTATGTCCTTTGAAAGCTTTTCAGAAGATCTGTGCTGTGGAAAGCAAATTAGAACCTGAAGCCTTTGGCGGGTGTGATTTCTGTTTTCGTTTTCTCTTATGAATCGTTACGCATGAGCTTCTTAACCAGAGAAACCAGACGTGACTTTCCTGACTTGCAGGTTTTCATTAGTCCTATGTTTGCACCATTTGTAGGAAGCTGTGCAGAAGATGCTGGAGCAGGCTGAAAATGAGGTATTTTCAAACCTTTCATTCAGAATTTGAGACCAGTGAACATTTCTTTAAAAACTCTTCCTCTGGTAGAATGTTAATTTTGTGGTAAGCTATTTAGGTCGCATCTGAATATCAGAATCACTTCGCAGCTCTGTGATTTTTACAGCAGCAAGAGCAGCAGGTGGTTTTTGATGAACAAAAGCAAATGGTATCAAGTCCTTTGCTGCGGACTCTACTTATTTCTAGTCCTTAAAGTGTGTGTGAGCGACACCACGCACTGTTGCCCCGAAATAAATGGTAGAACTTGCTACAGAGCGCCTTGGGTCTTAGTCGTGGTTCCCTGACAAGTCCTTTGACCCCATTCAGAATGGATGGGCAGCAGGGAGACTTCGGTGACTGCTCCCAGAAGCCACGGTGATGCCCCGTCCTGGGCAATGACTGGGAGCCAAGAAAGACACTGTGCATGTCTCTGGACGATTGTGAAGTCTCGATTGCCTGTTATGGCCTAAATGTGTATATTCTTAAGTCCCCATACATTTTTTGACCAAAATATTTGAATGCATTTTACATCAAGTTTATCATGGATTTTTATACCACCAATAAAAGTCATGGTTATTTTCAACAGTTGGAAAATGGTGCCACATGGCAAAACCCAGAGCCACCCATGGACTTAAGGATAATGGAGAAAGATCGAGCTAATTGTCCATTCTACAGTAAAACAGGAGCGTGCAGATTTGGAGATAGGTAACTCATTTTGTTTTATCATGTCAGAATTCAGTGAATCAGAATGTCAAGGTTGTTTAGTTCTCTCTTTGGGAGCACCGTGGGCTTGAGCTTGAAAGGTTCCCAGTCAGGTGTCGCCTGCATCCTTGCTGCTTCTCCAGTTGCATTGCCCTTCTGGTACCTATTCCCTGGGCCAGCTCACCCTGGTTCTCTCCTAGAGCTTCCTTTGCATTTCTTCCACAGCTTCATGAAGACCTTGTGCTTTTCGTTTTCTTCCTGTGCTTGCATGAGTCCACGTGGGACAACTTGGATGGGGAAAGAACGTATTTCAAGAGCCTGGAGCAGCTTGGCTTATTTTATTTTATTTTATTTTATTTTATTATTTATTTATTTATTTATTTATGTACTTACTGACTTATTTTTGAGTGGCCAACACTGTGCGCAAAAGAGGCTTTGAGAAATTGGCACGCCCAATACCCAAGGGGTATCTGTGAAAGCCAGGACCCAAGTGAGTGAGGAAAAGTATTCTCATTCCCCATTCTCAGTCTGCTCTGACTCAGGAACAGAGCCAGGGTGCAGAAGCAGACTTGAGCACCTTTCTCTTTGGGCAAGTTCCTTAAGCTTTCTGAGCCTTAGTTTCCTCATCTGTAAAATGGGGATGACAAGCAGTCTCTCCCTTCGAAGGAGGTGGTGAGGCTGCACGGAGTGGATGTAGGGCAAGCACAGACACCATGGCAGGCACGTGGCAGACACTGGCCTCAGTGGTCACTGGTATTTTCATTGTGTTATGGTTGCCCTTATTCTTTGAGACACTTCTGTTGTCTACCTCTTTTGGCTCAGTGGTTTGTTTGTTTAAGACTTTATTTATTTCTTTACCAGAGAGAGAGAGAGAGAACACAAGCAGGGGGAAAGGCAGACAGAGGGAGAAGCAGACTCCCCGCTGACTGGGGAGCCTGATGTGGGACTCGATCCCAGGACTCTGGGATCATGACATGAGCCGAAGGCAGACGCTTAACCAACTGAGCCACCGAGGCGTCCCAAGCCTCAGCGTTTTTTGAAACCAAGATGTTCATGTAGAGAACTAAGTGCCGATGTCTTCATTCATTAAGCAAATATTTAAATACTTGATAATATGCCAAACATTGGTGATGTTTATCATTTGGCTTATTTATGAATGAACAATTCAAAGGAGAAAAATAATTCATAATGGTGAACGACTCTATGTAAGATGAAATATAATGATTAAGCATTCTGCAAAAGAGATCTAATCGTTTCTTAAGGTCCTGTTAATCCCAAAAGGGATACGAATAGGCAAATTCATATGTATTTAATGAGAAAACTATATGTTGTCACTCATGTTATTTTATTCATAAAATTATCCAAGCCATGAGTTTCATGTCCTTCTTTGAAAATACAAACTTTCTCTCTCTTCCTCTTTTCTTGTTTAAGTTAAGCCCTTATGCCTTTTAATTTTTTTTTTTTTTTTTAAGAGCATTGGTTCTCAACCCAGGTACACGTTAGAATCCTCTAGAAAGCTTTTAAAAATTTATGTCCTACCAGAGGTTGAGTAAATCTCTGAGGTTTTGGGCGGCCTTACTTTTGAAATGTCCTCAGGTGTTCGCACACACCGTAGGACTGAGAGCCACTACTGTGGGATGTGCAGCTCCTCTTACGGCTGATAGCTGGTGTTGTATAAAGCCTGTGAGAGGATCTGTAAGATGTGGTCAGTAGTGAAAGCCTCCTGAGGAACTAGGAACTAAGGAAAGGAGAAGAGATTTTATTCCCTTTTGCCTTTAGAAATATCTTCTGAACATATGCTTAGTTTCATCAAGAAATAGTAATAATGGATGTTAAACACCCCCCACCAAAGAAAACATGGGAGGTACCTGTGAAAGACAGTTGAGACTCGATATAAATTCACATTTTTGTGAGTAGCTGAACCAGATGGCCTTTAAGGTTTTCTGGCTACAGGATTCCTCATTTATGCTGTATCTCTAACGTTGCCTTGTATTTTAAGACTGTGGTCATCTGATTCTAAGTTCTCCTTTTGATGGCCACAGGTGAGAGAAGGAGAGAAGTCCTGAATGGGCAGTGCTAGTGTGCGGAAAGGAGCATGGGCTGCCATGCTCTCCCACCCACCCCTAGAGTCATTCCAAGGCAATAGTGACAGTGAGCAGACTGGTTTGTGAACATTTTTTCGTATTTTCATAAGCATATGAAATTTCACGATCACAGCTATCAAAGTATGAGAGCAATTTGGGTATTTTCATCATTCAAGTGATGAATTATGAAATAAAATGCTATGAAATGAGCAGTTACAAAATCCAGCACCATCGGTGGAGACAAGCCATTCCCCTTTTCCAGAGCCACAGTGACTTGCTTCAGAATCACACAGCTGTTCTTGCCTGTTAAGGGTTGTCACTTCAGACAGACACTTCCATCTCCCCAGCATTACTTTGGCGGTTCTGGTCTTGTAATTAGTCCCACGTTCAATTCTAGAACCTTTCTGGAGTTGATACTGCTTGGAGTCACAGCTTTGAAGGGAGTTCCGTGGTGGTGGTGTGTTTTCCCCTCCTGAAAACATAATCACTGATGAAAGGTAAAACTTACTTCTCAGAGTAGTTATTCATAACTCCCTGGTTTCCAGAAGTGATTGAAAGAGGGCTTATAATGTACTGCCCCAAGTGTAATGAAAGAAATGGAAAGCAAGGAAAGGAAGAGAGAGGGCGTTACTGTGAGTGCGCAGTGCACTTGGCTCTGGATTTTAACACAGCCCAGGTGGAGATTTAGTTCTTGCCAAAAAGAATGCATGGTATCTCTGGAAAGACAGATTTCGCAGGCATCAGATTCTAAATGTTTGTCCTGTGGAGTACTGCGTAAAGACACCGAGGAAGGAGGTGGACGATAACTTTGATAGATGGTTTATGAACAGCTGCTTACATAATTTTCCTGAAAATGTTTCTTACAGAGACCTTCAGTAAATGATAGCAGCCCAATTTCAGCATGTACCTTGAAATCTGTGAAGGACAAAGGTAGTGAGTGCTCCCTCCAGAAGAGAAAAAGGTGTAGTCAGTTAGCTCCACCAGAGGGGCCATCTGGAGACCACATGGTTCGTTGGCTGACCTTGGGCTAGGGTAACTTCTTACTGTGTGGTTTCATGGCCGTCTTACTTGATTCTAGTATCTGCATCATAAGTAAATAGCATAGTCTAAACCAGGGGTTCCCAAACATGGCTGACCTTCAGGATCAAGTGGGGAGTTTCTCTGAAAATAGGGTTTCCCCACCCTGAGGTCTTAACAGATGGTCTGGAACAGAACCTGAGAAATCTCAGTTCTTTCCAGGTAATTCTGGGAATCACACAGGTTTGGCATCACACCTTTCGATTGCCTCCCCAAATGTCTCTTGTCTTAGGTGACTTCTCAGTAGGAGCTGTAGGGCTAGCCCTGATGGAGACGCAGATTGTATGCACTGTCTCCGGGCCAAGTGGGGCTTTTCCCTAAACAGGGATTCGGGCTCAGTTCCAAAACTCAGAGGCTCCCTTGACACCCGAGGAAGTAGAGCCAGGTTCATTCAGATGTAATAATCCCATGAGCAGAATTTTAACCCCCATAAAGTGGTTCCTTGTTTAAAATCTGTGTGTGTTTCCTCCGTGTAAAATTCCAACTCACGGTTGACACTCGCAGTCAGCTTGAACTTTCCCTCTTTGTGCTGTGGGCAGCTATGCTTGGGAAGGTGGAGCTCATCGCGAGGTCTCTGCTGAATCATCTAGGAGGGTCTTTTGGAGAACAGAACATTTCCCATGACTGGACACTCTGCATCTCTGAGCCGGGCACGGTGTGTGTGGGGGGGGGGCCCTCCCTGTTGTCTCACATGGTGCACAGATGTGTATCCTAGACATGGAAAATGAGGAGGAGGAGGGAAACATTTAGCCATTTTGAGGCGATTGATTTTTCTAACACTTGTCTTGTTCTTTAACTTTTTTTCTTCCTCCGTTCTGGGGATTGTTTTTTTCCTAAAAATTTTGTCTTAACCAGTTTTTGTTTTTTTTTTTAAACTGGAAACCTAATCAGGAAAATCTGATGATTTGGAACCTTGAAGTATGTTTTTTCCCCCTCCTTTTTGGAGAGGGAACTAAATAAAGTAGACTCATGTAAGACTTGAATGACTCAGGTACAACCTGGCTCAGTTCAAACTACGAAAAGAAAATCGTTCATAACGGTTAGCCACCTGATGACACAAGAATTCTCTGCATCCTGTCGCAGATGGCGAACGGGCACTAGACTGGAGGTAACCCCCATCTCTGGGCCCTCTCTTACCAGCCGTGTGCCGTGGGTAAGAGTGCTTCTCTAGGCCTCAGCTTCCCTTTGCAAAGTGGAGAAAATACTAGCCCCGACTGTCCTAACGGGTTGCTAGGATCAGAGGAAGAAATAGAAAAATGTCACCAACACTGAGAAATGCTACGTATACATATGTGCAATTGAACTAGTCCGTTAGCTCAAAACTCTTACATTACCCTCGTCTCTAAGCACTGAGTTAGAAGAAGATGGTATAGAGCCAGATTGTGGTGTTCTCACCTTCCTCCTGAGTCCCACATACAGTGTCGGCCTGTCACCACAGTCTGCCATGTCAGCGGACCTTTTTCCTGTGCTTTTACATGTATGAGGCTTTGTGAACTTCATCAAAAGGCAGCTGAATGGCATACGGATGTGGAAATAATTCCCAACTTCACATCTTAAGGAGAGCAAATACATATATATTGGTCAGTCTTAGAGCAGTTCAAGTGTTGCGGTTTGACACCTGGATGGCGTTTATTATCTTGCAGTTAAGCAAGTTCTTTGAGTCTCTATCTCCAATTTAAAGGAAGCTTTTGATGTGTAATTTCTAACTCTTGGAGTGCTGCATTTAAGTTCTCCTTTCATGTGCAGGTGTTCACGTAAACACAATTTCCCATCCTCGAGCCCCACACTCCTTATTAAAAGCATGTTCACAACATTTGGAATGGAGCAGTGCAGAAGGGATGACTATGACCCAGATGCCAGCCTAGAGTACAGTGAAGAGGAAACCTACCAGCAGTTCCTGGACTTCTATGATGACGTGCTTCCCGAGTTCAAGAACGTGGGGAAGGTGATCCAGTTCAAGGTGGGTGTGCACGATGCACATGAAGAAGGGGACTGCTTCGCTTCCCACCAAAGTGCCCTAGAAGATGGGAGCGCTAGGGCGCAGGCTGTCTGCCTGGGTGGGGCGTGTGCGATGGCTCGGGGCCTGGTCCAAAGTTGGGCACTCAGGTGCTCAGTAAATGTGACTCCCTTCCCACCGGCCCTCACTGCCGGTACGGCAGCAGGCCTGCATGAGATCCGAGCTGCATAAGGTCCTGCAGATAGCCATGCCGGCGTTCAGTTAGAGGCTGCACGTGACGCCGAACACAGCCCCTCCCTTCCTTTGTAGTGGGTCTCACCTAGAGCCACGGTGTGCTCACCCTGCCCAGCTCTCTACTCATTGAGTTTGCTGCATGATGTGGATGGTGCCCGCTTGCACCTTCCATTGAGGCACTTACTCTTCTGGAGCTGCCGAAGAACAGAAACTTTGATTCCTTTTTCTGACAGTGTCTTTACGCCTTCAGTACTCTCAGTACTGAACATAGTGTTCCCCAAATCGTGGCTTCTGATGCAGCATACCCGGTGAAAAAGAGCCACCGAGAGTACCCAGTTACTGGAAAAGGTTCCTCAAGGCAAGAATAAAGGCAGATGTACTTACCAGTGGCTGCTCATGGGACCCCGGGGCTTGATTCCTAGCATACTGAGGCCTCCCACTTAATTGACTTGATAAGATCCAGACAGCAGTGATTTTGGTTTGTTAGAGTAGGGGAAATGTCCCATAATTTGAAAGGGAAAAAAGAATAAAATCACGAGGTTTTTTCCTCTGCAAGTTGGCAATGACAGGGCAAAGCTGGAACCGCCAGGAACAGTGGCTGCTAAGCACCCAGCAGCAGTCATGAAACGCAGAACTATACTTCTGTCCACTAGGCTCACAATTTTTATTTTATTATTTTAAAGATTTTATTTACTTATTTGAAAGAGACAGAGAACAGGAGCAGGAGGAGTTGGGGTAGGGCCATAGGGAGATGGAGAAGCAGACTCCCTGCCGAGCAGGGAGCAAGACACGGGGCTCGATCCCAGGACTCCAGGATCAGGACCTGAGCTCAAGGCTGATGCTTAACCAGCTGAGCCACGCAGGAGCCCCTGAGTTCAAAATCTAAAAAAAGAAAAAATCTTTTAAAATTTCTCTTTCCCTTTTACCTCTTGCTTCTGTTGCACGCACCTTCCAGTCTTCACGCCGCTTCTCAGCGTAAGCAGCAAATACTAGTATGGGCCAGCCGGGCCGTCCTCATGGTTTGACTAGCTCTGTGCTCCTGAGTGGGTCACTTTACCTCTTCTTGCCTTTGCCTCTTCCCGAAAGGGACGGAATTGGACCCCATCAGCGGTTTCCCTTGTGGGGTCCCTACGTTGTACTGCTTCTATGAAGTCAGCAATGGAGCTGCTTTAGAACTTCCACCTGGTTAGTGGAAATCATCGCTTAAAACAGGCTGCACCTGCTAGCCACGGTGTGGTTTGGTCCCCCCTCCCCACTTCCGTTTAGAATTTTATCAGCAAAGCTCATGCTAATCACATTAGCATTTATAAATGGAAAGCTGTTCGGTAGATTTTTAGTAGGAAAATTCCAAAACATTGAATTCGTCATGGAAAATTAATAGGTCCTTGGCAACCACTGGATTGAATGATCTCTAAGGTCACTGGTGTAACTGACGTGGCCTCCCAAGGCCTTTTAGACCTCAAGGGTGGTGTTATAAACTATCATTAGTCTTCCTTCTAAGGATGCTGTTATAAACGATCATTACAGATTGTGCCTCTTTTTGGGTACTCTAACAAAAATACTATAGAACAAATTTGTAACATTGTAGATTCATTTTGAAAATAAAAGCTAAGCATTTCTATCAATATTTGAGGACCTTCTTATACCATTGAATAAAAACAAATCGGATTTGTCCTTTTTTAAAAAAAATTCCAGTATGGTTAGCATCTAGTGTTAGTTTCAGGTGTACAACATAGTGATTCCCGAATTCTTTATATAACTCAGTGCTCATCAAGGTAAGTGTACTCTTAATCCCCTTCATCTGTTTCACCTGTTCCATCCGCCTTCCCATTTGTTCTCTAGTTAAGAGTCTATTTTCAGTTTCTCTTTTTTTCCCCTTGTTTTCTCAAATTCCACAGATGAGTGAAATCACTGTACTTGTCTTTCTCTGACTTATTCCGCTTAGCATTATACAGTCTAGTTCCATCCAGGTTGTAAATGACAGGATTTCATTCTTTTTCATGGCTGAGTAATAGTCCATTGGATATATATGCCACACCTTTTTTACCTATTCATCTATTGATGGGCACTGGGGCTATTTCCGTAATTTGGCTATTGTTAATGATGCTGCTATACACATAGGGTGCATGTATCTTTTTGAATTAGTTATCGTATTCTTTGAGTAAATACCCAGTAGTGCGATTACTGGGTCATATGGGAATTCTATTTTTTTAACTTTTTGCGGAAACTCCCTAGTGTTTTCCACAGCGGCTGCATCAGTTTGCATTCCCACTAACAGTGCACGAGGGTTCCTTTTTCTCCACATCCTCGCCAACACTGCTGGTTTCTTATCTTCTCGATTTTAGCCTTCCTGATGGGTGTGAGGTGGTATCTCGTTGTCGCTTTGATTTGCATTTCCCTGATGATAAGGGATGTTGAGCTTCTTTTCATGGGTTGGGCATCTTGATACCTTCTTTGGAAAAATGTTCATGTCTTCTGCCCATTTTTAATGGGATTATTTGTTTTTTGGGTGTTGAGTTGTAAAAGTTCTTTCTATGTTTTGGATATTAACCCTTTATCAAATATGCCATTTGCAAATATCTTCTCCCCTGCCGTAGGTTGCCTTTATTAGTTTGGTTGATTGTCACCTTTGCTGTGCAGAAGCTTTTTAGTTTGATGTAGTCCCAATAGTTTAGTTGTGCTTTTGTTTCCCTTGCTTCAGGAGGCCTATCTAGAAAAAATGTTGCTAGGGCCTGCTCTCTTCTGGGATTTTTATGGTTTCAGGTCTCACATGTAGGTCCTTAATCCGCTTTGAGTTTATTTTTGTGTATGGTGTAGCGAAGTGGTCCAGTTTCATTCTTCTGCATGTAGCTGACCATTTTTCCCAGCACCATTTATAAAAGCCAAAATACCGAGACTTTTGCCCATTGCATATTCTTGTCTCCTTTGTCATAGATTAATTGACCATATAATCATGGGTTTCCTTCTCAGCTTTCTGTTGTTCCATTGATCTGTTTGTCCAGATTTGTCATTTTTGAAGGCAGATGTTCAATCTAACTAGTAGTAAGAACAGTACATATGAAATGAGATTATTCACACCTACCAGGTAAAAAAAATTACAAATTCTGTTAATACCAGGAGTGGACAAGGAAATACCAATTAGTAAAACCACTTCAGAGAGCAGTTTGTGAATACCTAGTGAAGTTGAAAGCACGTATAACCTATAAATCGCCCTGGTACTCGTGGTTATGCATACTAGAGAAATCCTTCTCCCCACAGAGACATGTCCAGGAATGCGGCCTGCAGTGCTGTTTGTTGATGAAAAATTGGAAGCATCCTGGATAGTCATCATTAGAGGAGTAGATAAATAAATTTGATAATTTGATATATCCAATGTACAGTTAAAATGAATCCTTATGTTTCTGTGATGATACTGTGCAAAAAGAATGTAAAATATACATTATTTGTGTAAAAATTTAAAATGTATGAAGCAGTACTGTACATTATCAGTACATATATACAAGTTGCTTTGCATATGTATACATAAATACACCCGTGTATTCATAAGAGACACGTCTATGCATAGTATGTATAGGATTTGATGGTGTGCGTGTGATGTGTGTGTCTGCCTGTATACATACGGATACGAGTGTTGGTGTCTGTGCACACAGGTGCATGTGTATCTGTGTGTTTGCATTTGGGAACGTGAAGGATACGCCAGCCTCAGGATGGTTCGTGCTCATCCCTGTGATGGGGAAGGGAGCATAGGCGGAAGGCCTTCAACGGGGTCTTGAATGTTTTGCGTACTTAACCGTTCTTCGTCAAAAATGGAAAGCGTTGGTCTTGAACCTGGGAGCTAGACCTGTGTGTTGATTTTTGGTCTCTGTATTTTTACGTATGTGTGAGGCATTTCATGTCTGTGAAAAATGAATCTGGATCAGCAGGGATCAGATAGTTGGGGCCTCTATCGCTGCTACATGCGGAGGCCCCGCATAGACCGGGGAGGGCTATTTAGAATCTTCAAATGAGAACTGCTTTTGGTAGTGCCACCCTGGACAAAGTGCATTATGATGACTGGAGGGTTTCTTTTCCTTTTTTTTTTCCTTTTTTCTTTTCTTTTTTTTCATGATTAAATCTTCATTGCTCTTTAGGTCAGCTGCAACTTGGAACCTCATCTGAGGGGCAATGTGTATGTTCAGTATCAATCGTAAGTATCCTGAAGATAAACATCTTCCCATTTTGTCTCGGGTGGTGTTGGAATTATGTTGCTGTCCAGGTTTCCCCCACTAAATAGATCACTTTCATGTGCGTGGTATTTTTAAAAATGTAAATATTAAGGGCTAATATAGACATACATAGAGAAGGGACTTGAAAATGCATTTGTATTTCATTTGTTGTATACTTACATAGTTTTGAATCTTTTACGATGGTTATTTTTTTACTTACATAGTTTTAATAATTAAAAAACACACTGAAAAGGCATAACAGAAGAGGATACATTGAACAAGCCAGAAAGGGAAGCCCCATGCCATCTCGGCGTGCGTTCGGCCCTCTAGGACAGCAGTTGGTGTATCATTTCTGCTTGTCCTGCTGTTTGTCTGGGCCATGCTGTGGCTAATGGGTTAAATTAACCATTGTAATAAGGAAAAAGAGCAGTCCTAGCTAAGAAAGGAGGGGCTCTGACAGTGGAAGACACTTGTGCATTTTTAATGGTCCAGTCTTTTGGTTTAAGCAGCTTTGACTCAAGCTGATTTCCATGGATCAGGACCTCAGGGAGGGTTAGTAAAAAGCGTTACTGAATAAATTGTGAGCTTTCAGGAGCTTGAATGCTCTCATGAGGACTCCCTAGTACTAAAGCAGTGAACTTGGTGGTCCTACGGTAAACTAATAAAAAGGTTAGTTAACAATAGGGGTCATCTCCATAATAGACAGTTACTGTAAAAGGCATCCTTTAATTTGTGGGTTTGTTTGTTTTTTTAAAGGGAAGAAGAATGCCAAGCAGCCCTTTCCCTGTTTAATGGACGATGGTATGCAGGACGGCAGCTTCAGTGCGAATTCTGCCCAGTGACCCGATGGAAAATGGCAATTTGTGGTAAAATACAACATGATGACTTTACCCCAGTGCTTCCACTGTTGTGTAAAGGGACATTCTTAAGAGAAAAAAACTTTTTTTTTTTTTTTTTAAAGTTCAGTGCGGGGCTTGAACTCACGACCCTGAGATCAAGACCTGAGCTGAGCTTGATGCTCAACCTACTGAGCCACCCAGGCACCCCAAAAAACAATCTTTTAAAGGGGTGAAACATGGCTTTTGTCTCAGGAACTAGACGAGCAGAGATCGTTCTATAAAGTAGCTCACATTCCTGTGGACCTTGTGGGTCACTTTCTGGATGAGGTGACAGAAGTTGCAGTGTATCAGTGACAGAGTTGGGGCTGGAATTCCTATCTCCTCATCCTCAGTCCTGGGCTTCAAAACTTCGGGAAGCCCGAGGACCTGTGTCTTTGGGGAGCCTTTTTCCTTGTTGCAACGTTGGAAGTGATCTCTCCTCATTGGAGCCCCTCACTCAAGCTGAGTTTTTTGCCCCATCTTTATCCCTAATGAATTTTCTGTCATCCTTGCCGCCTAAAGCACTTGAACAGTTCCTGCCTTGCTTGAAAGACACGCTTGTGTGCAGTGGAGATTGATTAGAGCTGTAGGATCTGGTCAGGGCACATTTAGTCAGACTGACTCATCGGACTGCGGCCGGCCAGTCAAGAAATGAGTCAGTCCTTTGCGTAGCCAGCCCTCTGGAAGGCCTCCCTGTTTCTGTATTTCTGTCCATGGCCTTAGTCAAACTCTTCATTGTCGATCGACTCTGGAAGCAAAGAGGTGGAACTGTACGTGCCTTAGGGCCGCACTTTTCTTCCCCTTTGCTTTGTTTTGGCTTTACACGTGCTGGCCTAAAGCCTCTGATTAAAAAGAATCTCTAATTTACCAAGTGTCTATCTTTGGCAGCCTGGTCTTAATGGATGCTGTCACTCAAAAACTATTTACTGAAGGGGGAACAAAGAATTTAGAATTCCTTGCTTGGGAAAGCAGAAGAACCATTATGCCTGAAACGTGTAAGTTGGCGGGCTGGAAGAGATGGAACTGGTTTTTTTCCCCTGAAGGCAATTATTTTTGTCAGTTCCTGGGAATCCAATGTGTCTTCAGTGAGATACTTCTGAGTGTGACATTGGCTCCCCCAAAGCAGGAGACTACTTTTCTTTTTTTTTAAATAACAGCTTTGTTATTTTTCCCTAGTAACTAATGATGTTGAACATTTTTCATGTGTCCTCATTATTGGCTATTTGTGTATCTTCTTTGGAGAGAGGTCTGTTTAGATACTTTGCCCATTGTTAATTAGGTTGTCTTTTTATTATCGGGTTGTAAGAGTGCTTGACCTGTTCTACGGACAAGCCTCTTGCAAATATGACTGGCCAATATTTTCTCCCATTCTGTGGGTTTTCTGTTCACTTTGATGATGTCCTGTGAAGTACGGAAGTTTATAATTTTGATGAAATCCATCTTATCTATTTATATCCCTATGTTTTTTTGTTCGTACTTTTGGTGTCATGCAGATTTTACTGTATATCTTCCTCAAACAGTTGTATGGTTTCATGTCTTACATTTAAGACTCTGATCGATTTTGACCTTTCGTATAATGTGTGGTATGCAGATATTTCACTTTTAACTGTTTTACATATTTGGGGAATTTACGGACTTTCAAAAAGTTAGAGAGCATCAAGAGGATCTTGAAGTGGTTCAAATAGATTTCACCATGGCAAGGATCTTCCATATTAAAAGCACTTGGTAAAGTTAAAAGCGTTAGGCCAATGTTGACCATCTTCTTAAAGTCTAAAGAAAATACCAAGCCCTGCACTTCTCACAGGCTCCCTGTTGGCCAGCAGTCTGGTCCTGCCACCACCGTGCTCTCAGAGCACCGTGTCCTGGGGCTCCCAAGGCCCGGTTCTTCGGGATTAATTAGGGCTCGACACTGTCCATCAGTGGGATGGGGAAACGCTAAACCCCCCCCCCGATGTGATCACCGTGTGTTCTGTCGCCCTCCACCCCCTCATCCGGTCGGGGAACAGGATACCCGGCTTACTGAAAACCTCCGGTGTGTTACCGTTCACAGTGCCGTTTGGTAGAGCTTTTATTTTTGAAATTCTGGGAGCCAGAGCTGTGACGTCCATCTATATAGGCCGCAGGAGGAGATAGGTCAGTCGCGTCTGCCCATCGGCAGCGTACCCTCTGGAAAGGATGGAGTCCCGGCGGTAAATGCTGTTTCCTCACTGTGCCGTTGCAGGTTTGTTTGAGATACAACAGTGCCCTCGAGGAAAACACTGCAACTTCCTGCACGTGTTCAGAAATCCCAACAATGAGTTTTGGGAAGCTAACCGAGACATCTACCTGTCTCCCGATCGGACGGGCTCCTCCTTTGGTAAGGGCTCGGAGAGGAGAGAGAGGACGGGCCACCACGATGAGTACTATGGGAGGCCCAGGAGGAGACGAAGCCCTAGTCCATCCCACTCCTACAAGAGAAATGGGGAAGCTGAGAGGAAAAGGAGAAGCAGTCACCGGGGGAAGAAGTCTCACAGACACATGTCCAGGAGCCGCGAGAGGCACAGTTCCCGAAGTAGAGGAAGAAAAAGGGACCGCAGCCGGGGCCGGGGCAGCCGGAGCCAGAGCTCCTCTAGGTCCAGGAGTCGTGGCAGGAGGAGGTCAGGCAGCAGAGACCGAACTCTCCAGAGCCCCAAATGCAAATAAACGTACTTTGTTCTTCACGGACTGCAGATCTTATTTATGATGATGGCTGCTTCCTACCTGCGTAGTCGTAGAGGGCTCTGAGCTCCATGGGTTAGCAAGCCGGCCAGAAGCCTATTTAAAAATGCTTTTTATTCTCTAATAATCAGTGTGTTTAGTGTAGAAACCTAGAAAACCTAAAATGTACAGATAACATGGAAATCACCTGTAATCCTAGCCTCTAGTGAGAATGTTAACACGGGAGCAGCGCTTATTATGTCTTTTTTTCCTCCTCTTCTGCGTCTGTACACGTGTTTTCCTTTTTAACACGGAGATCACATATGGCTGCAGTTGAAAATGCTTTTTTCCCCTCCGCCAAACCTATTTCATCAAGCTGCTGCTTTTTCTAACTGCGCAGTGTGGACCTGTCCATTAATTCAACCATGTCCCTATTGTTGGATTTTAAATTATCTTTAATTTCACACTATTAAAGAATCCAGTGCTAATCAAACAGTCCTGTTGTGGATTTCCTTAAATACTTTCACACATTTCTGACCGTTTCCTTAGGATAAATTCTGTTACATCAAGAGATAGGACTCCTGAAGTGTTTCTAAATTGCCCCTCCGGAAAGGCTACAAAAAATTTACTCTCTCGACAACAAGTTTTGCTGTTCCCACACCGCCAAGTGCATCTTTGCCGGTTTGGTAAATTTTATGTTGAACTGTTTGTTTCTGTATGTATTGGCTGAGCCCGCCACTTTTCCTGTATATAATGCCTGTGAAATTTGGTTGTTTGCTCTTTATTAATAATCTCTTGGGGTTTCCTACATACAATAGGCGAGCAGCTTTTTGACTTTAAAATTCCTTTTGTTTTAAAGTACTTAGAGGGTAAAGTCGGTTTCTTTCCTCTCCATCCTGTCCCATATTCACAGCCCCACCTCAGCTGGAGGTTTTCCATTAGGGGCTTCATCTTTTTCATAGTGTGTTGGGGAGCTGTTCATATAGAGGTAGGTCTTATGTCATTTTCAGGAAAATTATGGTCATTGCTACTGCATCTCCCTAGTGTTAAAGCAATTCTCACTTAAAAAGAAAAAGTGGTCAGAGAAACTTGTTAAAAAAAAAAAAAAAAAAGCTTACGGGAAAAAATATTCTTAGATTTCAGATCATAAAAAGGAAAAGATGCTTATACTTATTATGCTTCCTTATACGTTTTTAATTTTCTTCATAACCTTTCCATTGCCATGCTGGACATCTTGAATTTCAGAGTATGTGGCTTTTGGTAACTTGGGATTTGGAAATAAGGGCCTGAGGATGCACAAAGTATTGAAGCTAACAGGGAAAAGAAATTTCAATGTTGGGATTTCTGAATAAGTGGTTAGCTGTTGAAAGGGAGAGTTCTTAATATGTAGTCTATAAAAGGGAGTATGCTCCAGATATCATTTTACTTTAAAATTGATGTGTTCAACTTTAAATTCTTGCTTTATCCTAAAAATAATTGAAAATGTCTGTAATTACCCACTGGATTCACTAATGCTGAATAACTCTCACTGAATCCAGTACTTTTCAGTACTTCCCTAAATACAGCCAAGATATGAATAATTAAAGGTGGTATTCCAAGTTGAATAGCCTTCATAGGTCACGGAAAACGAAACAGGGTAACCACCAGCTTGTGCTCAAGGTAATGAGATGATGGGCGCTTTCCCTCCAACGTTCATGGGTGCTATGGTGTGTGTGTGTTGGGGGGGGAGGGAGTTTTAAACCAGTTAACTGGTTCATTATTGTGATAAATGTCCATCTTGAACTTAAATGTATTAATGTTTTTAAACTTATAACCTGATTACTCTTTATGATTTAAACATTCCAGCTCTATAGTACCAGCAGAAGCCCATGAGGCCTGTGTTCAGTGAACAAATCAGACGAGTGCTGGAGACGCTCCATGTCTGCAAGTATCTGTGTAGCGGACTAGGAATCCGATGGTAGTTGATGTCTTATTCTTGAATAGTCTCACTTCAGTATGTGGAGTTTCCCATCTGCAGTTAGGAAGAGGTCCCGTAACGATCACAATCAAAGCTTGAGTTGTGGCTTATGTTAGGTGCTAGTTTGGGGAGCGTGCTAGCACCTCTGGGGGTGGGGCGAGGGTTGGGGTTCTGTTGATTTGCAGTAGCTTTGATTACCTGGAGCAATGAGAGTTGCTCATTCAGAAAGTAGAAAAGTCGGCTGCATCAAGGTTTTAAAAGCAGCATTTATTGATTGAAAATAAATGTGTAGATAAGCTCTCAGCTTGGAAGCCACATTATTCTTTAGTGAGCTTGAAGTACATGAAAACTTACATCTTCCATCATTTGTCTTATGTGTGCTTTTAGCATCCACCTTCACGTGGAGGTGAATTTTTGACATTTTGCTGAGAAAAATTTAAAATTCTTTCAGCAGCTCCCCATAGTTTGACAAACTTTTGCAAAGAGAAAGATAAAAACACACTACAGTGGTGTACGTCGAACGTTTATTACAACTAATCAGTGATGTGATAAGACAGCGCTAACATGGCCTGAATATGTGTACTGGTCACAATCACAACAAAGCTTAATCCAGCCCAGCAGATACAAATGCAAAGTGTAAACCGTGAAGACGTGTCTACATACACAGAAGTATGTATAAAAGTTGACACTGAAACAACTGTATAGCTTTAAAAAATACAGGGCCCACTAATGTCATTTGACTTCATTCGACTCTCACTTTTACATGAAACGTGGTGTCTGCTTTTATAAGATTTCTGATAACTAGGCATTGCCATGGAAGGGAAGGAAGCTGCCCTCAAGTTTCCAGCACTTGTAAGTGGAGGGAGCAAAATCAACTTGGCCATAACAAGCACCCCAGGAAGAACAAGTCGTGCTTGAAACAATGACTTAAGCGACACTTATCTTACAGAAAATAACTTATCTACAGATAATGTGTTCTTCTCTTCAGATACTGTTGTGAAGAATTCCGGTAAGTCAATGTTTCCGTTTTTGCTGGAGGCCTCGAAAGCTTTCTAAGTCACTAAATCGTTATGACCACGAAAAAAATCTGTCTCAGGAATTGAACGTTCCTTGGCCTTAAAAGTAACGTGTTCACTATTAAACAGTCAATCTCTGTTCCTCGACCCCGGTTTGCAATGCTGGAGAAATAATTTTTAGTGTAAAACGCATCATTTCAATTTAGTCATTTGTGTGTTCCCTTTAAGTATGTAGTTTCCAATAAGGGTCTTTGGTATAAATTTGGTTTTTTTCTGAAGTCTCAATATAAACAGTTAAATTTTAATTCATTTGATATGTGAGTATCGATTCCCTTTATTCTCAGATATGCTGAAATGCTACACACTAGTCTTTGGTTTCATAAAGCCAGGTTGCATATAATTTAACAGTTTCCTTTGCCAAAGACGGTAATTAATGAATGTAAAATGCCTGGTTCCGTCGTTCTCATAGATAACATGATTCGATTGGGAGAAACAGATCTATAAACTTTAAAATATCCAGAAAAGGTACCTTTCTTTTTCTGCATCGTTCTAATTTGTATTTAAGTCCCTTAAGTTATCACTTGATTAACCAAAAATTCCCTTTAAAAAAAAAATTTGTGTAGGCCTGAATGAAGCAGCTTAGCAAAACAGTAATACTGACAAGACGTCATCTTATACCATTAGCTAACATGGACATGAAGGCAGTGACCATCTACAGTGTGTGAAATGCCACAAGAAGTCATCAACAAGGTAGGAGAGTTATGTCAGTCCAATTTCTTCAAGAACACTACGTGGGGTTTCAGCTTCCTGTGGAGGGAAAATGTGAGACTCTGGTAAGCAGATCCGGGGAGGCCGGAGAATGTGAAACCGACACGGAAGGATGTGCAAGTTTCAGAGAACAATGCAAGCCGGTTCGGGCACATTCGAATACTGAAAGCAAGCGGTTATTGAGGGTTTTGCGCCCCAAATGTCAGAGACCACAGAAGGAGATTTTCAGCGTGCATTAAATAACTAGTGGTTACCTACCAATGTACTGGGCACCGTTGCTGTCACACAAAAAGCAGGCAAACCCATTGGCAATTTAGGAAATCACTGCTATTAAATTAGCTACAGGAAAGGTAAGTTACCATAGTTTTAAAATCCAAAGCCTCCCCTAAGTAAAAACCAGGGAAAACCCAGAGTTCTCCCAAATCTTCACATAATTTTGTTTTTCATGGTTTTTTTTTTTTCTTTTTTGGTCACATGTATTTATAGAAATGTCTTCCTCTGCGTTTTTACTTAGTTTTTGATTTAACTGTCCCCAGCAGCATAGCTTCAGAAACTCACCTTCCCAGCCCACCCCCGGGCAACCAGTGGCTTCAGTGGAGGCAACATATGAGAAAGAAAACTCTAGGAGCAAAGGCATATTTTTGTCTTATGCCACAACCAATACTCATTTTTAAATGTCAAAGGAAGACAAAACCAAGCAGGCGTATCTAGAAAATTATTAAAAATTTTCCAAAGTGGTTGATTTTGCACATCACAAAACCAGGACCAGGTCAAATTCAGTTATTACTTGCAATAATTTTGTAATTAAAAGGCATACGACAATTTAATGGAGAAAATGCAATTTTTAGTTTCCAATAGTAAATTAACTTACTTTTGCATCCTAATTGTGGTACAGCACAAAACAAGGAGAAGAAAAATATTAAACCATAAATCCATACATTAGATTTAATTATATATAAGCATCACATGGAGAAATAATCTTAAGTAAATTAAACTCTAGCCTGTTTCCTGATTTGGAACACAAGGATCACAGTACTTACCTTCATGCATAGACATTTAAGGGAGAGAAGGCTTAGTGCCTGACTTCTGGAAAGTGCTCAAAAAATGTTAACTGGTAACATAACACAATTGAGACCTACCTACGTGAAGGTATTTAGCATTCAGTACTAAATAAAATATTACAAACCAATGCTGTATGAAGTTCACATGATGATCTTTTAGTAGGTTTATTAATGAAAAATGGGTAAAAATCAGCTTTGGTGAAAAAAAGGGTTTTTATGAAGTATTCTTGACCTCCCCCCAGCCCCCACCCCTCAGCCTAACCGGGCTACATCAAAATACGTATGGGGAATGGGCCAACAAGGTCAACACTGCCACCAGATGTCCACCAAGTACAGAATGGAGGATGTTCTACAGCATGGAGGACTCAGGTTAAAAAAAGGCGGGAGGGGGGGACAGGGGAGGAAAGCAGAGTTGTTGAAGATGAAAAGACTTAATTGAGACATCAACCAGATACAATGGGAGCCTTATTGGGAATCTGGTTCTAGTAAACCGATTACAGAAATGTAATTCCTAGGCAATTAGGAAAAACTGAACCAGAAACAAGATATGAGGAGTTACTGTTAATTTTGGGGAGGTGGTGGTACTTTTGTCTCTTGGTGGTATATACTGCGGTATCGAATGTGAAATGAGGTCCAGGGCTTGCTTTAAAACGCTGAGGCCAAAACGGGGGGGGGGGGGGGTGCAGGCAGATGACACAACAGGCGTTATTACTAGGAGTACTGAGTTGAAGGGTGCTGAAGCTGAGGGGTGTGCACATGAAGGTTCCTTCTAGCATGTCTCAGAGTTTTCATGATCATTTTTAAAGAAAGTCTAATGGAAAAGATGCAACACTCCCAAGAATGTAGACCATGAATCACATATGTCATAAATAAATGAAATGATTGAAAAATAATCATTTGCATTTAACCCTCAAACAACACGGATTTGAACTGTACGGTTCCATTTATATGGAGATTTTTTACCGTGCAGTATGTAAGTGTATTGTCCTTAGGGATTTTCTTAGTATTTTTGCTCCAGCGTACTTTACTGCAGGAATACAGTGCACAGTACGTCCACTGAAGCTGTGTTACTGGAATATTGAGGTTATCAGTGAGGCTTCCAGTCAACAGTAGGCTATGAAGTTTGTGGAGAGTCAAATGTTGTATGTGGGTTTTCAACTGCTTGGGAGGGTCAGTGCTCCTAACCCCCATCCTTGTTCCTAGATAATGTTAAATAGTTCTTAAAAACACCATACGGCCTTTACTGCATTTCTTAAAAGACGCCTACACTGAACTCTACACGGCTAACATTCTTCGCTAAACCATGTAAAAATGTCTCCCCTTCTATTCGCTGGGGCTGGTACGATTTCCCTTCTGTGCTCGCTGCCTGCAGTCCTGTATAGCATTTCAGGAAGAGAACCATGTTACTTATCAAATATGCATTATTTAAAATGTGTCCTTTCTAAAAGGGCTGGCTTAAAGGAATCATTTATACATTTTACTCCTTGAGACTTGTACAAATAGTACATTAGTTTCTTTCACAAATTGTGCCCATAGTATAAAATGTTATTTTCCCATGTTAACATTGAAATTGTGGCTCAAAATTACCTAGAAGAACTTGTAGCTAAAGTAGTCACAGTCCTAGAAACAAAGTAGAATGGTGGTTACCAAGGGCTAAGGGGAAGGGAAATGGAGAGTTGTTTAATGGATACAGTTTCGGTTTCACAGGAGGAAACATTTCTGAAGTCAGATGCACAACACTGTGGATATACTTAACAGTACTGAACTGTATACTTAACAGAACTTGCCAGCTTAACCACTTTAGGTTTTTTTTTTTTACACGATTTAATAAAATTACCTGGAAAAACCAAAATATATATTATTTGTCCAAAGGGATGGAGAAGAAAGAAGTCATTCACATGAGACAAAGTACATGCAATACTTTTATTTTAGACGTGCAAGAAAAGCGATTTCAGAGTCTATGAATGGAAAGCAAGCAGCTGTATACAAATAACAAAGGAGGCAACATCTTGTTGCAGCGCAGCACACGGCATCCAGAGCGCACTGGCAGGGACAATGCGAATTCAGCGTTAAAACCAGAGGAGTAACATCTTGCAGGGTGGGGAGAGGGACAGAGGGAAAAAATGGAAATGAAAGACCAACGTTTCCCAATGCTTTCAGCTACGTTTCGCATTTGACAACCCATCCAGATGCTTCAAATGTAATGCAGGACACAGAGAATGGCAAGCAGTGCTCCGCGCGCCTGCCTGCTCGACATTCTCATAGGTCTTCCTTCAGCGGTAAGCCCGTTGGAGCTGCTTCTGAATTTGTGTAATGATGACTGACTTTTAGGCTTTAAACTCTCTAGCTATCAACAAGGAGTTACTTGGTACTTCTCCTTTTATAATTAAGTTGCATGTTTTATTAAAAGTATACACAATAACGATCAATATTGAAAGTCTTAATATAAAACCACAGTTAACAAATCATTAAGTATTTAAAGGAAGACTTAATATATACTATAAAGCCATAACTAGTAAAGTATTAGTATTCGAGCAGAGTATCAGAATTTTAACTATATAAACCAGGTCGGTATGAACGTTTTGAAAATGTTACTTCCTATCGAAGAGAGATCCTGTCGCAGAGACTTCTGACACAGCTTTCTGATCACTCTTCGAGGGACTGGCCAATACTGGCCAGCACAAATGTGACTGAATCCAGGTGGCATCACGAACTTAAGAACTGGGAATGTTTGACCCTTAAATACTACGTAACAGTACAGATTTTACTTTTTGGAAGTATTTCCAAATACTCTTTTCTGCGATACATTAGAATATGTTGGCTCACATAGGCTGTACCACAGTCCCTAAATAGAACTTCTTTTCTCCCAGAACACGTGAATACCAAGCCCTGCGCTAGGTCACCGCACTGCTCCTGCCATAGCACTTCCACTCTGTTTTCTTTGGTGAACATTTTAACGATGGCTAAAATTTCCTCTTGCGAGACTTTAATCATAGATGGTTCGTAAATGAGGACATGTATGTATGTAAGATGAAATACTACGCAAAACATTCATAGGTCATATCTCAAGAAATCAAACGAGTTTGTGAGCAGGAATAAACTACATCAAGATCACATATAGAACGAAAATAAAACAAAAAGAAAAGCGAGTCAGGAAAAACAATTACAATTGTAAAGGTATTGGTTCTGAAATGCTCTATTATACAAGATAGTCACCAAGCTGAGGACATTTTCTTTCATAAGTATATCAGCTCTCTATTTCCTCTGTGAAATTCTGCATACACGACGAGCAGTCATTTAGTACACAGGGACATTAAAATATTCATGACGTGGCTACAAAAGAAATGCATATATTCTTACACAGTATACAAACTGACAGACACAATCAGATTCCTAGAATGTTTAGTGCACAGTAAAGAAAATGGAAACGTAAAGTTTTGTTTTTGTTCTTTGGTTTATGGCTGAACATTTAACTTATAAACAGTGCTTAGGAGTTCCAGTTCCTCTTAAAGTAACTCTATATAATGATAAACTCTCTATAACAACCTATATCTGACAAAATCCAAAAGCACTGTTACTAACAGGCTGAAAAAATTTTCAGTGTAAAATCGTCCGGTCAGTACTGAGTGAACTGAAAATTCAATTAGAATGCTACCAGTCTTCAAGTATGTCAGGATTTTATTACACGAAGGAAAGGAAGTTAATCCCTTAATGAAAATCTTTACATCCTTAGGTGACCATAAACTCTTCTACAGATCCTAAAAGAAAATCTTTGCCAAGAAAAAGTGGAAAAGGAGTCACCTATTTGGTATTTTAAGTAGCAATGGAGGTGTTTAATGGTTCACTTAGCTTAACTTCGGAAGACTACACCTTTGAGACTAAGGATATTACTACTTTTTAAAATAATCCTCAAGATAGATTTTAAAGAACTCTCCAAAAAAGATTTGTTAAATGCCTATGCCTACAAATGTATGTGAATAGAGGTTTCTCATATCAAGAAGGTAACCTGAGGTGAGGTTTTAAACTGACCCGAGAGTGTCCAGAGATGGATTTCTGGGGACTCGAAGAAATCCCTGAAACTAGAGGCAAAATTACAGATTTTCCTGAGAAGAGGACCCGTGGCTCTTCGGACTCTCAAAGGGATTATACCCCTGCCAAAAGGCTTGTGACTCAAAGTTTAAAACTGCTCATTTGAGGGCTTGTAAAATATCCTCATTTTAATATTAAAGTTGGCATTCTGAAATGTTAGGCTACAAAGTCGTGTAAACTGTTCAAATATGTAACCAATCCTTTATACAATAACCATTAAATACAAAAGTATCTGAGGATTAAATTTAATCCTCAGATAATTCTTGAGACAGTTTTAAAAGAGTTTTGCTTTTTCCCCCACTCAGAATACAGTGGCATAAGCCAGCAAGGTAAAATAATACCAGTAATGAACCCGAAATGCTTCATTTTCTTAAAGAAGCTCTCATTTTCATAGGGGAATTCTATTTATCTATTTCTGTACCAATGACACTAGTGCTTCACAGTATTTAAAAATACTTTTTTGCCAACGAACCTCTAAACCTATTTCAATATTCTCTGTAAAAAAATAAATTCTAAGTCCCAATAATGGATCATTATCGGAGTAAAATTCCCTATGAAAATAATCAGTTAAAGAAAGTACTGGGACTATCCCTTGGGATTTAATGTAATTAGACTTTTCAGGTGATGCTAAAATATAAATAACAAACTTGACAAAATTGTAAGTACAAACTGAATTCATAGATCCTGCTACATTTGATGCATGTCAGTACTCCAGCACGTATTCTAGTACGCTTTCTTACACCCAATGAAACTCCTGCTGTGATACATATTCTCTGTTTTCTGGAGAGAGAACAAGAAAAGTTTAAGTCTGTCAACCTTCCACCTACATACCAGTTCTTTGAGACTCTATAAAATTATAGCTTTTCATCTTTTATGTTTTCTCTCTTAATTTTATATACACATGGGAGAACCAACCAGGGAGAGCTTATGCCCACTGCAAGAAAAGAGAAAGGTAGGTAGTTTCCCCAAAGAGGGCTGAGCACACCACTGTTCCTCCCCGGAAGAGACTTACGAGGAAAGGCAACAAACAATTCTTAAACAAGACTGTGTGGCATTTCTGACAGACCTTTTACTACATTAGTGAAGGAAAGGAGAGATAAGATAAACTTCTTTATAGCCAACGATCCATATTATTATACTTAAGCAAGAAATGAGAATCCATCAATTATGAGGAATATTCTTTATAGGGAGAAAAGCCTCTTCATTGGAAAAGCTTCCTTTTAGAGGAAAAACCCTAAAATGCACAAAAATAATGTATTCTTTTACCACTTTTAAGTTGCTGTAACATGTTTTCAGTAATTTCTCAGTTTAGATGGAGTCTGAAAAGAGTTGTGCTAAAAATGCCTTAATGACCACCTAACCTTGAAGGTTGATTTTAAGCTAAATGATACAGGTATGCCTGTATTAACCAAGTTATTTCTTCTCTTATATACAAAGAAAATATTATAGTTGATTGGCTATAACTCCAGTATTCTGGGCCCTCACACCACCAGGATATCTTCTGAGTCATGGAATAATTAATTAAGAACTGGGGAGGTGGAGCGTCAAGTCTGTCACAACACACGAGGGGTCCTGGGCAGAGGCAGAACTACTCTCTCGTTCCACTACCCAGCAAGCTGAGTTCGTCAATACACTAAAACATCAGTGATTATCGATTATATGGGAATAAAGGCCAGAAGGAAAACAGGAAAAAAAAAAAAAAAAACCACCTGAACCACGTATGTTCAACTTTCCTCCGCACCGAAAGAACTTTTTTCTCAGTCCCCTACAAAAGGAACCAGAAGTAGTAGGAAGTGCAGGTTAACACAGCAGAGGAATTAAGTTATACCTGCTCTTAACACCGTCTGCATTCTTAAGACAAACCCTATTAAGCTTAAAAATCCCCAGATATTCACCATATTAGGCTGATGCCTCAAAAGTAAAAGAGTCTGGGAAACTATAAAGAAACCGGAAGCCGGCACTTCTCTGAAGGCTGACGTCCTGTTGAGATCGGTGCTTAAGTCAACTACTGATACTGGGCCCCAAACTGAAAACCTAGTCTCCTGTTTTTCTCTTTCTAGCACACACCGTGTTCAAAGAGCAAACGATTTACATTTAATGGAAAAGGAATTCGGTGTAATTTGAAGTTACTGCTCTACTCGTTTTTCTTGTGAAGGGGATTCACTTTTTCCTTTCACTAGAAGCAGCATCCCCTTCCTTCACGTTCTAGAATACAGTGGTCCTTTTTATTGCCCCTCACTGAATTCTGCGGCAAAGTCCCTACTCTCGACCCTGGAACACTATTCCTTATGCTTAAAGACCAAAGGGCCGGAGAATGTCTTAATTCGCTAAGATCTGTGTTCAGCAATGAATACAGAGAACTGAAAGCCCTTCTGAGGTCCCTTTTAGATGACACAGATGATGGTGTCAGTCTTATTCCACCAGCAACCGTGAGGCACTAGTAAAGTCAAATAATTTTTTTATTTTAACATTACCTTAGCATTGAGTAGCAAGAGCAATATGGTTGTTCCAGATGGTGTCTAAAATGGCCAAGAACACACAAGTGCTTCACTTTATATGCTGAAGCTTTTCTTTTTAGCAAATTCTACTCTAATTTTACCTAATGGAACAACACAATGTGTGCTCTTCCACTCACAGAGTTTCATTTTGTCACTAAAAAAATTTACAAATTAAAATTTTATACTTCTAATACAGGTTTGTTTTACACTTTTAGAAAACATTTTCAGAGGTAATGCTGCTAAGTTAATGTCCCACTCCTGATCTTTTCTCACTCTATACACCTTGAATATCTTTCCATATCATTGCATAGAAATCAATCTCACTTCTTCTACAGACGGGTAACAGTTTCATGTATGGCCATACTATAATTTTCTTAACCTATCTCCCACTGATTAACATTTGGGTAAGTTCCAGTGGCTTAATATTATACTGAATTTTAGTGCATTTGTATATTTCTATTGGATATAATTCCTTGAAATTTAACTGATGGGTCAAAAGTGTACAAATTTATTTGTTAACAGGTATCACCCAACTAATCCTCCAAAATGGAATACAAGTTTAAGTGCTCACAAGCAGCAGACAAGAGGGTCACTCATCCTTGCCAATTCAAGAACCAACCAAAAAAAGTTCTCATTCATATTTTCATTTACATTCCCTTATGTAAAAGGGCCATTTCTTTTTTCTTTCATCTGTGAATTGTTTATTTATATCTGCTGCTGTCTTTTTCTATTGTGTGGTTGATCTGTATCACATATCTGAAGTTTCTTTAAAATGATGGGAATAACTAAACTGCATCTTGTAAACCCTACTCTAAAACCTATTAGTTATCAAATACTAAGAACAAGTTACTTTCTCTGGCAGTTCGCTGTACTTTTTAAATTAAAAAAGATTAATTAGTAACTCTAACTTTAGACTGTAAAGAAATAGTTTTAAGCATATTTTAGGGAAACCATATTGTATCTGCCTAGGTCTTCTATTTGGATCATAATGTGAAATGCTTTAAATTTGATCAGGGTTACAGATTTCTTTTTATCACTGAATTTCAAATATTGAAACTCTAGATCTGTACTAAGTAAATTCTTTAAGGCTAATAAGGTACATGTAAAATACATGTAAATACATGTAAAATAATAAAAGTCTATATATGCAAATTCTGGTCATTTAAACTAGTTCCCCTGTAAAAAAAAAAAATTACCAAGTCCCTACGGTGGATGGGGAAATGAGCAGAAAATTAAAAGAAGTATTCTGATTGCCTACAGGGTATACTCAGTTCTGTTTCCAGGTAAAAACCCAATTACCTTAACAGACATTAACTGATTTGGGGTTGAGGAAATGGAATCATATAGTGACATCCCACAAGCTCTGCTGTGGGTTAGGTGCTGAAGTCAGCCACAGATTATCACCCCAGGCACTGGTTAGCAAGTAAAGGTGATTCTGGTGACTCACAGTGGTGATTTTTATCGCCATTACATGTTCTTATTAAGCCCCATTGTCCTTTTACAGTTCTTTGGGTCTCCCCCCCCCCCCTTCTACTTTTGGTTCATTTCAGCCAGTCATTTGTACTCTGGACTATATATTATATTATATTGAAAAGATGTAACAGTCTATAGATGTAAATGGAATCTTTATACATCCTATCGTGTTAAATTAAACCAGGGTTTTGCAACCACGGCACTACTGAGACTTGAAGCTGGATGATTCCTTGTCCTAGGAGAGCTGTCCGGGGCACTGCTGGACGTTTAGCAGCACCCTAGGTCTTCACCTACCGGACGCCAGTACCACCCCACTGCCGGTCGTGACAATCACAAAAATATGTCCTGGCACTGTTCAGTGTTCCGTGAGGAGGCATGACTGCCCCACTCCCCACCCCGGCTGAGAACCACTGAGTTAATCTAATTGTCTCCGGTGGATGGACAGGTAAAATTACATTCTAGTGTGCTTGCCTGTGTTTGTTAATTTCTCTGTAACAGGAACTTTTATTTTTAAAAAAGGCAACAGAGGAAACAATAAAAGAAAATTTTAAGGAATGTGTCAGTAGGGGAAGAAAAGAACTCAAACCCTGAAATTTTGAGAAAGTACTTTTTAAAGAAAAAAACAAATCACCACCAACAACTAGGAGTAGACTCTTGGCAGGTCCTAGGGTGCACGCAATCATTTTAGATCAGGATCAGGATTGAAAAAAAGGACAGAATAGAAAATGTGAGACGGCAAAACGAAATAAAGTATTATTTAATAAAATATTTTTCAGTTTATGTGCATGTAACTATTATGACATAAAAGTGTATTTTACTACTGTGGGTTCTTGTCAAGTATCTTTGAAAACCAGATTTACGGCTACTGATGTTTAAGTTACTCCAACTTTTCATTATTACAAATAGCCCAGAGGAGCAAGAATAGGCTCAAAATGAGTTAGAATGAAACAAGGGGAGGGAGGAGCCTCAAAATTCTGAAAAGCAAAGAGCTCAAAAAAAAACATAGAGCAAAATGATTACAAGCTGAAAACCAGTGACCAAGGACATTGGCCAAATTTCTTATAACACGTTAAAACAAGCAAGATTTGTTCTGCCTTCTGTTTTTTCTGTATCTGCCCTTTTAAAATACGCTGGCATAAGAGTATATAGCCTTGTTAGGGGGCACCTGGGTGGCTCAGTGGGTTAAGCCGCTGCCTTCAGCTCAGGTCATGATCTCAGGGTTCTGGGATCGAATCCCACATCGGGCTCTCTGCTAATGGGGAGCCTGCTTCCCTCTCTCTCTCTCTCTGCCTGCCTCTCTGTCTACTTGTGATCTCTCTCTGTCAAATCAATAAATAAAATCTTAAAAAAAAAAAAAAGAGTATATAGCCTTGTTAACTTTTAGCCTAATTTAAAAGAAAAAGGTTTAGGCTTAAAGGTTTTAACAAACAGTGGAAATTATGAGTTTGTCTAATTAGACCAAAACCTAGGAGGATTTATATCAAAATACTCTTTGCTGTTAAATGCTGTTAAATGATTGTATGTATTTGAACACACCTAGCTGTTATAAAACAATGTACAATATTCTTGAGTTTGATTAGCATACCCAAATATTCTTAATTAGCAAGATTTTAATTAAAAATCCCAAAACTTCATACTAAAAGGCATGTTATTAAATACTCTAAGTACTTATCCACTTAAAATAATTTTAAGTTACAGAAGTCATTTTTAATAAAAATCACTTTTTCTAAGATTCTTACCTTTCCATTTCTACGCAGTCCAAAAGATTTATTCTTACTTCCACAAAGATGGTGCATAGTACTAAGATCTATCATGCAGCCCCAGCACTAAAACACATCAATTCTAGCGGCACTAATTCTCCATAGAGCACCACTTTCTCGCCGAGGCAGATTAACAACGGCAAATCCAAGAGAATCTATTCATAAAGGGGGTCATCTCGAAGTGGAAGCCCATTGGGGAGTGTGATGCTCGCTTTTGGTACCTCACAGACTACGTTAGTGAGAAACGATACCAACAGCAAACAAAGCTCAAAAGGAAAACCCCCACAAATTTCAAAATGATGCTGTTAGTATAAAAAAGAAAGGCTGACACATCTCAAAGCGCCGATCAACACCGTCATGCAGCTACCGCCGAGGTTAAAGCCCAACGCCCGATGTTTTAACTATTCGATCTTCACAGATCAGGCAAGGACTTGAAATCATCTCACGTGCAACAGTCTTTGCATAACACCCCATCTTATCCATGCCACAAAAACGGTAAATTTGGTAGTTACCAATAAATAAGTTGGGGGTCAAAGGGACTAAAGCCTTAGACTGCTCTTTATCATAAGATATCCTCAGACAAACCTCCCCATTCTTCATTCTGGCTCTATAAAATTAAGGAGCAGAGAAAAACTGGTAAGTGCCTGACTTTACAAAGAAAATGCACTCTGTATTTCCTTGGTCATTAGATCTAGGTTTATAAATCAACTGTACCACTCCCCCAAGTCCTCCCCCTCAGAAAACTAGCTTAAAATAGGCACTTAATTGGTGGTGTTGGGGAAATGTTCCAAGTATTGCAAAGAATGTCAATTTCGTAATCTCAGCATGTTGCACTTTAGTAATTTAGCAATCAAGTTAAGTACCAGTGGCATGTTAAGAAAACCTGTGCTAAATTCCAACAAACATTAAAAATTGGATAATGGACTAATTTTTCTGGGCTTTATCCCCAAATTTAATTATGTATCACAGACCCAAATACCAAAAATACAGAATTCAGAATTCACTCTAGAAATGTCAAAACTGAACCACTGTTTACCACGTAGCTAAGTAAAATTAAAAAAGGTATCTTTATTATTTAATCACTATGTCCGAGGTTTTAGCAATTATTATTCAAATACACACTTATGTTCTCATTACTCACTATAATATGCTAATGGAAGATCTACTTTCTCCCGACTGTGCCGTTTGCCTGTAACATGAAGGACTGAAATTTTAAAGAAATTTTTCTGAAGAAAATAAACATTCTTAAGGATAGAAATGTGTATGTCACAAATTTTAAAAGGGCTAAAATCAAAATAATTTTGTGATTTCCATGCATTAAGCCAACAGGTATTTTCATTATAAATTCAAAGTCATCCATGGTGTTTAGAAATAATTCAAGTAAAAGAGCTGATACCAAATAGAAAAATCACAACACAAAGAAAACTAGATTAAAATAAATTAATTAGGAATTCTATAAATTTAAGGCCACATTTAGCTAAGTGCCTTTGCAGCTATATTTACAATTTTGGAAGCAAAATCACATTCATGACATAGGCTAAGTGAATGCTATATACCAAATTATAATACCAAAAAAGCTACTATAAATCCAGTTTCGATAAATCCAACAAGAAATGACTTTAAAAATGTATTATTTGTATCTATATATCCAATTTGAAAATACTGACTATTGATAGTTTAGACAGTGAACATTTTCAGTGTAAGAGGTAAAAAATGGCATGTCTTAGGAAGTCTACTCTGTTCCGTAACAGAAAAACCTCCAGAATGATGAATCTCTTCATTACTGGAAAACACGGAAGCTGGTACTAGAAACAGGTTTAAAGTACACATTTCAAGACAATACGCAAATAGGGCGGGGGGAGACATGGATACTGCTCAGTGGTCAAGATTTCACATAGCTCCGAAGGCCAGCGGAGCGTGTTTGGAACGCTGGGACCATTCCCCGGAAGCTCACTGCGTGAGCCTCTGCTTGTTCGTTTGTTAAAAGGTGCTCGGGACCCTGCGCAGGACACCCTGAGGATTAGCCCAGGGTGCTTCCCATCTAAGTGCTCAATAAGCGCCGGCTGGCACCCTGTTCTCTTCTGTTGTCCCGGTTATCCAGACCTGTTCTCGTTACTGACTATATAGAATAAGCTGAAAGAAAACCTACTTTGTCAACTGTCTGTTCTGTTGGCCTGTAAAATGAAGGCCTGCCTAAACTGACCACAAGAAGTTTATGTAACTTGGGTAGAAGGGAAACTTGAAAGAAATTTAGCAGTTTTTTTCTCCTCTTATTCCACCACCTGTTTTATGAACACATTTAAATAGTCTCCCAAAGATGCAAACATGTATCATGTATCAACATATAAATGAATCTACTTTAGGAAACAAGCAGCTTGTCATCCCTGCGTGTGTGACAGTATGCTGGCAAATAACCTGAATGAGTAACAGGTTAACCTGAACGGAATCACCTGAAGCCTTACTGCCCCAAAGAGATTCAGCTTGGCGTCATAAAGGCCTTAGTCGCCATGTATGATAATCCCCTCGGAATTCAGAACGGACCCGTGGTGTTTTCTGCCTCAAGACCCGAATGGCTAAATTAAGAGAAATGGTTCACTCAGGCCGCTGAAGAGAAGATGTCTTAATGTACTATCACTTTGGTTCATGTACCAAACAGTGTTAAGGTAGCCACAGATGAGAACCAGGCCAAAGCTCTCCTCTAAAGATAAGAAACCATATTTAACAGTAGTCAACTTTTTTTTTTTTTAAACTAGGGTGAGACAGGAAAAGAAAAATCTTTTTTTTTTTTTTAAGATTTTATTTATTTATTTGACAGACAGAGATCACGAGTAGGCGGAGAGGCAGGCAGAGAGAGAGGATGAAGCAGGTTCCCCGCTGAGCAGAGAGCCTGATGTGGGGCTCGATCCCAGGACCCCAGGATCATGACCTGAGCCGAAGGCAGAGGCTTAACCCACAGAGCCACCCAGGCGGCCCAGGAAAAGAAAAATCTTAACATGGACCACAGACATCCTAAGCTTCTCTCCACTCCTCCTTTCTCTTTAAGATACAAAAATACTACTTCAAAAAGGGAGATGGTACTTACTATTAAGATACTTCAATAGGGGAGGGGCACCTGGGTGGCTCAGAGGGTTAAGCATCTACCTTTGGCCCAGGTCATGATCTCAGGGTCCTGGGATTGAGCCCTGTATTGGGCGCCCCGCTCAGTGGGAAGCCTGCTTCCCCCTCTCTCCCTGCCTGCCTCTGCCTAATTGTGATCTCTCTCTCTCTCTCAGGTTAATAAATAAAATCTTAAAAAAAGAAAAATAAAGTTTATTTTAAAAAAAGATACTTCAATAGGGGAGATACACACATATACAAATATGGACTTGGAATGACATTTTTATCCCAAATACAAGCTATAAAGTAAACTTAGTATATCGGTCATATTTTGAAGTCTTTAGCAATTAGTAAGTACAATTTAAAAAACCATCCAGACACAGGAAAGATCAGTGCCCTAAACACTGGTCTCCAGGAAAAACTATATTAAAATTAAAAGGTGAACTTCAAGAACTTTAGAAATGTTTTAAGACAGATGTAATTAATCAGGAAATGAAGAAGAACCAGGATCTGACAGAGCAAATTACAGTTCCATAATAATGAAACATAAAAGTGAACAAGAAAAGAGACAAATATAAAAAATTCCCAGTTCCTGATTCTGGTTTGACGTTATTTTTAGAAAAGTCTGATTGGTAAATAGCAAAATAAGGAGGTCCTAACTTCAAAACCCATTTTACAATAGGAGAATATGAGCCTGAGGTCACAGTATCAGATGTTAAAAAATAAAAAATCTCCCCAGTGACATATCTGCAGTCAATTAAATAGAGAACTGTGGCAAACTACGCACATGGGAAAGGGGCTGTGCTCATTTCACTACTGCCAGTGGCTAGCGTCAGGCCTGCCAAAAAAGGTTCTGCTTTTGCAGGCACCTTAACCACTGTTTGGTTAACTCAAGATCAAGACAGGTACAGCGTATTGTCTCACATTTAATATATGTATGTTCTGATGACGTCACCCCCACTTGGAGCAATCCTCACAACTGATCCGGGCAGTGACTCCTGCAGAGCCGTCATCCAAGGCCTGCCCTCCCACTGAGGCCCACAGTTAAGAAAGAGACATTTACTCTTTTTAGTTCACATTTCTGTTACAACAGAAATGCTAAAAAAATTGGATTTAAAGCCTCCTTTAAGACTAACAAAGAGAATTAACTTGATGAAAACACACTACATTTTTTTAAATTGACTAGCTCCTCCTTGTGCTACGGACTTTCTATTTAATTAAAACCACAATGACCGCTAAAGCATAATTCAACTCAGTATCTGAATTAAGGTATTCTTAAGTATTTTGAAAAAGGTGGCCTTATCTATGAAATTTTAAACTTCAGAAATTGAAAGTTCAGAAATAGCAAATATACAATGAACTCGGGACAACTGTGGAAACTGGAAATGGAAGGGGCTTATCAACAGTTCTTGTGCTATCAAGGCAAAGTAAGAATACAGTCATTTGACAGAACAGGGTTTGTTATTTAAAGAGAGCAAAGAGGGGTGCCTGGGTGGCCCAGTTGGTTAAGCATCCGACTCTTGGGTTTTCGGCTCAGGCCACAATCTCAGGGTCATGAGACTGAGCCCTGAGCTGGGTCCCCCACTCAGTGCCGAGTCCATTTAAGAGATTCTTGCTCTCCCCTTCTTCCTCTGCCCCTTCCCCCACTTGTGCTCGCGCACTCTCTCTTTCTCTCAGATAAACAGATAAATAAAATCTTTAAAGAGAGCAAAGAAAAGGCCAAATACTTTTTAGTTGGTTTTGCTAACACAGAACTGGAGAGTTTTACAAAGGGTAATTTTAACACTATCATTGGCTTGGCTACATTTGCACTTAATGGACATGAGGTGAAAATATGAACCAATCTGGGATGAAAATGACACAGTCTCACAGTCGGCTGGTGACCCATCCACACTATGCGCAAAGGAGTTACCTGCAGTAATTGAGAACAATGGATGGAGAGTTCTCAAATTACTGTTGGACAAATCTTTTCCCTTCTTAGTCTGTCCTCTAAACGTTTAGACCCTAGCGTTTGGGGCTCCAAAAATGGGCCATCGACATGACAGACCATCTCTAAAGCAAACAACCGTCCACAGATAACTAAGTTGATGTGACTGACACATACTGCAATCAATGTACTGCTCATGGACACTACATGCCAAGCATGCTTCAGAGTAATTTCCGAAACTTGAAGAATGAGGGAACATAACTGAGACTTCCCTAGCAACAGCAAAACATGCTAATGTGTAGTAAAGAGAACTCCAATTAGCTTACCTCCTGCAGTAGATCAGCCTGCTCAATTGCTTTAAGGACATTTTTCTTGGATGTTTCCTGAACTTCCCCTCCCAAAAGAAACTCATCCAAAATAAAATAAGCCTTCTCAAAATTAAAGATGATATCAAGTTCACACACCTGAGAAGCAAGGAAAACAATGTTAAAATTGAAGAAAGCAAAAGATACTTACCCACCATCAAGTAGTGAATAAAAAGGTGATCAGTGAATCGATCTTAATTCTTTCTAAAAATGGCAATCTTGCCAATAATTAAGTATCACTGATTTAGTCAGTTTAATTTTCAAATCTCAAGTACTTGGAAACACAAGGCCTACAAACTAAATAAGACCTGATTCTGGAAGTTCTCAACATGGGCAACTGAGTAATTCTCTACTCATGAACAATGATCTTTTTAAATACATACTTCCTGTATAATGTGATTATAACTGCTTACCAAATCTAAATTCTATACTAAGCACTTCCAGAACATTAATCTTTGCAGTTGAACTCCTTTCTGTTTCACTATTTTAAACCTCATTCTCACAACCATCATTAAATGAGCAGGGCTGTGGGGTCAAGCATTGCAGCAGTTAACTGATTGGGCCGGCTGGCAAAAGAGAGTCAGCCCTTCCCCACCTCTGCAGTTACTTTCAAACAGAATTCCGAAGACAATCAAACAATAAACTTGTTACAGAGAAGATTTTTAAAAAATACTATGGCATTCAATTTCCTAAAACAAAATACTACTCACACTGCCGAAGTACTTGTCAAGTAATTCCACGTAACGATGAATTATTTCCAGGGTAATTAGCTCATTGTCCTGATCCTCGATAGCACAGCAAAAATACAGACTAGCATATCTGTAACAAAGCAAATGTGGAAGAAATTTTACCCTATAACCTAAATATGTTCTCATATCCTATTGTGAAAGATCCCATACTTACACAATTTACTTCCCCTTTCACAACAGTATAGATTTTTCTCCTGCACTACAAAAGGAATGAATGCATGTAGAGAAAGTTTGAAAAGTACAGGCAAGCAAAAAACCAAAAAACAATCACTCAATCATACCATCTAGAAATGCAGAAAGGCGAACTCGTTTTGCTCTTCTTCTTTAGGCTGCCTTCTATGAATATCTAAAACATAGCTGGACCCAGTTATGAAATACAATGAATGAAATGGTCCTAAATTGTATGAAATATAATCTTATGTTTACCTAATTAAAACAAAATGCGCTGTGTGATTAATTCAAACGTCAAGTAAACAGGGAAGACGATAAACTCTCCGACTGAAGGACTTATTGAAGATATTGTCAATGTGAAGGCAATGACTGAAACGTTTTGTTGAAGCGTTAATATACACAACAGAGAAGAACACAAGTCCTATGTACAGCTTGAGGAGATCTCAAAGTGAACCCACCCCGTGTACCAGTACCCTGATCAAGAAACAAATTACGGAACTCCTAAATCCCCTCTCCTAGCCCCTCTAGGTCACAATCTGCCACCCCCAAGGGTAACTACTATCTTGACTCCCAACGGCATAGAATTGTTTTTAAAGGTTTCTAGGACTGTGGAATAAACTCCAAGAAAAGAACAGTTCTAAGTTATTACAGAAGTCAGAGAAAGAGAACATGGGAAACTGAGACCTGTTCTCAAATTTTCCAAGTTGTACCTGTTAAATGAAAGTTTATGTTATTTACCCCTTGAATATTAACATTGGAAAACTCATATTCTCTTCCAAATTAGGATTCTAGCACATGAGGCTACATTATACTTGACCCAAAAAAGCCAAACTTAACATACAATCCTGAGGCATAACAAACAATGACCAAGTCTTTTGAGGAGGATTAAAAGAGCATTTTACAAATGGTTTAAGTGTATTACAGGCTTTTGGAAAAAAACACAAGCAGAAAACCCAAGACATTCTAAACAAGTCTCAGTTTCGATTGTGATTTTCGCCGAGGAGTATCTCAGTGAATTTTAGAAAACACAATGAGCAATTACTGCTCATAGCATTAATGGAAAATCACACGTACATATAAACTCGGTTTTGGAATTCAATGAATTCCTACTCTTCAATAGGAGAGTAACTGGTATTTACAGAATGCTCTATTCATATTATCAACTTGACCAAATAAAGATCAATTATTTGATCTTTCCAACAGCAAGCACCATCATTCTTGACTGGCGGGGAAGGGGGGGAAAAAAAAAAACAAAAACGAGGCCCGAGTCCAGGTCTGCCACGTGGTCATTCTGGGACCATTCAGGTCATGATCCCAGAGCCAGAAGCCTGCTTCTCCCTCTCCCTCTGCTGCTCCCCATGCTTGTTCTCTCTCTCAAATAAATAAGATATTAAAAAAACCCTGCAATACCAAATAAATAAATAAACGAATGAATGAATAAATAAATAAATAAATACAAAAGTCCTGCAATACTACCTTAATGCTTGCTTTCACTCAGAATGGAAAAAGAGCCATCAGTTAGACAAATTCTTTGTTGTAGGTGATTATCTAGTTATCAGGGTTATAATGCCCCTCTCTACAGAAAGCTTACAGAAGAAAGAAACAGAATAGTTAACAGGTTAACATTCACGGAGTCCTCACTCTGAGTGAGACACTAAATGTTAGCTAAGGCTTCTGCATATTTTGCCATTTTAATCCTCACAACAACTCTTCAAGAAAGATACTGTTATTAACTTGCATTTATAGGAGACCCAAGCTTAACTGACTAACCTCCCCAGGAATAGTAATTTGACTCCAAAGCCCCTGTTAAGGGTTTATATTAAAAACTATAGCCAGGAACTGTATTAAATAAAGTAATCCTGCACCTGGCAAAAATTAAAACTGATAAGCAATATTTAAGAATTTAAGAGCTTTGAAGATGGAGAGAAAAACTGTTATACTGATTTAGTAAAAGATTACCAAGAGAACCTGAAGTATACTCCCTATTTTTAGAAGCAAATGCTTTTTAAAAATTCAATTATGAGCTCATTTTGTTCTCTTACTACCTATTTGTAAGTCTAAACCTGAAGTAAAATTAATAATAGACTAGTAAGAAGAAAGGTATGTTTGGTTATTTTTAGCAGAATGGATTAAGGCTTACTCTAATTACTGGCACTCAGAGACCATCTGAAAGTGCCTATTCTTACATTCAAAACACATGACTTCTCCACAGTCAGCTAAGTGTCAGCTGACTTCGTGAATGTAACTAAACTATTCTCAATACCCACTGGTATGTCATTAAAAATTCTTTTGTTAGTCAAGAAAATACAGTACTGTGGCAAAGCCTTAAACTAGTAAGATATATGTATGTTTAAATTCACTGTATAACTCAATCTAGTGCCTCTTCCATAACATGCTGCATAAAATAGGAATCAAAAAAGCATAGTGTTAGGTCCTTCAGGGATTTTCAAGAGCATTTATTTCAGAGATGAGGAGACACACACACAATGACTTGTTCAAAGTCGCAAAACTAGCTAAGGGTGCAAGCCAAACAGAACTCAAGTCCCCAGATTTTCAGTCTGTTTTTTTAGCTATATTCTCCCTATGGACCCCTACCCCCCTTCCCAAGACGGGGAGCTATGCGAAATGCTCAGCAAGAAGAATGCGGCCGAGACAAGTGGAAGGCAGGCAGGCCTGAAGACCACTTGCTGACTGAACAGCAACAGTGCTGGTTCAGAATTTCTCAGAAGTGAGAATCCTTTTGCTTAAAAGGTCTTCTCTTCCCCTGGACTAGGGGGAAAAAAAATCACTCGTTTATGACAACAAAGAATATGTTCTTAAATACGATAAATGAGGTTTTCAGTATGAAATGGGGGCAGAGGCATAGAAAAACTGATTAAAAATTCTAAGTTCTATATGTGAATCTTATCTCAATAAAGCTGTTTTCTTTAAGTACACCTTTTACTTACAGGAGCTCCATAAAAGTATCAGACTCAGGTGAGAGTACCCTTTACAGCCTTTATTTAAAAGTGGTGGGCCGGCGCGGGCGGGCTAAGTGCTGCGTGCGGAACACCAGCCCGTGCTTGCCTTCCTCCGGTCGGAACAGGCCGTTGCCTTCAGCGGCAGGAAACTCGATTCCTGGGATTGATTCCCTTGCTGGTATTTTCCTCCTCCACACGGGGGACTCCTTCCCCTATCTAGAAATAAGCTGAAGTCTCTCACACCTTTTTAAAAACTCTGTCCCTCACTCCTGTTGTCCATGGGCGGTTACCACCTCTTCGCATCTGACGAAGCTCCCGAAATAGTCTACATTTGCTGTTTAAAGGCCTCCACCTCTTCACACTTTGCCCCATTTCTTCGAGAGTTTCTACTATTTCACTGAAAATGTTCCTCCGACAAATGGCATTTTTGGAACTCTCACCGTAAAACCTAATAGATTCTTTCTTCACTTTTATTGTTTTTGCAACATTTGGCCCTGGTGACTTAATTTTCAAAACTCACTCCCACTTCCTGACATTACTGACCCTATACTTAGTCTCTCCCCCTTTGCTTGCCCCCTTGAATGTTGGTGGTTTACCACTTTATGCCTAATTTCCGCCCTGACTTCCAAGCCCACTCGGAGAAAACCAAGCATCTCAAAGTCAGCATGTCTGCTACCTCACATTTACCATCAGCTGAAACAGAAGTGTGGAATCCCTGCCCTCCTGGCTTCTGGCAAAAAAACCCCCAAAAAACAAAAACAAAAAACCTTACCTTGTAGGAACAGCTCATTCCACCTGCTGAGCCCATAGCAGAGGTCTTCCTTCAGGGCCTCATTATAATGCAGTTTCCTAAGAGATCTCTCAGGTGCCAGCCTCAGCAGCCCCCCCACTCATTCTCCAATTACAAGGATCCTTTCAAAAAGGCATTATCTGCTCTTTTCTCAACCCTGTTTTAAAACCTTTGCCTCCACACTTCAGAACTGAGTTCTAGCCCCCTTGTCAGTCACTAACTGGAATATGACCTTGGACAAGTCACTTCTCCCAAATTCTTCCTTTCATAAAATTGAAATTTAATCATCAGTAGTGGTTTTAGGGGCGCCTGGATGGCTCAGTCATTAAGCGTCTGCCTTTCACCTCAGGTCATGATCCCAGAGTTCTGGGATCCAGCCCCGCATCAGGCTCCCTGCTCGGCAGGAAGCCTGTTTCTCCCTCTCCCACTCCCACTAGTGTTCCCTCTCTCGCTGTGTCTCTGTCACATGAATAAAATAAAATGATTAAAATCTTTAAAAACAACAACAAAAGAACCAGTAGTGGTTTTAAAGGTCATGAACCATCTCTGATGCAGAGGGCACAAGCCAAGTGAGCAGAGGTATGAGACCCCGGTTCTGTTTCCATGAGAGCACCTCCACTTCCACTTGATTCATCGAAGGTTCTAACCTCTGGGCAAAAAGCTTTTTATTTTTTTTTAAAGATTTTTATTTATTTATTTGACAGAAATCACAAGTAGGCAGAGAGAGAGATTGGAGGAAGCAGGCTCCCCGCCGAGCAGAGATTTAGGGCTCAATCCCAGGACCCTGGGATCATGACCTGAGCCGAAGGCAGAGGCTTTAACCCACTGAGCCACCCAGGCGCCCTGCAAAAAGCTTTTTAAAAACAATCACCTGACTACATTATTCCAAGACTTCTCCCAGCTCTAAAAAGCTATGAGTTTTCTCAACAAGTACTAAACCAAAATCACTCAAAGATGACTAAATTTATTCTATTGCAAAGAGTTCTATGGTATTTAAAACATTCTCTATGTCCTATAATCTCCCATCACCTCCTCTGCCATCTACCCACCCCCCACATACACTCAAAACCCATCCACACCTAGAATAAAGGAACAGAGATTAAAAACCCAGACTTCTCTTCCACCCCCTCCCCTTGCAGCCCTTACTGTTAGTTCCCTGAACTTCCCCTATAGAAGACAATTTTTTATATGCAGAGACACTCTTCTTAAATACAGTAAATTATTTGTAAGGGAGGGAAAATGGAGAAGAAACAAAGTAATTAATTTCTTTTAACTCCTGATTAGCCCAATCTTGAGAAATGTTATTTTAGGGTATTAAAAGACTTTTAGATATTAATAAAGATGTACATTTTTTAAAAATTTAGTGTCCAAAGCCAATGTGTGAGTCATTTTTCAACATCAAAAATTTAAAAATCTATTCTTCACAAAATTATCTATCAGATCTAATTATACCTCCATGACAGCAACAAGTGTACTTCAAATTAATAAATGCTACTAACAAAGAAATCTTATATAGAGTTTCAAAACCTCTATATGACTAAATGATCTATGCATCCAAGGTGTTCAAAAGTGAGATTCTAGAAGTCAGAAAAAAGGCATATCAATTATCAGTCATTACTGTATAGATTTTTAAGCAAGGTTTGTCAAAATTCAGAGAATTACACCATTTAAAATATGACCCCATTTTCACCTGCAAAGAAATTCATTTAATTTTTCTAAAAAGATGATTAAGTAGAAATAATCATTTATGCCTTTAATTACATAATTAGTTTTAAATCGACTTTTCTGATTTTATTTTTTTGACTGGACAATCAATCAAAACACCAGTTATTTAAAAGACACAAAGCTTTAACTTAAACCTTTTTCATCTAAATCATTATTAATCATTACTTGTAAATGTCATCTCTCAAAAGTCTGCCATTGCCACATTATAAATGACTGAACATTTAATCCAATTTTGCCTTTCTGATAAATGAAAATTATACCTTTTGTAAACAATCTTCAGATCTCGCCACTCAAGAAAGCTGCACATTTTAGGTTTCCGTGCTAAAACGGTTTGAACAAGTTCTCTTGTAATCTTTTTCTTCTCTTTGTCTGATAGTGGGACATACCATTTCTGCAGTCGAAGCTTTCCCTGACGACTAAAGAGCAACATAAACTGCATCTGTTAAGATAAATAGAGCCAAGATTACATGCAACACTTTGATTCCGTAAAGATTAAGATGACATGGTTCCTAGAGAAGCTTAGGGGGCAGGGCCTTTAACTGACAAATGATTAGCAGCCATCAGTATTTCTACTCCAGTTAAAATAGCAGGAAAATGCTTGTAGAAAGATCTTCCCACCAGGGGCAAATCTCCCCACCCCACCCCGTTCCATGTAAGTTCGGAGAGTAGTGCGTGGCAAAAAATAATAATCATAATTAAAAAAATAAAAAACAGGTAAAAAGCTGAAGTGAAATTTTTGAGGAAAAAGAAAGATAACTCTTGCAATTTACGACAACTACTGTCTACCTGTGCTGTACATGTCACACTCTCTGTATGCTTCAAAAGAGAACTGTTGACATCAACTGGTTTAGATACATCTGAAAGAAACAGCAGATCTACAACTATTTCGCATCCTGAGGCTGTTCCAGTCCCCGGCTGAATTACTTGTATTCAGACTGCTATCACTCAGAATGCCCTCTTCAGTTTATGCTCACACATTTTAAGCAAAACAAAACATCTAAAATATTCAACAAAAAAACCCATAAATGCGCATTTTGCTTAATAAAAGCCTGACTTTTAAGTGTCTCTTCTCATCTTTGCTTTCTGAAAATTCCAACATAAATATACACACAATAGAGAAGTGGGTTAATGTAACAATATGAAAGAGAATCCTTTAAAAAGCCAAAATTTAGAGACACACATGCAGAGACATTAGGCAAAATACCTCATTTAAAACAATTTTTAAAACAAGCATCTACAGATGGAGTGGATGCTGAATTCTACTGTATCTTAAACTATTTTGTATACGTGTATTTGGAACCTCAAATCTGTTGATTAGTTTACATGTTTCATTTTAAAGGAAAGCTTCCTGTAATCCAACTGTTCTTCCCAACTGCAAACATTAAGCATTGTTTCTACAAAAGTAATTTAAAGGTAGAATTCAGACAGGTTCCCCCCCCCTCCTAACTGTTGTTAAGTTCCTTCAACGGTGTTACTACAAGTAAGACTGCAGCCCGATTCTTAATATGCACCACACCACCTTAAATCTGAATATGGGGTGGGGGGATAATCTACACGGCCAATTTAGAATAAAAATGGGCTCCAGATTTCGCTAAGAAATTACTGTCGCTTTTTGTATTAATCCAAACGGGCATCGACAAGGTATTTAGAAATTTAAGATGTGGCGATTTAACTTTATTAAAGTTAAAATTGGCTTATTACGCCTCACTTAAAACCTTCACTGGCACAAAATAAGCGAACGATATTTTTGATGTCAAAGTGCCTCCCATACAAGTCCTGGTAAGACAGCGGCATTCGGAGGGGAACAGCAACTAAAGCATCAACTGGACGTTTAATGCAAACCCGTTACCAGAACTTTGAGAATAACAGACCCCCTATTCCAGGACCCCGACGACCTGGAGGAGTGGCGGTTTGCTTTCTAAAAGAGTATGAGCTCTCGGCTGTCTCTATCCCCTCCCTACCACTTTATAGAATAAATAATTCACTCTTTAAAATAAATTATGTGCTAACATGGGACGATACCCGGTTGCGAGGCACAAGTATTCCTTTCCTCTGGTTAAAAACTAACGCTTTGATTTTGCCGCAAATCACAGGGCACTCAATTCCTCGAGATTGGTTATTAAAAACAATAGGCTCAGCTGCGGAGCCGGCTCAGGGCCAGCGTTCCTCGGTCCGGCCGTCTCCGACGCCTCCCCGCCGCCCCATGGGGCCGCAGTCCATCACTGACCGAGCCCGGGCGAGGTGACAGGCTAGGCGCGGGGCAGACAATGGCATTCGCCGCCACGCAGGGGGCGCCAAGGGTCCTCCGCCGCCACCGCCCCCAGTCGCGGGCCCCTCCCGAAAATGCCCCGCAAAACTTGAGGTGATTCCCAAACCACAGGTGCCGCGGGGCCCCCCGCATTCCCGGGGCGCGGTGCGGAGTGGAGAACGGCGCCGACGCGGAGAGAAGTGAGTTGCGGGGCGCGGCGAGCCCCTGGCTGGCCGGGACGGCCAGGCGCGGGGTGGGGTCGTCGGGGCGCCCGCGGGGCGGCGGAGGGCGCGCCCAAACCGCCCTCCCGGCTCCCTGTCCCCGACGCCCCCGCTCGCCCCCCGGGACTTACGGCGGCCGCGGGCCGCGGGCGCGGCTGAGCTCGGCCGGCGGTGGCGGCGGCGGCGGCGGCGGCGACGGTGGCGGCGGTGGAGGCGGCGGCTGAGGGGAAGCCCCTGTCGCCAGGCTGAGGAAGAGAAGCCGTGTTGCTGTGGGGAGGGGACCCAGTTAGCGGAGGGAAGGCTTAGGCGGCGAGGGGAGGGCGAGCCGGCAGACCCCGCCCCGTGGGCCGGACGAAGGAGGAGCCGGGGCTGCGGCGACAGGAGGGGCGGGCTGGGCGACGCGCGGGAAGCAGCTCGGCCTTCGCCAACGGCACGGGAGGCAGCGCCGGAGACCGCACAATCTAAGAAAGCCGATTGGCCGCGTCTCTACCGAGAGGGGTGGTCTGGGCCGGAAGTCAGGCCACGTGACCCGGAAGCGGCTGCTGCCAAGGCCGGCGCGCCTGCGTGCTCCTGCTTGTGCATTTCGAACTCGGGCAGGCGGCTTCCCCGGCTACCCGGTGGTTAGAGGACGGGGTTCTGCGGTGCCCTTTGTCGACCCCGCCGTGCGGGGCAGGGAAGGTCAGGATTGCGAAGAGCCAAGTTCAAGCTCCGATAACTCTCCGAGCCCAAAGAGGGTGGGGCGGGGAGGCGTGACTGCCCGTGATGCTGGTGAGGGGAGAGAGGGAGTGCTGCACCTCTGGGGAAAACAAGTCAGCTCTGTCGTGGAGCTAGTGCACGCGTTCAGAGGGCCTTTTGCAATTATTCTGCTTCCAACCCGCCTGGAATCCAGACGGTCCCACCTATCGCACTGCTACAGCCCTAGACACTTTTTGCCCCAAGCTGTGCAAGTGTCTCTTCCCTGGGCTTACCTCGCCTATTCTCAGTGCTGCGGACCTAATGAATTAAGGTCCGTCCTCTGCTGAGAAGCCCAGACAGCATCTCGTGTTTGAGATCCCACTTTCTTCACACGGAGTCGCGTTCCCCGCCGCTCCGCCCCAAAGCCGCCTGGGTTCCAGTTAGCCTTGCCGAAGACTTGCTCTGCCTGGCGTGTACTTCCTCTCAAATGTTAATCTATGAAGCCTCACCCTCAAACCCTGTAAGAACGAATCCCTCTTTCACCCACATGTTCATTAGCCTCTGCTTAGCACATCTTGAATTTTATTCATTTTTGCATCCCCACGTGTCCATTTGCCTTTATTTAGCACGTCTTGAATTTTTTTCATTTTTCGTCCCAACCTAGTTCACTGCCTGGTATATAACACATCTAATAAGTGGGAGTTGACTGATGAGGACTATAAAATGATAGATTTGTTAAGAACCGTAGTGCTGAGCATTATACTTGGCACATAATGGATGTCCATATTTTTTTGAATGAAAAGGACGGATGAATCATCTAGTCCGACTCATCTTTTACAGATGAGGAAAGGGGAGTCCCATGGGATTAAGTGACCTTGCTTGAACAGCCACTGGTTTCTCATGTTGAATGGTATTCATTACCCCAGTCACTTAGGTTCTTACAAAGGAAGCTGGAAAATTGCTTTTATTACGCTATGCCCTTTTTGCAGAGGTTCCCAAACATACTCGCCAGAATTTTTTAATGACCCCAAGTGAAAAGGAAATGCTACGTTTTTCACGAAGCTAAATTTAATCAATTTAAAGGAATCCTTTATTAGGGATTGTTCATTTTTTTTTTTTTTTGGTGGTAAAAGGTCTATAAAACTATGATAGTATATAACAGGGATTTGAAGGCATTTTTATTGCCCTGATTTGGCAAAGTAAAAATGTATAATACCTCCCTCTTTTTAAGCACTACTATACTGCTAGGAAAATTTCCTACAAATATGTAGGATAATGTATACTGGAAAACAAGTGGCCGACACAAAGCACAGAACTGGCATTCTGTGGTCTTTAGGCCCCCTGCCCAGATTTCTCTCTGCTTCCTAACCAGTCGTGCTCCAAAGTCACATATTAATGCCCCATTTCTCCCGAACTACACAAAACAGATGCCATTAACCAGTTCAAAGATAGATTGAATACTATGCAGTGAAAAGGTGCACTCTGAATCCAAGGGCTGTTTTCTCTTTTTCTGTACAAAGCACATATATCCTCAACGTTCTTAGGCTAACCACCTCCAAGTTTAAAGCCATTGGTTATGCTCCTAATGTTGGTCTGTGGTTCTGAAAATGAAGACGGCAGACTTGCTGATGACATATTGGCAGTCTCTGGTGATCCTAGCCAAGAAAAGGAGCGGGTGGGGGGTAGAGAGGGAAAGGAATTATGGGAAAAATAATTAGCAGCTGAAAGCAGCTATTACATAATCTTGGCTGCTTATTAATTTAGAAGAAGGAATGGCTTATTAAATTCTAATAGCAGCAGCACAACTGCAAACAACCTAGCAATTAACAATGCAGGGCCCATTATTTTGTTAATATGTTCTCTTTTTTTGGCAAGTGTATAAGAACAAATTTTATAGAAGCAGATGGTCTTTTTCAGTAGATTATAGATGGTTTTTCCCCAGTCTTAGTATTAAGTGCTAATTGTGCATTCACCGTGAAAGACAAAAGAAGCACTGTTAGTAATTAACTGCTTGACTTTGATTCCCACATTTTCCAAATTGTGGGCTTTCTTATGTACATATTTCTTCTCACCTAGTATCTTCTTCATCTGTCATGTTAATAGGGTGTCTTTCTTTATCCTCTGCTTTTGTTATGTGGGTGGTCCTGATTTCTTGGTTGTTCATATTGATACGAAAATAATTTCTTATGAGAAATTAAAAATCAGATTTTATACTTTTTTTTTTTTTTTTTTTGGTACAGGAGGCATTTATTACAACATCATTTCTCATGGAACAAGAAGGAACGTGGACTTTCATGGTGCAAGCCTTCCTGATGTTTCCCGGGTTTCAATGGCCCAGGCAGATAAAGGAAACTCAGCAAGGTCAGAAGAAAGAAGAACAGATCTGTCCTTAAGTGGGAAAAATAACCGTGTCCCAAGTATACAGAAGGGGAACAAATGAAGTATTTCTGGTAAACTACCATTTATTTCTTTTTTATTGAGATATAATTGACATTATATTAGCTTAAGGTGTACAACATAATTTGATATTTATATGCATTTGTGAAATGATCACCACAATAATTCTAGTTAATATCACTGGTTTCTTTAAAAAAAAAAAAAGTGCTTAGCTTTCATTTATGCTAAATGCAAGAGTTGAGGGCCTTCTAACAATAAAATTTTGAGACTTTTAATGTAATCTTTTAAAAGTTTTCAAAAATAGCTTTAGTTTTAGTTTCCTGTTAAATGTGTGTTGGCCATATGCTTTTATCTACTCTCCCTCGCAAAATGCCATTAAACGGAAAAAAAAAAAAGGAGGAATGTTTGAAATATATACTCACATGGGCAATAAGACAGGGGACATTAGCATGAGGATGTCATTAAGGATGTCTCGGTGCACTGTTGGCTCATTGTGATTTAGGTAAAAATTGTAATATATTTATATTGGGAATACAGAGGAGCAGAAGTGAGGGGATGTTGAAATCATGCTAAATCCTCAGGCCCTGGCAATAAGAAAATAGATAACATCTAACATAAACCAAAAAAATAGTATTATTAGTGTATTCTTTAGATACCAGGAAGTAAATTCCAGAAGCCATGATGACTTTCTTTCCAGGGACAGAATCTTGAGGTAGGATGCATTAAAGGTTATTATTACATTTTATTTTAGTGCAAGTTTTCCTTAGACCATTTTTAAATATATTGTAATGAAGTAGATAAAAATTCTTCTGTTAGTGTCAACACTATATTATGGACTTGTACAGCATTCCTTTAGCCTGTCTATGTGTTACTTAGAAATTATTAAATAAAGATGACTTTGTAATGGAATTCAGCACTGAATCAATGTAGAAGAGCACAGTAAGTGTAAAAAAGATGCTTAGAGTTTTGGATTTGCATCTCCAATGATAAACTTGTTCCAAGGAGAAAACTGGCCCCAAATAATGAGGATTTGTGAATGAGTCATTTCAAATAGATAGAGTTGTCACTGCCAAAGTCCCCAACAACAAGCCAAAGATAAATGTGGGACATCCACTTTTCCCTGAAGCCTGTTTCCAGAGCTTTGAATAAAATGCGGGAAAATGACTCTTTTTTTAATATTAGGCCAAGGCAGTGGTAATTTTATCCACCACCCCTTCCTCCTGACCCCAGAGGACACCTGGCAGTGTCTGGAGACATTGTGGTTGTCATCTTGGCACCCAGGTATGGGGCAGGTGGGGGTGCTGCTGCTACAGTGCACAGGACACTCCCCTAGGACAATGATCCAGCCTCAAATGTCAACAGCGCTGAGGCTGAGAGGCTCCAAGTTAGTCATTGAAAAGGTTAGTGTGCAGTAACCGAGCGCTTTTATAGGTATTTCAAGAAATGGAACACGTACTATCTGTACATAAGTTTTGCTTGTGTTTTTTTTTTTTTTCTTTCTTAGAGGGGTTGGAGGCCTTCTTAAATATCTGAGAGCTAAAATTCTTAACTGCTGAAAAGACTGGCCGCCTACATTAGGCAGTCAGTATTCTTTAATGGTAGCTAGAATAAACTCTTGAAATGGGATTTTTTTTTCCTAAGTGACCCCAGAATATTCGTGGAAATTATTTAGAACCTGAATCCATGAGGTGACTGTTCCATCCCTTCATTCATTTAACAAAGATGTTTATTATGCTGGTTTATTATGTTTCTTATGGTTTACTCTGCTGGCCACTCTGGAAGGTAATGGGGATACAAAGATGAGTAACATGTTGGCTCTTTCCTAAAGCTCTAAAACCATTTCTCCTGACACAGAATTTCATGTCTTTTAGAGACCAGTTCTGGGTGGTTAGAGCAGCAGTCATCAATCAAACATAAGAACACATTTTCTTTTGGATAGCCCCTAAAGATGCTTCTTAGAACCTTGGATTTCCATGACGGACACCTTTGGAAACTATTTGCCCTAATGACCTCCCGGGGCTCCCAGGGATCTTTTCATTCTGTGAGTTTTCCATAGCACTCTGAATTCACAGCAACATAAAAAGTCGAGGTGTTTTCAACAAAACAATTCCAGATAATATTCTTTTGACCTGGTCCTTGGAATGAAATGTTTCCACAGTAATCTAATTCAACTAGATGACTGGTTCTAAGTTATTCTCTGTATGGCTTATGAACAAAACGCAGATTTGGGGCCCCTTCCCAGAGTTTGTGATTCACTGGGTCTGAGATGAGGCCTGAGAATTGCATTTCTCACAGGTTCTCAGGTGCTGCTGTTGCCACTGTTTCAGAGACCACACTTTAAGAACCACTGCTCTATGCCAACCCCCCCACCCCCAAAACAAAAAACCCCCCAAGATACCTAACTGGTAAATTCTCAAGCCAGCAATTTTGATGTAATTTCCAAGACTGATGATCTTAAGGTAACTTGAGGTGTGAATATTTTTTGTGGCTGACCTTGCTAAGTCTGATAACATTAGGAGATTAATATTCCCAGTTATATGAATCTGAAGCTACATAGATACGTACAAACCTGAGTGGCATAGGAACACTGTTCGCCATCTACAAACTAATGTACTGTGTTGGTGTTAGTTAGAAATTGGAGCACTTAGAGAAACTTGAAGGCTGCACCATAAAAATCAGGCGCTTACTTGGTGAATATCACTGCTCTAAAAATATTTTCCAACTACTCATGCCAAGTAGGTATCACCTCTGAAATATTTCGTTAACAATTACAGACGTGAGGTAGGAAGGAGAGAGTTGAGAGGTAACAGCTAGACAGAATCAGTGTCTCTGAAAATAGCAGAAACCCACCATGAAGTGATCCAAATCTGCCCCTTCTCTTCCTTGGCACACAGCTAGGTAGACCCCGTTGTTCAGTCATCCCTCCAGTTAGGTATCCTGTGGGGCTGATTGGGCTGATGAAGTGTGATATCAAGGCAGGGCCCAGAAAAACCTTGCACAGGAAGGCCTCTTCTCCCTCCCTTCTTCCTCAACCCTACTTTTGTCCCCTGGATGTTGACATCCAGGGCGACATCGGAAGTTACTCTTTTAAGATGGTTGAGTCTTTAAAATAATAATCTTTAAAATAAAATCTTTAAAAAAGAAAGAAAGAAAGGATGAACTTTGTATCAAGCCAGTGATTTTTCTGGGTTTATCTGGTACAGTTGCTAGCACTACTGGCCATTCTCGTAAGCTGTTATACACTTCGTTACAAAGAGAAAGAAACATAGTGATGGGGAGAGCAAGTAGATCGCTCTTTTTCTTGATTCTAAACCTGCTTTTTGTGCTCCTTCATGCGTCTCCTTTCCATTGAAATTTAAAGAAAATTCTCCTGTAGTCTGAGCCCAGAATTTTTTTTTTAAAGATTTTATTTATTTATTTGACAGAGAGATCACAAGTGGGCAGAGAGGCAGGCAGAGAGAGAGGTGGAAGCAGGCTCTCCGCGGAGCAGAGAGCCCGATGCGGGGCTTGATCCCAGGACCCTGGGATCATGACCTGAGCTGAAGGCAGAGGCTTTAACCCACTGAGCCACCCAGGAGCCCCCAGAATTTTTTTTTTAAAGATTTTATTTGTTTATTTGACAGAGAGAGAGAGAGAGAGTGAGAGAGGGAACACAAGCGGGGGAGTGGGAGAGGGAGAAACAGGCTTCCCGCAGAGGAGGGAGCCTGGTGCGGGGCTCCATCCCAGGACCCTGGGATCATGAAGCTGAGCTGAAGGCAAAGGCTTAACCCACTGAGCTACCCAGGTGCCCCTATTTATTTACTTAAAAAATGTTTTATTTGTTTTCTTGACAGAGAGACAGTAAGAGCAGAAACATAAGCAGGGGGATTGGGAGAGGGAGAAGCAGTCTTCCCAGTGAGCGGGGAGACATGGGGCTCGGTCTCAACACCCTGGGATCATGACCCGAGCTGAAGGCAGATGCTAAAAGACTGAGCCACCCAGGTGCCCTGATAAGTCAAAATGAAACAGACAAACAAATCACAGGCTGAAACAGCCAAGGAAATGGAGGTGGAGGGCACATTCCAGTAAACTGTACCTAATTGTCCAAAGTGGATAATGTTATCATCATCTCTTTGAATCAAGAAACCAAAGTTTATAGTTTGTGACCAGATTGTCTTTGTCTTCTTCTTCTTCTTTTTTTTTGTCTTCTAAATACTATAGAACACAGTTAAAACATTTATCCAAAAGAATTCCTGAACATTTTAACTGAATGACTTGAAAAGCTTTTAGAAATACTGCATGTATTCAAAATATAACAAATACATGAAATAATAACATTTTAAGGTCATTTCACTGAAAAACTTCATTTTACAAATAGGGAAATTAAGGCCCAGTGAAGTTAAACAAATTTTTCAAGATCATACTACCTGGTTTGTGGCCGATGAAGAACAAAGACCCCTATGTTCTGGTTCCAGGCAATGGTTTTTTCCACTACAGTATGCTATTGCCCATAAACTACTAGCCCTCATCTTTAGGCAAAAAGAGACAAACAAATAAACTGGGAACTACACACACAGAGAGCCTCTCAAAATGTAAAGTCTTCAGTGCTTCCTCTGTGTTTGCTCTGCTTTCTTTTAAAGTTTTTGTGTCTCTGGTAGCCGACTGAAACCATTGGAATCTCCAAGATTGGGACAGTATCTTACGAATTTCTGTCTCACATAACCTAATGCAATGCCTTGCATAAGGTAGACACTCAAAAAATGTTAATTAAATTGAAATGGATGACTATACTTCAATTTAAAAAAAAAAGAAAGAGAAGAAATTGAATTGGAATGCCAGAAGAAGGTTTAATAAGCCCCTGTCTTATTACTTCTTGAATGTTGCCAGTTTTCTGTGCCCCCTCTTCCCCTTCGTGCAAGATATCCTTTCCATCCCCACTAATATTGCACTAGGTCAGACCAAGAAACTGGACCTTCTATCCCAGCCCCTTCCTTCCACATTACATGCCATTGTTCTATGATGTCATTACAGTTTCTTCCGCATGCACGTGGCCACCTGAGTGTTTTTTCTAAAACATAAATCTAATAGAGATTAGACTCTCTGCTTAAAATGCTTCAATTTCTTTGTTACTTTGTTGAATTTATACACCCAAGTCTGGGCCAGACACTCAGTACTGGGGATAAAATAGAGGACCGCTTAGATGGAACGTCCCACCAGGTCCATGGGGTGGAAAGGTCGGGGGAGTACAGTTTACAGTTGGTCATCCCAATACAGTGGAGTAGCTGTTTCAAAGGGGAAAGGCCTGGGTGCTGTGGGAGCATATAAGCGAGGGCCTAACCCAGAGTTTTGGTCCTAGTGATGTGTGGTGGAGTCAGGGAACATTGTTTGGAGGACACAGTCTTTGGCCAACATTTGAGGGACCCCTACGTGGCTCAGTCGGTTAAGTGTCTGCCTTCGGCTCAGGTCATGATCCCAGGGTCCTAGGGTCAAGTCCTGCATCAGGCTGCTTGCTCAGTGGGGAGCCTGCTTCTCTCTCTACCTGCTACTCCCTCTGCTTGTGTTCTCTCTCTCTCTCTCTCTCTCTCTGATGAGTAAATATTTTTTTAAAAAAGTGGGGGGGAGGAATTAACTGAGAGAAGACAGGGGAAGAGTGTTCCACGAAGGGAGAATAGCATGGGCAAGGATAAAGAGATGAACACATGAGTATAAGCGTAGCCAGAGAGTACCTGGGGAAGGGTGAGTCTGCAGAGGACAGGAGAACCATATCATGCAGGACTTTTCAAACAAGATTCACAAGATTTGGGCTTCCTGCAAGGATATTGGGGAATATTGAAAGATTTTAAGCAAGGGCAGTACAGTATAGGATTTGAGTTTTAGAGTTTCGGAAGGATCTCGCTGGATGAAATGTGGTTAACTGCAGGATATATTGTAGTCAGAGTTTAGCTGCAGATAGAATGAACCATTCTAACCAATACTGACCGAAGAAGTCTAAAAATGATTAGGAAAGTAAAACCTAGGCTCAGTTTCCAGAAAACCTTCCAGAATAACACTGTAGAACTCGATGGCCAGCCAGCGGTTCTGTCTGCCGTATCAGTGAGCTGGAATGTTAAGCTGTCTCCGTAACTGCTGGTTTCAGGATTATGCCTCCTCCGCTGTGTTCAAGAAATCAGGAAGTTGTTGCCAGTGAAATGGATGCTTGGGTACTGCCTTTTTTTCCCGTTAAATGGCTCGGGTCTGGACTCTCTCTCCAACTGCCACTGAAAGCCAAATGCTTCTGTAACTAAGCTTGCCAGCTAACAGAGCAGAGGCAAGGCCGCTTTTCACGATCTATCACTGCCTTCTTCCAAATGGTACATGAGTACACGTGATTGTTACAATCTACGTCCCAACCAAAAGCCTAGCTAAAGAATGTCGTTTTTCATTTTCTGGAACAAGCACTGCCAGGAGGTTGGAATGGATATTGAGCGAGCAGGTCTACAATGTCCATGACACTGGTTCAGATGGGTGGCTCAGACACCAGTTGGGAAGCTGGTGGATAACACACATGAGTGCTGAAGGTGGCCTGACCAGGGAGTAAAGAGAAGGAGAGAGATTGGAAAGTTTGGGACGTGGGATTGATTGGTGTAGGTTGCTTTGATGTGGGGGCAAAGGGAGCAGGCGTAAAGTCAAGGATGACAATGGGGGATGATTTTCTGAGAGAGGGAACCCAGGAGAAAAAGCAGACTGCTGGTGGAATGAGCTCATCTTTTAAGCTCCAAGATGAAATATCTGGGTCTGAATTCTGCCAACAGCCTGAATGAGCTTGGAAGAGGACCCCCAAGCTCTAAATGAGAATGCATCCTCAGCCAACACCTTGACTTTAGCCTTGTGAGAGCTGAGTAGGGGACCCAGCAAACTTGTGCCTAGACTCCTGACCCATTGAGGCTGAGAGATAATAGGTGGATATTGTTTTAAACTGCTAAGTTTGTGTTAATTTGTTACACATTAAGAGATCACTTATACACATACCAGGGCACGCTTTAAGAGTACTAACTTTTAGGGGGCAGGCAAGGGAAAGCCTCAAAAGAAGACTGAAAAGGAATGATCAAAAGTATGGGAGGAGATCAGGAGTGTGTAGAGTCACGAAGCTAAAAAAAGAGATCCTGATAAGAAGGAGAAAGTTGTCCAATGTACCAAATATTGCTGAGAATTCAAGTAGGAACAGAAGGAGCTCACTGGATTCCAAAAGGCCATTTGATGGGGCGCCTGGGTGGCTCAGCCAATTAAGCATCCAACTCTTGATTTCTGCTCTGGTTATGATCTCAGGGTTGTGAGATTGAGCCCCATGTTGGGCTCTGTACTGGGATTGGAGCCCACTTAAGATTCTCTCTCTCTCCCTCACCCTCTGCCCTTCCCCACCTCCGTCTCTTAAAAAAAAAATGTGCCATTTGAGAAAGTGATGTATAGACAGAAGAGCCATTTGAGTGAGGTGATGTGTAGAAATAGTCATTGCAGCCTATGGAGGAAAAAGTGGAAAGGGAGAAGTGAAGACAGCTTTTTTTTTAGGAGGTTTATGTTTAAAGAGGAGGAAGAAAAGAGGTCGCTGGGACAGGGTGGGGCATCAAGTTTGAGGTGCTGTTGTTGCTTGCTGGTGGGTAGGAATCAGAGAGGGAGAGGATGAGGGTATGAGCAGTGAATGGTAGAGGAGGAAGAAAGTATGTAGATAAAGCACATAGTTTGGTAGTAGGGAAGGAGGTCCTTCTTCTCTGACATAGAGGAGGAGGTTGGATTATCTGCTGGATAAAAGAGGGAGGTGGAGATGGGTTGAGGACTGTGAAGCAGGTTTCTACTATAGACTTTCGAGAACTGGAGAGAAGCTTCTGGAGCAATAGGAAAGGATAACTGAGGGTGCTGAATGTGCAGTGGAGACAAGATCTAGGACCGGGTCATTCTATAATTAGTCGTGTTGATGGAGGGTTGAGATTTGCCAGGTGACTGAGATGGACGGACAAGAGACTGAAGTGGTGAGGGGAGGCATTCAAGCCAGACGAGAGAAGCAGTGACAATGAAAGTGGGGAGTTTCAGGATGGGAGGGAGGGAGGGAGGGTGAGAAGGAGGGGCCTCGGGGATACTGATAGAGCAGAAAGAGAGAAACTAATGGGGCTGAGGAAGAGGAAGACCCTACAGCTATCAAGGCCAGGTTGTAATTGGAACAACTGAGTGAGACAGCCAGAAGTATGGAAAGTTGTGTTCGGAGAGAAATACACGAATGCGTTATTTCAGAGGTGGAGGAGGGTGGGAGGTCGGGTGGGGTATGCAACACGTCAGGGCAGAGTGGGGGGCCGAGCAGAAAGGAGGTGAGGCTCTCTGGAGCAGAGAAGACCAAGGAGCGGGGACACCTGGGTGGCTCAGTGGGTTAAGCCTCTGCCCTCAGCTTAGGTCATGATCCTATGGTCCTGGGATTGAGACCCTCATCGGGCTCTCTGCTCGGTGGGGAGCCTGCTTCCCCCCCCCCCCCACCGCCTGCCTCTCTGCCTACTTGTAATCTCTCTTTCTGTCAAATAAATAAATAAAATCTTAAAAAAAAAAAGAAGAAGAAGACCAAGGAGCGGACTCACTTGGGTGTGGAGTAGCGGGTCACCTGTGTGGATGTTAAAGTCACTCGGGGTGGCAGCAGGACCTGATGGAAAAGGCGACGGTGATCCAGTTGCTAAAGACTTAAGGTGTCATTTTGGAAAAACCGGCTTTATGGAGTTGTGATCCACATGCTGCGCGGTTTACCCATCTATGGTGTACAGTTCAGCAGCTTTTAGTTCATTGACATGGCTGTGTGGTCATCGCCACCATCAATTTCAGAACATTTTCATCACTCCAAAAGGAAGCCCTATACTTCTTAGCATTACCCCCTAATTTTTCCAGCACTGCCTCCTACACCCACTTCCATCCACCCCACCCCAACCCCCCCGCCAGCCTCTAATGTGCTTTCTGTCTGTGGATTTGCCTCTTCTGGCCATTTCATTTCAGTGGAAGCATACAATGTATGGTCTTTTGTGTCTGGCTTTCTTCACTTAGCATAGTGTTTCCAGGGCTCCTTCATGGTGTAGCGTGTGCTGGCTTTTCATTTCAAAGCATGATTTTAATGGGTGGAAAGAACCTCGAAAGAGCTTAGGGAAGGATGTGAGGCAAACACTTCCTTTGGACACCAAGTCAGCTCTGGTCATTAACAGCGTTGAGTTTGTTATAAGTACCTCTTTCTCTTGGGAGTATCTAAAATAAGTCAATATTAAATGCTAATGCTTGCTTCTTCCCTCCCCACCCCTAGCAGTAAAGATAACTGAAGACCTTGCTTAATTACAAAGACTGAGTCAGTCATTGTTGCTTCATGGTAACTACTTGCTTAAGAAACACATTCATCTTGGAGAGGAGATAATGAGCAAAATTGGCAATGCCCTAATAAGCTCTAAATTAAGCATACATAATCTTGAACGAAATATAAGAATCAGCAAAATTTTTTTTTACTTATTGATCATTAGTGTTAATGAGAGCAGCAGCAAGTAGCTTTGTTCCTGTTCACTTAGAAAGTATAAAAACAAGGTAAGCAAGCCATTAGGAACATTAATGTGAGGATTCAGTTTTCATCCTGATAATGGAATACTTTATCTTTCCTAGCCTGTTGACCTTGGAAGCCCTCGATGGCCTGATGTTTTCTGGTCTTTGGCTAATTTTCAACCACGTTAGTAACAGACCGTGTGCGAATCACTTTCTGTAGGATCAGGGCCTACTAACAGCAGTAAAACCGAATGAATACATCTACGTCCAGGAAATATCAGTTACAAGTGAGCATAAGGGACTGTTGTCTGTATGAAGGCATGGAGAGACCCTTATTAATAAGAGTGGAGAAAGTAATCCAAGAGACTAAGTGTACTAGTAAGAGGGGCTAAGGCTTTTTGGAGGAGCTCAGATTTTAAGAGACACATTAAAAATCCGGGAGGAAGGAGATAGCAATCAAAGGCTCAAACCACAAGAACAGCACAGACGTCTAACACTAATGCAAGAAAGACGAACTCAAGAGTACTGAGACTTGCTGGAGGGTATTTGAATTTAAGGTTCACAGCAGCAGTAGAATCTCTTGTTTGCTCAGGATGCCTCACTCCTAAAAACAGTACCCCCATTCTCCAGGGAAACCATTCTGGGCTATCACTATCACTCCCACTCAAAGGATGCAAACTAAAAGAATACGAGTCTTCAGGTTTGGACAAGCCATAACTGAGAAGATGAAAACAGTTTTCAAAAGAGGTCCTTAAAATATCATCTGCAGTCTATGGGAAAGAGAAGTGCTTCCTGAAGACAGGAGATGGGCAAATGTCTTGGTTTTCAAAAAGGGGAGAAGGTGGGTGATGCCAGTGTGAACAGGGATTTCAGTGTTAATTCTGCATTAAGAATACATACGGGCGGTGTGTGAATTCTCTGAGAGGGAGGAGGAGATCCTTCAAGAAACCAGCATGAATTAACTAAGAAAAGACAGCCTGATGGGCAGGCTTTGGTTTCTTTTGTGATATGTTTATTAGACTAGTAGATTGGGGTGCGTGGGTGGCTCAGTCATTAAGCTCTGCCTTCAGCTCAGGTCATGATCCCAGGGTCCTGGGAGGGAGCCCAGCATCAGGCTCCTTGCTCCACCGGGAAGCCTGCTTCTCCCTCTCCCACTCCTCCTGCTTGTGTTCCCGCTTTCGCTGTGTCTCTCTCTGTCAAATAAATGGATAAAATCTTTAAAAAAAAAAAAAAAAAAGACTAGTAGATCAAAGGAATTCTATGGACCTAGAGTTTCTGTATTTCTGCAAGGCATTTTTCAAAGACTTCCATGGCATCCTTGTGGAAGAGATGGGGAAACTGGATAGACCATAAGAAAATTTTAGCAGCGTGACCACTCTACCCTAAGAATCCTGATTGAGGGATCTTTGTCAAGTCTTGCAGATTTTGTTGCAGGTCTGTATTGAACAGGGATGTTTTCCTAGCTTGGTCCTTTTTAAGTAACCTGAATATGGACTGAGTGGACCTGGTTATCAGTACATGGAGAATAAGAAGCTGGGAGGGAGTGTGAATCAATCAGACGACAAAGCAGGTTGCAAACTGGCACTGTCCCAGGGATGATGTATCAGCCAGTATCTTTTAAAATAAGGCAGGATAAATTCATAAATAAATGTATAAGTGGTCATCTCTATCAAAATGAAATTTAAATATGACAAGTTTGAGTGTTTTATCCTTGGAACCAAAGTTAAGGGTATAGGGAGAACTTGTGAAATAGCAGCATGTGGGGAAAAAAGGCTCAGGGATTACAGGGGCCTGAAGGCAGTAAGAGCCAAGAGCATGATGAGGCTACAAAATAGAAGGGAAAAAAATACCCAAAGGAATCTTGGGCTGTTTAAATAGAAATATAGTATTCTGACTGTTCTGTGCTTTTGGTAATCAATCTTACCATCCTTTGATTTATTATGTTCAATTCAGGGAAACATGTTTCACGAGGGACGTAGACCAACTTCAACTCCTTCCTAGGAGTCATACCATCTAGTGCCATAAATCATGAAACAGGAGCAAAAACTGAAATGAGTAAAGATGGAATAAAGTATTTAGGGGCCAAAAGGATGTCTCTCTTGCAGCATTGAAAGAGATGGAATAGAAGGCAGAATTATGTTTAGTTCTAAGAGGAAAACAGGGATCAATGGATGAAAGTTACAAGGTGGTAGATTTCAGATAACATAAAGCAGGTACTACTAATAATTAGGAGATTGGAATTGAAGTAGGTGAGCTCTGGGTTGTTGGAGGTGTTCAGACAAACAACATGGTGGAGGCGACTCCTCTGCTGCACGAAGGGCTGGACACTCAGAACCTTAGCTCCTTTCAATTTGAGGATCCAGAAGAGACCACTTGAAGTCTGCCATTGTTTTGGGATTTATGTGTATGTTTTGGTGTTCTCTCTATCCTAAACAGAAACGAGATGTTTCATGAGTTGCATACCAAAACTCTAGAATTAGCAGGCACAAATTAAGTAGAAGGCCAGTGTCTAGAATTTTCTTTGGTTCTCTCTCATAATGCTGAATGCACAAGCACTGAACCAAGAGGCTCTTTTCTTGAAGCTTCTCTGTGTTCCTCATAAAGATGCTCTCTTAGTTTATGCCTCATTTATATTCAGGATTTAACCTTGAATTGGGGTAATTTCTTTTCTCTTAAATAAAAGTCTTTCCTTTCAACTGCTTTCTTTTTGCTTGTGGGTATCTGCTAATTTGGGTGGAGAATCCTGCGTTTTCACAACTACTGAAGAAACCATTTCCTTACTGCAATTTCCATCACTGCAAATTCGCATTCAGCAAAAATACTTTTCTAATTCTCATCTTATGCTTTCTCCAACAGGGCTCTGTTTTTTAAGGTACTGAAAGCCTGAAAGCTTTCCAGGGCTCCATCCAAAACAGCATGTCGGGCAGAGTCGGGCTTTAAATCTTGGCTATTCCCTGTACCTTGGTCAGCTTGTTTTGTCTTTCACAACCTCAGTTTTCTCATCTGTTAAATGAGGTTAATAATATATGTTTCAGAGGGGCGCCTGGCTGGCTCGGTCAGTAGAGCACGTGAGTCCTGATCTCAGGGTTATAAGTTCGAGCCCCACACTGAGTATAGAGATTACTTTAAAAAAAAGTCTTCAAAAAATATGTTTCAGAAAGTTATTTTGAAGCTGGAATGAAATAGAGGATGCCAAGGACCTGTCATAAAGCACTGGATATAGTAGGTATAAAGTGGCATTTGAGTATTATTAATTCTTCAAATAGCAACTTTCCAACAATTCTCAGCTCTCCTTAAAGTAACAGGTCAAATTAGTTTAACACTATAATATTTCTTTCTTTTTTTTTCTTAAGGTTTTATTTATTTATTGACAAAGAATGAGAGAGAGAGAGAGAGAGAGAGAGAGAGCGCGAGCGCGTGCACAAGCAGTGGGAGCAGCAGGCAGAGGAAATGGGAGGAGCAGGCTCCCCGCCGAGCAGGGAGCCCGATTCCAGGTTCAACCCCAGCACCCTGGGATCATGACCTGAGCTGAAGGCAGAGGCTTAACCAACGAAGCCACCCAGGTGCCCCTTACCCTATAATATTTCTTTTTTCTTTTTTAAGATTTTACTTATTTATTTGACAGGCAGAGATCACAAGTAGGCAGAGAGAGAGGAGGAAGCAGGCTCCTTGTTGAGCAGAGAGCCTGATTCGGGGCTCAATCCCAGGACCTTGGGATCATGACCCGAGCCGAAGGCAGAGGCTTTAACCCACTGAGCCACCCAGGTGCCCCTTACCCTATAATATTTCTATTTAAAATATTCTGTGCCGGTTGTCCATTTCTTTCCCTTATCTAATCATTTAGCTACTGCTAAAATGTCCTAACGTCATAATTTTGTACAGATTTGTTGAAACAATAATTGGTGTGATGGTAACCAAGTCCAAGGCATGTGTTTTTCATTAGCCTAGACCTTTTCTGCTGCCAGCTGTGTGCCTAGGTCTGAAGCTATAGTTTTCCCAGGATGTTTTGCCCAGAGAATAGCAATTGCACGCTTCTCGGCCTAACCAAGCCCAGGGCACTGATTGTTTCCTTCCTGTGCTTTGCAGAAATTGGCCTCCTCTGTTTGATTTGAAGTCATGAGTCTGGATCACAGTGAGTGGTACACTCTGCTTAATGAATGACTAGTAGAACAGAGAAAAGAACAGACTCGATTATATGCTGGGTTGGTTAACCAGCCTTTCCCTGAACAGTGCCCTGCTCCAGCCTACTTTGAAACAGGGAGGCTTTTGTGTAGCCATGACTCCCGTACCAGTGGTTCTGTCTGTTGAACCTAGGACCCATATTCTACACTCTTGATTGATTGTAATCTGACCTGGCGGCTTTCCTGAGTACTGCAGCCATCTGCAAGCCGGAATAATGAGGGCTTTGTACACACAGCATGCCGCCAGACTCCCTGCCTTGTTTCCTCCTTTGTGTCTTCTTGACTGCATGTTCTGTCTCCTGCAGGTGTCAAACTTTGCGTGCTGGCCTTTCACGGCCAAGCTCCTGGGGTTTGCAGGGAGGTGATAAGCCCAAGAAGGAAAGAGAAAGAGAGTGGGGGACAGATAAATGATAAACAAAGGATCGGATGATGATAAGTGCTTTGCATCTGGGGCTGCGGCCTCAGAATATTAAGGTTCCTTGAATGACCTATGTTCTCTTCCTCCTCAGTAACTGAACACCTGTGGAAGCCTTTCTCAGCCCTTTTCCGTTCTTCCATGAGACCTCGACATTCCCTAGATCATGGTTCCTTCTCTGACCTGTTGTTGTCCGGGCACTTCCACTAGTCCAGAGGCTCCTTGCCAGCAGGGGCCACGTTTTTCCATTTTCCGGGTCTCTGAGACGTGATACGGTCAAGTATAAAGATTGTCCAAAAACCCTCAGTTGATTGAGCGAATGGGCCAGGGGAGAGTTGAAGGCCACCCTGCATTTATTACCTAAATAATACAGAGCCCCCGTGATATCCCAGGGGAGCTAGACAATCCAAAAATAAACACAAAAACTCTGTCAGGTAGTGAGAAGTGCCAAGAGGTAAGGGGAAGGGAGTGACAGCAGGAGACGCACAATAAGCTGATAAACAAAGAAGTCAGGAGGTGATAAACAGCAGGAGAGAAATGCCAGAGAGGGGAAGAGAGAGCTGTTATTTCTGATAGAGTGGTCGGGGAAGGCCTGCCTAGAAAAGTGATATTTGAGCACCGATCTGAAGAAAGGGAATGAACCAGTGGAACCTGGGGGATAAGCTTTCCAGGCAGACAGGGCAGAGAGTGCCAAATCTTCAAGCTTGGTGGGAGGAAACATGGCATATTTGATGTGAGGGATTGGAAGGAAGCTGGCCAAGCTGGAGTAGTGAGTGAAGAGGAGAGTGGCGAGAGGTGAGATCAAAAAGAAGAAGAAGGAGAAGAAGAAGAAGAAATACAAACAAAAAGGCAGCATTGATCGGCCATAAGTACTGGGGTTTGAGCCCAGGTAAATACGATAAGCCATCAACAAAAACTTACAAATGAGACCCTGAATTCCTATAGTTGGAAATTAGGAGGAAAACTAGATGAATGGAAGGGTGTGGAGAAGAGGGTGGTGCCTAATTCTGAAAAATGAGATAGTACCAAAAATAACAGTCTAGGATCCTTGATATTACTCCCAGGTAATTGATCACAATATTCAAAGAATGATTTACAAGCACCCACAGGAAATTGGTGGGCTCTAGGAGCTAGGGTGGTGGGGTCACTAAGTACATCACATCGGTCATTAGATTTCCTGTTACTTGTACCTTTACTAATGGTGTTAGGTTGGTCGGTCAAAGTGATGTGGTGCAAATAGTGTACAGACAGTTCTGCAAGTTATTTGGCAAGGTCTCGGTATCCTTGTGGTCAAGATGGACAGACATCTTATTAGGTGGCTTTGTTCTATTTTTTTTATTATTATTGCATGCGTGTAACATAAAATTTGCCGTTTTAATCACTTTAAAATATGCAGTTCAGTGGTATTGAGTAAATCCTCAATGTTGTGCAACCATCACCACTATCCAGTTGCAGAACGTTTTCACCGCCTCAAAAGGAAACCCCATACCCCTTAAGCAATCGCTCCCCATTCTCTCCTCCCTCAGTCCCCGGCAGCCACTAATCGGCTTTTCTTCTGGGTATTTCATATAAATGGGATTGTACGATATGTAGCCTTTTTTGTCTGTTGTTTTTTTCCCACGTAGCATCATGTTTTCAGAGTTCATTCATGTTGTAGCCTGTGTTAGTACATCACTCCTTTTTGTAGCTAAATAATATTCCATTATATAGATAGACCACGTTTTGTTTATCCATTCATCAGCTGATGGAAATGTGGAAAATTGTTTCCTCCCTTTGGCTACTGTGAATAGTCCTGCTCTGAACTCTGTGGACAAGTTTTTGTCTGAACACCTGTTTGTAATCGTTTCGCGTCTATACCTTGGGGTAGAATTGCTGGCTCGTGTGGTAACTTCATGTTTAAACTTCGGAGGAGCTGCCAAACTGTTTTCTCTAGCAGCTGTGCCATTTTATAATCCCATCAGCGATAGACGAGGATTCCACTATCTCCGCATCCTCACTAACACTTGTTACTTTCTGGTTTCCGGTTTTTGTTTTAAATAGCCATCCTGGTAGGCGTGAAATGGTATTTCAACATGGTTTCGATTTCCATCTTCCTAATGACGAACATTGAGCATGTTTTTATATGCTGATTGGCCATTTCTCCATCTTCTTTGGAGAAAGGTCTATTTAAGTCCTTTGTATATTTTTAAAAATTATTTGCTTTGATGATTTATTTTATATTAGCATAACATTTCATTTAATTCAGCTGCACAAATATCCATTGAGTAATGTGGTATGTCCACCTGTTTGGGTTGATAAATATAAATTGAAGGAATGAAAAGCAGTAAGGGGATGACTTCTAGAAAGGGATGTCCAGGTACAATAATAGTATAGATACTGCAAATCCTGTCTGGTTAGATCGTAGACGTGTTGGTGTTTGACATATAAAAGTTGTTTGGCATAGAAAGTAATGCAGAGGCTGGATTACCAAGAAGTCACGTGAATAGTAACGGTTAGGCAAGGATGAAATAAAAATGATGATAATGGTGATGATTTTGATTAATGAAATAACACTGATGACGTGAAGTCTGTTTTTTTCAGTTGTATAGAATATGTTTCCTCTATGCCATTATTATGTTATCATAAAAATTCCTTTTTGTCCAAACTGGCGTCAGTCTGTGTGCCAAGACTTTTCTTCTTCTCTTCTGTGTCTTCACACTCCTAGATCACGGTCCGCGCCACTGACCTGATTACCTGTCACTTAGCCCTCATCTGCATAGCAATGCTCCTCAGAGTACTGGAGTCTCCAATCGTTTCTGTCATTAAATCTTCAAAATTATAAAAAGTAAGGCATTTCTGTATATGAACAGGGCAATCAGGGACTTCTGTTTCTGCACCTGCCTCCTAAATGTGTTCTAGGCTATTACCATCAGCCCTCCTGGTTGGCAAGATTTAAACATAAATTCATAAATTACGTGACCTATATTTTCTTCTTTTTATGGTTCTTTAGTTTGTCTTGTGGTAGTAACATGATCTTCTACACCGTGATTCTTTCAGTGTTTCCCAGACCTGTCTACTGACTGTCAGTAAACACTGCTCACTTCCCTCCATGAGCTCCCTCATCAGAGAACTCTTTTTCCCTTTGACGTTATTTAGGGACATTTTCTTTGTAGGAGTTATGAGTCTTTCAATCGCATACATGGTGATGCTTTCGTTCAGACATCAGACCTTGCAGACGTTCCTCCCAGAGCTCATTAAATACAAGCTTCCTCTCGGGGGCAGAAATTAACTGGGCCATAAGTAGGGTTTCTACAGTAAGTCAGAGGTTAGACAAGACACTGTTTTACTAGGAAGAGTCCAGAAAGTAATAACAGGGCCGATCATGTAGCTCTGTGGAGCTCTCAGTGCACTCATACCCAAGACAATATCCCAAGAGGTGATCAGGAGTTGCTTGACTGCTTCCCGAGGCCTTGCAGGGCCTGCTTGACTTGGCCTGGGTGATGACCTAACACAGCAGGAGGTATTAGCCTCTGCACACGCTCGTCCCCTAGGCAGGTGGCCTTCCAGCACAACCTGACTCTGACTCTGCTGCCTTCTTCATCCACTTTTTAAAAAAAATTTATTTCTTTTCAGCGTAACAGTATTCATTGTTTTTGCATCACACCCAGTGCTCCATGCAATCCGTGCCCTCTCTAATACCCACTACCTGGTTCCCCCAACCTCCCACCCCCCGCCGCTTCAAACCCCTCAGGTTGTTTTTCAGAGTCCATAGTCTCTCATGGTTCACCTCCCCTTCCAATTTCCCCCAACTCCCTTCTCCTCTCCATCTCCCCTTGTCCTCCATGCTATTTCTTAGGCTCCACTCCTTCATCCACTTTTAAGAACCCTTATGACTGGGGCGCCTGGGTGGCTCAGTGGGTTAAGCCTCTGCCCTCGGCTCAGGTCATGATCTCAGGGTCCTGGGATCGAGCCCCGCATCCGGCTCTCTGCTCAGTAGGGAGCCTGCTTCCCCCCTCTCTCTGCCTGCCTCTCTGCCTACTTGTGATCTCTCTCTCTGTGTCAAATAAATGGGTGGAATCTTTAAAAAAAAAAAAAAAAAGACCCCTCGTGATTACATCAGGCTCAACCAATAACCCAGGATAACCTTCCTATTTTATTTTATTTTTTAAAAAAGATTTTATTTATTTATTTGACAGAGATCACAATTAGGCAGAGAGGCAGGCAGAGAGAGAGGAAGGGAAGCAGACTCCCTGCCAAGCAGAGAGCCCGATGTGGGGCTCGATCCCAGGACCCTGGGATCATGACTTGAGCCAAAGGCAGAGGCTTTAACCCACTGAGCCACCCAGGAACCCAACCTTCCTATTTTAAAGCCAGCTGATTAGCAACCTTAACTCCCCTTTGCTGTGTCACGTAGCATAGTCCTAGGTTCTGAGGATCAGCACACAGATGTCTTCTGGGATCCCTTATTCTGCCTTCCACACCTTCCTTGCCATCTTTAGGGCTTGGAAGGATCTTCAGACTGCTGAGAAGGAACCAGGGGATAAAGTCATGGGCAGCTTTATCATCCCACATTTCCTTTCATTGAAGATACGGTGCTCTAGGACTTCTGCAGCCTTTGGGCATAAGCCTTGTGATCACCTTATCACTGGTCATTCCAGCTAGCTTGGTGACTTGCCAACAACCCCAGGGAACATGTATCTCACCCCTGGGTGAACCCTTCTGTGTTCCCAAAAGATCATAGCATTAGGTCAGGTGGTGTTTGCCCTACATTGAGTACCAGCTCCGAAATCCCAAAGCCACATCAAATACTATACCTAGTACATAATGCAGTGGTGAAGCAAGTTTATTGAGGAAACTTAGAGAGGACCAATGAAATATATGACAGACAATATCACACATGTGTTGTATGTGCCCTCCTCCCAATGCTTCTCTTTCATTTCCCGTAGGGAAGTGTTTGGGGGAAAGGTACAGTCGGAGTCAGCAAGGCTGGCCCCGGGAGAAGGCCTGGGTTCCTCTGTACTCAGGCAGAAGTTGAGAGGGCTACGAGGCACCCGATCGGGAATGCATCATCAGGAATTAGGAAGACCTGGGGTGGGATGGTCACTGGAATGGCCCTGCTGAGTGAGGGTCACCCCAGTCTTGGAATTTGCACAAGGCAACCACCCTTGTCAGCTGAAGTCCTTCCTGTGAGACAGCCTGTCACTAGGTTCCCTAAGGGGAGGCACAGTCCCTTCCAGTAGGCCATCTAGCTCTCTTGAGCTGGCACATTGATCAGATTTTCAGACGATACCTGAGCGGATGGCATGCCAAATTCCGAATGAAGATTTTGAAAGATTGCAGCAAGCCTGGAAGATGAGTAAAACCTAATCAGATGTTTATTTGTGATTTTTTTTTCCTTCTTCTTTTTCTCCTTTTTCACAAGTTCAGAGTGGGTCAGATGGGTCACCTTTCGAAAAAACTCAGTTTTTCTAGGCCAGTTAACACATATATAATATAATATAATATAATATAATATAATATAATATATATCTCCAAGATTAACTTTAAGGACCTAGTTTTTCCTTCAAAGTGTACAAAAGCTGGAAGGAATAAATACCTGCTTAAGAAAAATAAACACGAAAATAGTTACTGGTACCCTTAACAAGAACCCAGAGGCTACCCAAGTAGCCCACCAAGGAATACACGAGAAGTTCCTGAATGTATTTCCAGTATCCCACAACAGATGAATGTGAAAATCTCAATAGTGTGTCTCCTTCTGAGTTGGCAAACTCAAACCCACTGGTTACCAAACATTTCACTTGAGGTACTGATATCTCTCCTCCACTTTTTTTTTTTTAAAGATTTTATTTATTTATTTGACAGAGATCACAAGCAGGCAGAGAGGCAGGCAGTGAGAGAGAGGAGGAAGCAGGCTCCCCGCCGAGCAGAGAGCCCAATGTGGGGCTCGATCCCAGAATCCTGGGATCATGACCTGAGTCGAAGGCAGAGGCTTTAACCCACTGAGCCACCCAGGTGCCCCTCTCCTCCACTTTTTAGGAGCAGGTTTCACTAGGAATGTTCCCCTCCAGGTACCATACCTACTGTAATGAATGAGTGGAGTGTGCACATGAGGGTAGGGGTGGGAGTAGAAAAAGTACAATTGAGACACCAAATCAGAAATGGTATTATTCTAGAGTGAACTTCCCCACCATAAATTTTTTAAAACCTCGAAATCCATCAAAATGCTTATATAACATTTTTCATCTTCAGTATCAGGAGAGCACCAAAGAACAAGCCAATTACTTTCTAAAAAATTTATGAAAAAGTAAATCATAGAATTCCATTCAGTTTTAAACTACGTATAATATTTATGAGTCCACAAATTGCAAATGAAAAAATAAGAAAAAGGTAATAAAAGTGATTTGTTTCCAACTGGGAAACATGCATTAGAAAATTCGAATTTGCTCTTGCAATCTTATTCACCAGATTTTCTCCTGGGGGCCTGGACAGTTAGCATTAACACAGATTTTCAGATGAAGAATGCCTCCTCAGGTTTGCATTTTCACAACTGACTACTTTTGACAGTTTTAGCTGATATCAAAGGACCTAACTCTTAGCCAGACCCAGAGCAAAATGCATACAGTGACCGAGGAATATCTATGTCCCTCGTCTGCTTCCGGTTGTTCCCATTTATAAAATTCCCATGACTCTAACTTAAGTCTTTTGGCTTGCATTGTTTCTCCAACACCCAAACAGCAGTAGGAGAAAGGGAGCTGTCAAATAAAACAACCAAGAATATTATAATTTCCAAGCGCTAACAGAAAACTCATTTGAATGCTACAGCGGGCATGATTTTAAAGTAATATTTGGTGTTTGAAAACATGAACAACGATTCTGTGTTATGTGGTAGTATGTGAACTTAACTGATTACTTAAAACTTTTCAGAAGAGTAAATTCACATATCAAAAATCTGTGTCTACCCCTAGCAAAGAGAACAACAGGAATCAGTCCAAAATCCAGGGTAAAATTTCAGGGCTGTATCTGGATAAGATGACATCTTCATGAGTAACAGAAAAATACAGGTCAGTATGGGGCAACTGAATGATTCTAAAACAACAGAGCTGATTCTCAGACAGTCCTCAGGTAGGAAACACCAAAATTGCCATCTCTCTTAATCTCAGTATTTCCAATACCTTTTTGTTTCTTAACGTTACTTGCAAACCAAAATGTTGGTATTTGATAAGTTATAGAAATAAGCACAGATGAGGGCAATAATCCCCCAAAACATGTTTTTGGAATGCTGACAACAAATAATCAGCTCCTTTAGATAAAAAAATCTGCCTCAAAGAAGATGTGAATGCATTTTGAATTTTTCGAAAAAAAAAAAAAATGATTTCTAGCTACAGTCTAAAAACCGAGAGTAAAGATGAAAAAGTCCCAAAGAAAAATGTCGACAAAAACATTACATCTTGGGGCGCCTGGGTGGCTCAGTGGGTTAAAGCCTCTGCCTTCGGCTCAGGTCATGATCCCAGGGTCCTAGGATCGAGCCCCACATCGGGCTCTCAGCTCCACAGGGAGCCTGCTTCCTCCTCTCTCTCTCTGCCTGCTTCTCTGCCTACTTGTGATCTCTGTCAAACAAATAAATAAAATCTTTAAAAAAAAAATTACATCTTCCTGCTTCCTCAAGATAACATCATATTAATTTAGCACAGGAAAATAGGTGAATAAATACATTTTTTTACATTTTACCTTCTACAATCTGTCCTGAAGCCTCATGATCTGGAACACTGACACCATTTTTAATTAATACTTGAACGTCTCCATATTATTATTATCAAGAATAAAAATGTTGGACTATAGGCCGAGCCAAGCCCGTACAGAATGTTCTGGTAGGGATTGAGGACTAAAACAGGACTTGTTTATGTATTTTAGAAAGTCTGATTATACTGAGGTGGTCAAATACGCAGTTACTAGCAAATTCACCTTCTCTCTGTGGGCTTCGCTGATTTCTAGTGTCTTTTTTCTACCCACCCACTCCCTTTGCCTTAAACTAATTTAAGTGTTTGCAAATTCCTATCTCTTCAGTTTTCATGCCCTTGGGTTCAGCGAGCCTAGACAGATGTGCTTCCAGATCTGGCCTGCCCTCTCAGTCACACAATTAGGATCAGCACTTTTTCCTGTTTTATTTTGTTTATTTTGTTTTTTTCCTGAGAAGCAGTTTGCCCCTTTACACTTCCAGACTCTATAAGGAAACACCCACTTTGCTCCCCAGTTTGTTATGACCACTCAGACCAAAAGATAAATGATCCCAAATGAGAAATGAAATAGTGTGTTTTATGTAAGGTCAGAGGCCAGTGGGTTAAGAGAAAACAACTCTGGAAGTTCAAGTCCTCACTTGTGGTTATTATGGCTTAGACATTTTAAGAAATCATTTTGATTTTCTTGAAAAGTAAATATGAGGGGTGTCTGGCTGGCTCAGTTGGTGGAGCATGTGACTCTTGATCTCCTCGGGGTTGTGAGTTCGAGCCCCATGTTGCGTGGAGAAATTACATAAGAATAACAATCTTAAAAAAAAAAAATGACACCAGAAGAAAGTTAACTATGTGGTTAAGGTGATTCCCTCCTATAGAGACTTAAAACTTCTAATCTTGTTTTTAAGGAAATGCTTTAAAATTCCTTACAGTATGAATAATAGAAATCCAACCAGCAGTAAAAAGGTCCAAATTGTAGAGAAAAGAAAAAAGATTGCAATTCTACTGAGAACGAAGCCCTACTTTCTGTGAAGAAAAGTACAAGGTGGCCAGCCCTGACTCAGCACAGATGGGACAATAATAGCTTCAATCGAATTCTTCTGCTGCAGGATTATACATTTCATTAGGGATTTAGATTCAGAGAGAGAGAGAGAGAGAGAGAGAGAGCATTGTACATTTTTGCTCATTCTTATTCTCATAATAATAATATCCTCTCCTTGAGCTAGTCAATTTTATCTAAAGTTCTCTACAACTAAGACTGCTAGAAGCTATAACACCCAGCAGAATCTTTTGTATGTTGCAAAGTAATGGCCAAGGAATATTATTCTTCATGTTGCAACCCCAGTGATCTCCCCTTTTTAAATATCATTTTAAATTATAGGACAGAAAAAAATGTAGAATTTCCATTATCCCTAATCTGCGACCCATGTCAAACTGCTTTTATCTCAGTGAAGACTGTTTCCACAACACCTATTTTTAACATAAAATCCTACATAATGAAGCATGAATGATTATTCATGATAAACCTTCAAAAGAAACCACCCACAACCCATTGATGTTGGTGCACTAATTAATTACTTGAGCGTCTCCTGTGTAAAACCATAGAATTATTTCTAATATTTGCTTGAATAGATCATTTTTCTTGTGAAGGATCCACTAAAAGAGTCAAATAGAGTCAGCAGGGTATGAATCTATGCCCGTCTTCATTATGATAATGGTATACTTTTCTCTCAGGAAATTAAAGCTCGTGGCATCCATCCCATAACCCTCGTGTGATGGTGTTCGGAAATGTTTCCCCCCTTTGGCGATCAAGAGGCTTTTGTCCGTCGCTGGTTAAGGCCTGTCCCAGGCAATAAGAAATCCCTGGGGCTTCCCAGACAGCTGTGGATGGGCCGAGCCCAGAGAAAGTGGGTAACTCGTGGAGAGTTATGCAGCTGCTTAGTGAAGAGGTAGAAATCTACATCCAAGGCCATCTGATTTCAAAGTTTTTCCAAAGCTGTTTTCTTCATTACCTAGTGATTTCAATTTTGGCTGTAATACAAATCATCTGGAGTTAAAACACACACACACACACACACACACACAGGACTTGGGTGCCACTCCTAGACAGGCTTATTTTAAAAGGGTGGGGCCCAGGCCTCAGCATTTTCCTTCAAAGCTCCTTGGATGAGTCACATGAAAACCCAGGTTCCTCATTTTTTTTTTTTTTAAGATTTTATTTATTTATTTGACAGACAGAAATCACAAGTAGGCAGAGAGGCAGGCAGAGAGAGAGGAGGGGAGCAGGCCCGCTGCCAAGCAGAGAGCCCGATGCAGGGCTCGATCCCAGGACCCTAGGATCATGACCCGAGCCGAAGGCAGAGGCTTAACCCACTGAGCCACGCAGGTGCCCCTCATTTCCTCATTTGTAAAACAGGGAGACTAGATCTATCTCACAGACTTCTTTGAGAATGAAATGGATGCCAAAAAAAAAAAAAAAAAGTCTACTCTTGTGCCAGTACATGGTTGGTGCTTAATAAATGTTAGTTCTCACCTCCCCAGTACCCTCTGACTTGGCTCTGAGAAGTGCTACTGTGTCTCCATAAGTTGGAAAATGAAAACTAAGTGTTCGTTTGTAGGTGGAGAGGGTGGAAATCTGTGAGAACAAAGGGAGGAGGGCAGCTAGGAATGTTACACTGTCAGAAGGTGGTGAAAGGGAATGTAACAAGCAAACAAACAATGGGCTGAAAATGGAAACAAAACCACTAACAGCTAAAATACAGTTATGCAAAGGCTTGTTTTGGAACAGATCCAGGATGGTCTGAGAGCCAGTCCCTGTCGGGGATGAGTGGATACTGTGGGGTCAGGGAGCCATTACAACTCCCTTGCTTAGGCGAGGTACCCTCCTCTGGGTTTCTTACATTGCCTTTAAATGAGGTTTTGATTTTACATGCAAAGAAAGTATTTATGAATTGGGTAGAAGCCTGTGCTCTTCTGTTGGGCAGGGCTGTTGCTCCTTGGTCAGCAATGCCTGGTTCAGAGCAAAACTAGAGCCATTATCAACTAAGCTAAGTCCAAACAGAGACTAGGGTCAATGCGACAGACTTTACGACTGCTTCTTGCTACAAGTGGCAGCCTTAATCCCTTCCCCTTTTGTTTCAGGAATGCTGAGTTTGTCTAATTAGAGAAGAGTCTAATGTCAGGAGAGACAAAATCTGCACCCGTTTTGCTTCCATAAAGAATGCCTGTCTTGAAATAGTTGTGACCTGACGTAGGAAGGCAGAGCAAAGAGTCACAAGGAAATGGGGTCTGGGGCCCTTGCTGTGGAAGCCTATCAGTTACCTGAGCCAGTTCTGAGTTGGTTTTCTGCAGCTTGCAAGTCAGAGTCCCCCAGTGGGTATGGTTATTGTTAAAGAAGGCAAGCTCACATTACACAGTTACCCACTCGGTCACAGAAGACTGGGCCTTGGACCTGGAACACTTCCTTACCGAGGGATAAGGAGCCCACACAGCCTGTGCTGGGCTGACTGCCTTGTGTGGGAGTATCTTTCCGTGTTTCATGCTCGGTGAACTGTCCTTCACTCTGCTTAAGCCTGTACGTCAGTGGCCCACAGGTTCACACGTAACTTGCAGTATTTCAGACTTCATGGGGAGTGGTCAGAGTTCTGCTGTCACACGAGAGGGGTGTGCCTAGGCCAACTGCCTGCACTGGCTGCCCAGGGGACCTGCTGGCCATGGGGGACCGACCCCCCACTATCGACGCTGGTCTTCTGTGTTTTCCCCGTGTAAGCCCAACATCTTTCCATTTAGTGCTTGACCGTGTTGTGTTTCCCCTGGCAACTCTGATGGCATCATGTAATGGGCAGAAGTGTTTAGAGTCCTATGGTAGCTGGTACGCAGTGTTCTGCCCCCCCCCCCCCCCCGCCCGGGATTGACAGCTGGTACACGACATTCTGCTCGACAGTGCTATATAGTCATATTTTGCACAGAAGTATAGCGAGTGCCTTAGCTTTAGGTAAGCAGAATGGTGACCAAATTCCTTGGCATTTGTAGTTGTATTCGTTGGAAATTTTGAAAACAGATCATAAAGTAACCAAGAAGGAGTTTAGATAAAAAGGGATCTGTTAGAAGGATCTTGGGATAATTCATCGCACCATTTTCTCAGCGGGACAGTGATATGGTTGATAGAAAGATGCCATTGACAGAGTTAAAGAAATGTGTTTTCGCTGATGTCAAAAGACCCAGAAACTTAGCTTCATGCACCTTAACTGCATATTCTGTAGGAGAAGATGCTGCTGGCATCCTTGATTCCTCCAAGATCCCTTTACGGCCCGTGGGCACAGAGTGACAATGTTACTGGGTAGGAGAAACACTCACCTGCCTCTTCTCCGGAGGTCTTTTTACTCTCTTAGCCCCTTTTAGTCATACCAGGGAGCCTGGCTACCTGCTTGCCTACTTGCCAGATATAAGAAACGGACACAAAACAGTTCCTCATTTGCCGTGAGACTGGTGACAGCAGATGTTCATTTACCACAAGTCTCTGGTTCTGAGACTTGAGACCTGCTTGAGGTTGTCTTAGCTCAGGCAGCTGTCGTAGAATACTGTGGGCTTGGTGGCCAGAGCAGCAGTTCTATCTCACAGTTGTGGAGGCCGGGAAGCAGGAACCTCAGGGTCGGCATGGTTGGGTTCCAGTGAGAGCCCTCTTCCCAGTTTCTAGATGGCCATCTTCTTGGTGTGTCCTCGCACTGGCAGAGTGCAGGGAGAGGAAGCAAGCTTGGTCATGTCTCTTCGGAAGGCACTAGTCCCGCTCGTGTGGCTCTGGCCAGACTTAATTACTTCCCAAAGATCCCACCTCCTCGTACCCTCACACCAGGAGCAGGGATCTCAACACAAGTTTTGTGAGGACACAAAGTTCAGTCTATAACATGGATTGCAGAGTCGGGGGGGGGCGGTGATGGGAGCTGGGAGGAGGGTATTGTGATTAGCAGCACTGATGGCGCAGGGAAGACAGGCCTCAAGAAGAAAGAATGGGTTGTGGCAGAAGGTGGGGTATCACATATGATAAGTAGATCCCAGCACAACAGCAAACAATAAACCTTCAAAATCCAAATAACCTTCATCGCCAATGCCACTGGCCCTGTTCAGGAGCAGATGTCATCCCTGAGAGCTTCATTTCTTAAAGAACGGTGCCCAGCAGAGTTGTTTTTCTAATCTTGTTCGGTCCTGACAAATATTGCCGAGCTCCTGTCCCTTCAAGGAAACACGTACCATACAGTTGGTGACCGTACAGTTCCATTTCTCTAAAATATCTAGAATAGGCAAGATCCTGGAAACAGAAGGTAGATTGGTGGTTGCCAGGGATTGGGGGCCGGGGGGAAGGTGCAGGTGATAGCTTAAGGATACGGAGTTTCTTTCTGAGGTCATGCAGATATTCCAAAAGTCTGTTGCTGGTTGCACAGCTTTGTTGACATACTCCAAATGATTGGCTCGCATACTTTAAATGGATGCATGATATGGTATGTGAATTGTGTCTCAATACCGCTGTTTAAAAAAAAAGAAGAATTAAAACAGAGAGCTGAATGGTTTCCTAGGAAAGAAGCTTAGAAATTGGCAAAACAAGGAGAGCAGACGGACATCCTTTCAGCAAACCAGACCTACAACAGAAGTCTGTGGGTGGGGACAAGGTCATTATTTAACTCAGAGCTATTCTAAGTGTGGGCTCCCCACCAGCAGCTGAGTGTCCTGGGAGCTCAGCAGAAATGTAAATTCTTGGGTCCTACCCCAAACTACCAAATTGGATTCCCTGGGGATCACTAACCTCGAGGAAGCATGAATTTAATTCATTGTCATTTTTAATAAACAGGAACTCCTTTCCTAACAGTATGCAAAGTGCTACCAACTGTGCTTCCCAAACTGTGGGTCAAATAAGATGTAAAAGCAGCAATAACATGCTTAAAAAAAAAAAAAACCCGTCACTTGGGGGCCCCTGGCTGGCTCAGTTGGAAAAGCATGAGACCCTTAATCTCTGGGTCGTGAGTTCAAGCCCCACGTTGGGTGTAAAGATTGCTTAAGTAAACAAATAAATCAAAACTTTAAAAAAAAAAGGTACTTAGACAAAAGAACCTGATTTCTGTACTTTGCAGATAATGATACCAACGTAGCAGGGCTTATTAACAACCAGTGGTTACTTGCAATGAAGACAGTTTATTTGCTGGAAGCTGCTGAAGCAGTTAAGTAGACTGATGTGCCTTGAAGCTGCAGCTATTTTCTCCGTGACCTGCTGGAAAGATACCTCTATCATTTTTCTCCACTGCAGATGCTGAAATTGGTGTGAATGCCATGAAAGCCGAGATGCAGGTGGAAATTCAGAGATAATTTTGTCATCTTGAAAGCCAATTACTTGCTCCAATGCCACATTTCCAGATCCAAGGTCTGAGGACAAATTTATCTCCCGTAATCATGTGAGGCAATGTAAGTGCCGCACACTTATTAGAGCAAGAAAAAAACAATCTTAAGGTTGCTTCTGAAAATATTCAGAAATTAGCCTCTTTAAGCCATGCCCAAGAGCTTGGTTGGCGAGCCTTGGTCAGTGAACTGGCACCGTCGCTTTAACTCTAAACTTTAACCTTTAACTCTAGGAGGTGAATTTTGACCTTGGTCAGTTACTGTTAGGAAGGAAACTTAGATCGGTGGCAACATTCCCAGAAACAGAAATCCACGCTGGCCATGTTGGCCGGCGCACGCCAATTCTGACTTCACTTGAAAGTGAATGTCCGTTTGGTACAAAATTGCAGTCCAGCTGCTGTCTGAGCCCTGATGTTTCTGTAGCTACAGGAAAATGTCACACTTTTTTTTTTTTTTTACCAATTTTTTTATAGACATATAATGTATGAAAATGTCACACTTTTAAAATAATGACAACTATAACTTTTCGTAATAAAATTGTAATATTTTGGAATGAAATTTATATATGGAAGTTCATTCTAGGATAAAATACAGTTGACCCTTGAACAAAAAGAGGGTTAGGGTCCCAACCCCATTTGCCATTAAAAATCCATGTATGGGGTGCCTGGGTGGCTCAGTGGGTTAGAGCCTCTGTCTTCGGCTCAGGTCTTGATCCCAGGATCCTGGGATCAAGCCCCGCATTGGGGTCTCTGCTCCGCAGGGAGCCTGCTTCCTTCTCTCTCTCTGCCAGCCTCTCTGCCTACTTGTGATCTCTGTCTGTCAAATAAATAAATAAAATCTTAAAAAAAAAAAAAAAGAATATCGCCTCTTAGCGTAAGGCGAGGCATTAAAAAAAAAAAATCCATGTATAACTTTTGACTACCCTCAACCTTAACATACTACTTTTGACCCAAAGCCTTACTGATACCATGAAGTCAATTATCATGTATTTTGTATGTTGTATGTATTATGTGCTGTCTTCTTACAATGCCTAATCCTTTCTCTCTCTCTTTCCCTCCCTTTGTTCCTTCCTTCCTTCCCTCTCTCTTTCTCTCTCTCTCTTTCTTTCTTTCTTTCTTTCTTTCTTTCTTTCTTTTTGGTATTTCCAGGCTATGCATTTTGTCTGCAAGTTTTTTCCAAATTGTGGCAAATCTTGTCGTCTCCAACTCCACATCCTCTCATGTCCTGTTCAGTTCTCCCTCTCTCCTTTCCCTTCTCTGTTTTGTCCCTCTCAGGAGGCAAACACAGATCACTTCCATTTTCTGAAGGGAGCAATTTGGCCCTGTCTCACCTCTACCTCCCAGTTTAGTGAGGGCCTTTATTCACAGAGCTAAGGCCTTATAGTAAGTACTGAAACCTAGAGCAGGGGCACCTGGGTGGCTCAGTCTGCCTTTGGCTCAGGTCATGATCCCAGTGTCCTGGGATCGAGTCCTGCATCGGGCTCCCTGCTCGGCAGGAAGCCTGCTTCTCCCTCTCCCACTTCCTGTGCTGTGTTCCCTCTCTTGCTGTGTCTTTCTCTGTCAAACAAATAAATAAAATCTTAAAAAAAAAAAAGAAAGAAACCTAGAGCAGCTCCTTCCCCAGACTCTTACAGAGAAATATGTATGTATTAGCAGGTATATGTACTATAGTTTATATATAATTTATATAATATATATGCAAACAATAGATATACTAAGTATTAAACTAAAAAAAAGTCCAATGAGTGGAAATAAGGGGTACTTGGTATAATTCTTTATACCATCTTTATGATTTTTCTGTAAATCTAAGTTTACTCCAAAGTAAGAAAAAAAATTTAATGGATGGAAGACTAATACATCGGAAAATAAAACAATCCCACCAGCAAGACCCCTCTCTGTGCTAATGAAAATTCGTGCTGCAGATAGTCCGCACAAGAGACTATGAAATTAGAACAAACTCTCACAGATGTAGAGCAAAGCAGAAAGAAGAACAGTGACTTCTCCTATCTCCTGAGGAGACAAAGGGCTTAGTACCTCTCTCGAGAGCCCCTTCAGCTAATTCCAGCGATACACACATTTACATATCTAGAGGCTATTTGGCTCTCAACCTTAGAGATAACTCCAGCATTAAAATTGGGGGCTGGAGAGACTTATCTCTATTCTAAAGGTTAGAGTAAGGACTCTGATTTATGATGTTACTCTGTCTTAGAAAACATTGTGAGAGAAGGGTCAGGAGTGGGAGAGAACGGTCTCTTTGCCCTCTGTCAACAGAGAAATGATTTTTTTTTAAAGATTTTATTTATTTATTTGACAGACAGAGATCACAAGCAAGCAGAGAGGTAGACAGAAAGGGAGAAGCAGGCTCCCTACCAAGCAGAGGCCCTATGCAGGGCTCCATCCCAGGACCCTGGGATCATGACCTGAGCCGAAGGCAGAGGCTTTAACCCACTGATCCACCCAGGCGCCCCTAGAGAAAATTTTTTATTTACTCTCACAATACCTAGTGCAGAAGCTGTGCCTCAAAGAGAACTAACATTCTGCTGGTAAGGATGTGAATTGGTAAACCCCTCTGGAAAACAGTTCTGCATCCCCTCGAAAAGCGAAGGTGCACATGCCCCATGGCCTTACCGGTATACTCTGAAGAAACTTTGGTCTCTGTGTACCAGGAGACATAAAAAATTCCACCACAGCTTTATTCAAAATAGCAGGAAACTGGAAACAACCCAATAGTCCGTTGACAGAATGACGACTACATGGCAATATATTCACATCGTAGGATACCGCAGAGCAGTCATCGTGATTGAACTAGAATTTCACCTATCGAGATGGCCTTATCTCACAAGGATACTAAGGAGTAAAGAAAGTCCTAGAATACAGAGGATGAACACACACACAGCGTTCAAAAGCAAGCAACTCGAAACAGATATTCTTCAGGGATACATGATAAGTTTGGTGAAGCTATTAAGAAAAGCAAGGGAGGGGCGCCTGGGTGGCTCAGTGGGTTAAAGCCTCTGCCTTCGGCTCAGGTCGTGATCTCAGGGTCCTGGGATCGAGTCCCACGTCAGGCTCTCTGCTTGGTGGGGAGCTTGCTTCCCCCTCTCTCTCTGCCTGCCTCTCTGCCTACTTGAGATCTCTGTCAAATAAATAAATAAAATCTTAAAAAAAAAAAAGAAGGAAAGAAAAGCAAGGGAGTAGAACAATTAACAAAATTCAACACAGTGGTTTACTGCTGGGGGTAATACAGTCTTTGAAAATATGAAGTAACTCATGATAGGTAGTTTTGTTTTAATGGCCGGTAGAAATGGCAAAAGCCCAGGGAGAGCTGAGTGCTGGCAGGATTTCCAGAGCAGAACCCCTTGGAAGGCACTGAGACTTCATTTGGCCCTTTGAAGGGAGGAATCACATAGTTTTTCAAACCTGGAATGAATATGAGTTCTTTGCCCTGCCCCCTCCTTTTGCAGATGAAGAAATTGAGATACAGGGAAGTACCTTTCTTAAATTTTTTTACTTTTAAAAGATTAAAAAAAAATTTTTTTAAAGTAATTTCTACACCCAGCATGGGGCTCTCACACTCATAATCCTGAAGTCAGGAGTCCTACGCACCACCAGCTGAGCCAGCCAGGAACCCCAGGATGTATCGTAAAAAAAAAAAAAAGAAAAAGGCTTTTAAAAATGCTTAATGTATTCTCCACATTGTCAGACCAATTGCAAGGTGGAAAATTGGAGTGAAAAGCTCTTTTGAGAAGAGCCTTTTAGGTGTTGAACAATGTAGCTGGGCATATGTCAGGTTGCAATTCTCTTTTTCTTGGTCTTTGTACTGCTCTCTGCTCAGTATATGGGCCTAGCCTTATTCAAGGGACCCTGAATGGGTTCGTGAGCTATTAGTTGTCCCGCATGACAGGTAGCTGCGAGTGGACAGGTAACCTCAGTCTTCTCTGCTTCCCCTCTGTCTGGGACAGCATCCTGTCCATGGTGCTCTAAAACTCCCGGGTCATCAGCCCAGCACACCCACAGAGTGCCAGATGCTAGAAACATGATGTATCATTCACATCATCTTTGTTTTTGTTTTTTGTTTTTTGTTGGAAAGATTTACTTGTTTATTTGACACACACAGACAGAGAGAGAGAGAGAGAGAACAGCAGGGGAAGTAGGAAAGGGAGAAGCAGGCTCCCTGCTGACCGGAGAACCCCAGACAAAGGCAGATGCTTAACTGCTTAACCAACTGAGCCACACAGGCGGCCCTCACTTCATCTTTTTTTTTTTTTTTTTTAGATTTTATTTATTTATTTGACAGAGAGAGAGAGAGACAGTGAGAAAGGGAACACAAGCAGGGGGAATTGGAGAAGGAGAAACAGGCTTCCCGCCATGCAGGGAGCCCGATGCAGGGCTCAATGTGGGGCTTGATGTGGGGTTCGATGTGGGGCTTGATCCCAGGACCCTGGGATCATGATCTGAGCCAAAGGCAGACGCTTAACTGAGCCACCCAGGCGCTCTCCTCACTTCATCTTGAGAAAGCTATCCCCATTCATGGTACCATTCACGTAACTACTTGGGAATTATAATCTCCCCTCCCACATTGGAGGCTGGTCATCCTCAGGTTCCAGCTCAGAGCTGCCTGACTTCAAAGTATGGGCTGCTTTTACTTACTATAACCTACTGACTATGTTATCTTTGCCACTCTGTTTAATTCTGTTTGATTCCTGGCTTTCCCCTGTCATCAAATTGTAATTTACCTATTCATTTACAGTCCTTTATTCATGATATTAGTACTTCACTGGAAATCAGTTTGCCAGATTAAATGTTCTGCAGTATTTGGGACGGGTTTATACTGAAAAATGATTTCAAGTTTACCTGAAATTCAGATTTAACTGAGCATCCTCTATTTTGAATTTGCTAAATTTGGCAACCCTAACCCAAAACCTTTGAGAAGGCACTTTATTATTTCCAGCGAGGCTTTCCTCCTCATGAAAGATGGAGAAAACACATGAGATATGTTGGCCATCGAGTAAAGACCTTAAAGAAGTCTTCTCAAGTGTTAACTGGGGGTGATCATATCCCCCACCCCCAACATTTGGCAGTATGTGGAGACATTTTTGGTTGCCCTAATTGGGTTTGCTGCTGGCATCTAGTGGGTAGAGTCCAGGGATGCTGTTAAACTTTCTCCAGTGTGCAGGACGCCCCCGCCACACCCGCCCCGCCAACAACAAAGAATTATCTTGTCCAAAATGCCAATAGTTCCAAGGCTGAGAAACCTTCCCATGAAGAATCACTCATCTAAGCTGGTATAAATCCAGGAAAATCATATATATTTATTTTTTTTTTAAGATTTTATTTATTTATTTGACAGAGAGATCACAAGTAGGCAGAGAGGCAGGCAGAGAGAGAGGAGGAAGCAGGCTCCCTGCGCGAGCAGAGAGCCTGATGCGGGGCTCGATCCCAGGACCCTGAGATCATGACCTGAGCCGAAGGCAGAGGCTTAACCCACTGAGCCACCCAGGCGGCCCCTACTTATGGGTTTTTTAATCCCTTCGAGGCTACCCATATATTTCTAAATAGGGCCTGACCTTCTTTTAGTTCCCAGAAAATTAATGCTAAAGTCATTTCTTTACCTGAACTAGTTAACTCACAATTATGGATGCTGGTGGCAGCAGAAGTAGACTCAGATTCTTAATGTACTTGAGCATATATTAGAAAGACTTTCGATGTTAGATTTGTACTCTTAATTATGCTTATTGAATAATGTTCTTGATTTGGACTAGGGGCAGGGTTAGAAATGAAGTGGTCTTGGGAAACAGTCTCAATATTGGGCTGAAATATGTGATGGTTGAAACCGATCAAACATTGGCACTTTCACGTGGTTCGACCTGATGTGGGGTGTGCAGTAAGACTGCACACAATGGGAATGCACTGTGATCCAACTGAGGGAGTCAGAGCTTTTTTTTTTTTTTTTCTTTTAAGGTTTTGTTTATTTGAGACAAAAGGAGAGACAGAGTGAGCAAGCACAAGCAGGGTAGGGTGGGGGAAGGGAGAGGGAGAAGCAGATTCCTTGCTGAGCAGGGAGCCCGATTCGCGGCTCCATTCCAGGACCCTGGGATCATGACCGAGCCAAAGACAGATGCTTAACCAGCTGAGCCACGCAGGGACCCCTTTGCTTTACTTACTAATGGCACGTGGGAAACTTGTCTTTCTGCTGTTTGCTGGGCCAGCCCTCTTCTCCTTTATCTGCTTCCGTGCTTTTCATTGGCATGTAAGTTTCAGTGAAACTTAGATCCCCAGGTGCACAAAATGTGCCCAAGGCTTGAATAGCAAGTAAATCGACCAGGAAAGAGAATTCTAACTTTAATTTGTAGTCTTCAAAATTTGGGTCCAGATTTAGCTCAGGGCCCTGAAGTGAAGAAGAAATAGCATATTTTAAGTCTATTCCTTGTCAAGAGCCCCTAGAGGTAAGGGACATAAGAGAAATGCCAGCTGCTCCTTGTTCAACATCCTCAAACATAAATATTAGCTATATTTTGGCGTAATAGATTTAGAGAAAAAACAAACTTCTTTGTTTAAAAAAAAAGACTAAGGACAACATATACTAAAATGATTTGAATTTCACAGATGATACCCTACTAATATTTTTAGTTTAGCACCATCTGTTTATCTGAAATTAAATTTCTGGCAAATGGTCACACCAGGAGATGCTGTTTTTATTTTTATGTGCAGCTGAAACACAGAATAATAAAAATCTGCTTGAGTTGAAGAAATATGTTCATAAAATGTTTCTTTTTTAATCCGAGTTGGCTGAGAAAATGACTTTTTAATCTAGTGGTAGCTGCCTTCATTTGGCCGGTTTTCAGTCTCAATAGTTTATGTTGGAGACAGATCATTTGTTTTATATTTGGATGCAGGAAACCAAATGGTGCCTTCTGAGGTACGAGGAGGACCCAGATATGCAAATGTCTGATTCTCCCCATTAGCCTACCTTTCTGTTTATTTCTTTTCTTCTTAGACTGACACGAATGGCATGCCAGTAGGTCTGTAAATTAAAAGCCCAAGTGGCAAATTGCATACCACCCGGTCGCCGTGTTATTTTTATTAGACTCCAAGAAAGTCACATCCTACACATTAATTGGCATTTGTTTACAGCAGGGGGAAATGATGGCTTTTGAAAATATGACTCAGTGGAAACCCTTCTCGTCACACTGGCTTGCAAATAGAATCCTTGCACTCCCTTTGGGTTCTGTGGGTGATTCCACTGGGAGCCCCATTCTTCCCAACAGAGTGTTAATTAACGAAAGCCACCTCTTGGCACGTCTCTTGCTCCAGCTACACTGCTGAATCCTCCTGCGGCCTCTTTAATCAGCAACATGTGTTCCATGTCTAGTTTTTGTGTAAGGCTGCAGCTACTGCCCTGATTTCAAAGGTGGCGGCAAGGACAGGGGGCTTTTCCTGCCTTCCTTCCAAGTCAGGGCAGGTAACCTTACGTTAGAGACGCTCCTAATACCCACTGTTGACTTGCCATTAACCAAAACTTCCTGAGAAAAGCACGAATTGCACGGAAGAGACGGATCTGGCCGGTCTGCCTCTGTGTCCCAGCACTTTGTGCCCGGGTTTCTTTCTGTTTATCTAATAGACCTGCTTGTCTTCCTGGACGATGTTAAGTTAATTTTGTGTACCCGTTTCTCTTAATACTGAAAAGAATGCGTTATTTTGAAGTGTAGAGGCTGGTCTTTGGTGATAAACTCATTACCCAGAAAAGTGAAGTGCATTTTAAAGAAAACTGATGTATGGGTCAGCTCAGGCTGCCGTAACAAAACACCGCAGACTGGGGGGGCTTAAACGATAGCAGTTTATTTCTCACAGTTCTGGAGGCCGGGAGGAAGTCCAAGATCAAGGTTCTGGATCCTAGTGAGTGCTCTCTTTCCTGGCTTCCAGATGGTAGCCTTCTTGTTGTGTCCTCACAGGGCAGATGGTGGTTGGGCCGGGTGGGGTGGGTGGATGGAGGGGCAGACCTACCGTCCTCTCTTCTAATGCCACAGTCCTATCAGATTAGAGCCCTACCCTTGTGACCTTGTTTAACCTTAATCACCTCCTAAAAGCCTTGTCTGCAAATGCAGTCACTTTGGGGGCTTGGGATGTAACATTTGAATTTTGGGGGGACATGATCCAGTACAGGGCAATTGAACTGGACTAAAAAAGACACTTTAATGTTAAGACTCTCAAATTATTGTGACAAAACCAACTGAAAAAAAAGTGGGTATTAATACTAGTCCCTTTTAATTTCGTGTTTCAAAAACTAAATCAGTTTTTAGAGTTTTGTTTAAAATGTGAAAAGTTGCCAAAGCAATCTGTGGAATAATATGAAAAGTCAGGGTAGTCATTCCAGGGGCCGGGGAGGCTAGAGTGACTCCAAGGGGGCACCCAGGAGGGCTTCTGGGATCCTGCAGTGCTGCATTTCCCGTCTGGGGGCCGAACCAAAGGATGTGATCGGTTTGCAAGTATTCGCTGAGCTGTCCATACGGAATTGGTGCACTTTACGCGGTGTGTGTATTGTAGGTCAATCAAAAGTGAAAACACAGAAGAAACACGTGAGTGATGTGTTTAATACCAGAAATAAACGGCACCATCGTCCCACCGTGTCCCCAGCTAGACGGTGAGCAGGCTGCTCCTCCTTTGTCTTCTCCATTCAGAAAGGCCCCGGCGGTTGAAATCGAATGGGTCAGTGCCTACAAAGAAGTCTAGGCTTGTGTGAGGTTGGGTATAATATCATCTTCCCACAGGCACAAGCGGAACTGCAGACACAGTGAAAATTTCTGGCTGACACTGCTGGATGTTGTTTTTTTCTCAGCTTGGTAGCTCAGCAGCTGGAGGCTAAAAAGCCAGGTTTCCAGGGACAGGAGGAAGGCTTCTGAGTAAGAGGCAATGTGGACTGCAGATGAGGGTGATAGCCGGAGGCCTCTCGAGAGTGGGGGCGCTTTTAAGTGGGTTGTCAACAAACACTGCCGTGTTGTTCCAGGAGGTTTCGGCCGCCCCAGAGTCGTTGAATCTGTGCAAGTGCCTGAGCTGGTTTCTCCTGGATGATGTGTGGGGCTGAAAGGTCAAGTGTAATGTTTGTGACCTTGGACGTCGGTGTCCCTAGAGGCGTCACACTCACACACCCAAGGTGAAACTTGTCTTCCTCCAAACCATTACCAGTAAGGAGCTTGCTCCATTGTAACCTTTCAGACCAGCGGCGCTTGCCAGGGTTACAAAGAGATGACTGCCCCAGTTCCAGAACACCAGGCCTGGGCTCCATTGTTCGCGTGTTCACACTGAGTATTACATTGTTTCACATTGTGCTTTAACTTCCTACAGAACATTAACAGCAGTAGCCAGTGGAATGTTTTCAAAACCACTTACGTTTGTGGAGCTCACGGTGCTCACCCAGGCTAATGGAAATTTCATTGTTCTGGGAGCGCTGGCTCTGTCAACAGTTCTCTTGGTGTGTTCTTGTATTGTCTGTCATGTGTAAACCAAGCACACTTACCTCTACTCACGTTCTATAATTCTTTGGATGTAATTTAAAAATAACTGCATAAAATGCTTTTATAATACGTTTCAGAGCTCTCGGTGGTTATTTCCCCGTGGAGAGGTTTCCTTGTGGAAAGAACACGATTTCAGAGTCGTTGAGGAATGGCTGATTCTCAGGCCTTTCGGTTAAGATCAAGTGAAGTTTTGAGGTTGTTGAAAAGCTCTGGTTTGGTGTTTGTGGGTTGTGTGTGGGCGTACTGGCAGTGGGCCTATCTCTCTGTGCTTTCTAAGAGATTCTAGACTTTCCTGATCACGTTCATCTCTAGCTGTCGGTAAGCTTCCTGATGGTTAGGGCCCGAGCTCTCCTTTCTTCACCACTACCCAACCCTAGACACTCAAAATGTCCTCGGACCACCAGCCAGGGACAGCCAGGGAGCGTCTTAGAAGTTTGGAATCTTGGCCCTGCCTCAGCCACAGCCTGTGATCGCATCATTTGCATTTTCACAAGATCTTCGGAGTGATTCCTACACACATGCAAATGCGGCAACACTAGGCCAGGGCAGGGGCTGAGAGATCCCTCTTCTCCAAACATCTCCCACTGGGCCCGGACTGCTATAATTTAGGATGAGTTTCTCTAGTTTGTGCCACTTATTATGAAATACACCCGGCCTGCGTAACTCAGTAAGTCATTTTCAGTTCAGAGTCTTCATGTGAATTCGTCCACTCGGGCCTTTCCAATGCGACAGATGGCAGAAAGCAGGTTGACCGAGGAGCGAAGGTGGGAGGAAGGAAGTGGAGTAGAAAATGCCCGCCTTTGGTGGAAGAAAGGAGGCCGACTCCTAGGACTGCGGCAGCCTGGAGTAGTGCTGTGGGGCTGGGCAGGAAGGAGCAAAATCACCATTGACCATGGTCACAATAACCGTAAATCACTGTTGCCACAGGGGGGCTTAGCCTGTGTGACCCTGAGATCCACCTTGGGGAGGAGGAGGGCTTCTCAAAAAAGCCAGCCCCCCACCCCGCCCCCGGAGGCAGGGAATTCAGGAATGTTCACCCTGCTCTATGCTTTGTTCACCCCGGGCTTGGGACATCTGGATCTCTAGGGGAGAAAAATCTGTATTTTTAGCAAATGCCTCAGGTGTTCACATCCATAGGCATGGCTGAGTGAAAGGTGAGCCTGGAGCCTGGCACTCTATAAATTCTCTTTCCAGTGTCTACAATAAGCCTACAAAATCCTACAACCTTTTACTAATTGCCTTCGTAAGAGAGAAGCTTAGAAGCTTGCCCAAGCTTGGGTGGTAGGCAGCAGAGGGGGGATTCCATCCCAGATCTACTCGGCTCCAAAACCTTCGTTCTCTTTACTGTCTCATACCTTAACCTTTGTAGGGGAGCAAAACTTTCCCCTTCTTCCCTTCTAGATTCTTTGGCCGGCCATGAGACAGATTAACAGGAGAAAGCCAAATTTAGTTATGTATGTATGGAAGCTCAAAGATGTGAGCCTCAGGGACAAGTTGAGCGAACAGGAGAGGGGACTAGGGCTTCAAGGGGGAGGAAGGCAATTCACAGGACGAGAGAAAAGATGTTTGGAAATTAGATGTTTGCCCTTCCACACAAGATAGGTCATTCAGATAAAAAGTTATCTCTTATAACAGGTCTCTTTCTGGGTCAGTTTGGGCCCCTATCTAAGTTCTTTTTAGGCAGTTAAGGGAGAGGTAAATGTTTTTCTTCCTTCTGCTGGGTCTTGACTGCCTTCAACTGAAAACAATCCTCGTACCAAACTGGCACAAGTTGGGGCTGCATCGTCGGCTCCCCCTCACCTTCCATAAAGCTGTTGTGTCCCAAAGGTTATCCTACCCACGCTCTGGTTTCCCCTACCCCACCCTTTGGGGGTGGCAGTTTCTGCAGAAGTTCCCTAATTTGATTCTGAAATTGTGACACGAACATCCAGATTTGGGCGGAATTGCACAAGGAAACCACACTGGTGAACTGGGGAGGATGTCCCCTCCTTCCTCCCCTCCTGCTGCGGTCAGTAACCAACAAAACGAATGATCCAGGGCTAGGATGCTGGTCCAAAGGGATGAAAAGCAGGGCTCTCTCGGGGAACTGAGAATTTCTGGTTGCCTTGGTATGAAAGCAGTTTTCAAAAGTGATGGAAGCAGGCACATATTGTTCTTGCCCTCGGAAACCTTATTTTGTTTCAAGAAATCCCTAGAAAGAAAACACGCTAATTTAATACAGCAATGTTGAATAGTGAGAGTAGCGAGAACAGGGCACCATCTGGTACGTTTGAATAATTGTCAGGGTTGGCTTTTCTTTAAATGCTGCTTATTGCTCAGTCCACCCATATTCAATTACTAGAGCTAGAAGTCATCTGGTGGTGGCTTATCGGCATTACAGGAGTGTACCTGCGTATTGAATTCCTCGACTTGGACTCAATTTGGAAATTCAGATGCAACATTTGACCTTCATCTATATTTAATCTCCTGTTGTGAGTTACAGCCTCCTTTATGGATTTGTTTCAAAAGCTTCGGATCCTGATTCTGTCATTTAGGGCAGAGGTGTTCCATGCGTGATCCCCTGTGGAAAACAAATACTGCCTTTTTCATTAAAATTTTTATTTTGTGTGTATTTTGTAATATATATGGCATTGTACTATAGTAGTAGGATATGTACGAAACTTAGAAATAAATACATATAAATGTACTGGGGTGGGGATACATGATTTAAAATCCCCACCCTTTGGGATGCTGGCTCAAAAGCTTTATAAACTTGTCATGCTGTGTATTAAGTTCCTCCCAGCAGCATGTTATCTGCTCATTTGGTAAAAGTGGCCTTTGTCCTTGTGAATTCGGTTCCAGTTTGCCCTACGTAGGATCGTGTGTTCAATGTTCCAGCGTATAGTCAAGGCTAAGGCGTATTTATTTGTCCCAGGAAGTTTTCCTCTCTGGGCTGGGGGTGTCGATAATGGTAATGACTAAAGAGAATTGGAGAATGATATCGGTGGGGGTGATGATGATGATGGTGGTGGTGGCCAAGACAGAGATAAGGAGAAGAAAGCCCCAGGGAAGAAAGCACAACTGAAACCAACCGCTTCTTCTCCACGCTGTCTGGTGATACGACATCTTTCGCTAGCACTGATACACTTCGCTGCTCGTTCATCCTGCTTCCATTGTAGCTAAAAAATACTTCTTAGTCATCGTCAACATGTACTATAATTCTCAGCTTCCTAGCATTTAGAGCCTTGGGAACAGGAGGTTTTTCGAGGCCTCCGCCACTCTTCTGTATTTTGGTCCTCGGTGCCCCACAAGCTGTGAAAGCTGTGAGTCATGACTCCCATATGGTGGGATTCCCTCCCTCCCTTCCTCTCCCTCCACATGCCTGCCCAGCCATCTGCTGCCACTCTCAAGGTTAGGGAGCAAGAGATGACACAGGGAAGGAAGAGGAAAACCCCAGGAAAATGAACACTGTTTCATAAATAAAACTGAAAAAAAAAAAAAAGATATATTTTCTTATATTACCGAGGCAATTTGTATTCACTACAGGAAAAATCAGAACATGAAGTGCAAAAACCAAACAAACCAAACAAAACACAACACAGTTTCCCTCACAGCATCGTTAATCATTCCAACCGCCTCCCTGCGTGTTTTTCCAAGTCTGCATCCTGCATCTGTCTAGGTAGCTAGCTATCAAACCAAATAGGATTATTTTGTAACTGTTTATTTTTAATTTTATTTTTAAGTAATCTCTACACCCAACACGGAACTCGAACTCTCAACCCTGAGATCGAGAGCCACACACACTCCACCAACTGAGCCAGCCAGGTGCTCCTGTAACCTGTTATTTTGTTTTGTTTTGTTTTGTTTTTTAAACATTTTATTTATGTATGTGACAGAGAGAGACACAGAGAGAGAGGGAACGCAAGCAGGGACACACACAAGCACAAAAGGGAGAAGCAGGTTCCCCGCTGAGAAGGGAACCTGATGTGGGGCTCGATCCCAGGACCTCGGGATCATGACCTGAGGAGAAGGCAGATGCTCAACCCACTGAGCCACCCGGCGCCCCACCTGGAATGTGTTTTTTAAACTGAATCATGAATGTCTTTCTGTGCCTGTGACTACTATAGCCCCCACACTAGCATTTTTAACGTTCAAGGAGTATTTTCTATGCGAGGAACTATTCCAATTGCCATAGTTTATCTATAATAAACGTAGGTAAGATCCTCTCTGCCCTCATCTGGGTTTAACATAATTTTTTTCCTATGTAACATTTAGGTCATTTCTGTATGTTTGCTTTTATAAACAATGCTGTGGTGAATATCCTTATAGCTAAATCTTTCCATATACCCATAATTTTTCCAGGACCGTATTGCCTACTCTCTGTTTGCCCCTCTGGGTGATTCCCCGTCCTTCTCTGCCTTTCTCTGTGGCCCCAATCAGTGGGCTCATTTATCCTCTGGCAGTCGGAAGCTCAGGGAGGACGTCGGAGGTGGGTGGTATATTCTGACTTCCACCCTGCCTCCTTGTGGATCCTCTTGTACTGTTGATGGCCGTGGTGCCTGGGCAGCCTTCTCCCAGGGCTCAGTTCTCAGGGTACTGCTCACCCCAGGGTACTGCACCATTTCTGTTGGTTTCCCTTAACCTTGCCCTTGTTCTTATAGCGAGTTCTTCATTAAACCCTTCTCAGTTACCGCCTGCGAGTGTGCCATCTGTTTCCTGGCAAGACCCTGGATGGTAAAAGTACGCTCCTACTCCTGGCATATTGTGCATCCCTAACTGCTTGCCTGCACGGGGAACCTGGGATGGATTATGCAGAGAAGGTCAAGAACTCCCTTTTCTCCTTTAACTTAAGGCCTGGACACCAATGACTCTCGAGCAGCCATCTCCTGTTTCTTTCCCCTGGACCCCTCCTTACCCACTTTTTCTCCATATTCTCACTGACACTTGTTATTTCTTGTTTGTTTTTTTTTTAAATATTTTATTTATTTGGCAGAGAGATCACAAGTAGGCAGATAGGCAGGCAGAGAGAGAGGAGGAAGCAGGCCCCCTGCGGAACAGAGAGCCTGATGCTGGGCTCGATCCCAGGACCCTGAGACCATGACCTGAGCCAAAGGCAAAGGCTTAACCCACTGAGCCACCCATGTGCCCCTCTTGTCTTTTTTATTCTAGCCATTCTGACAGATATCCGGTGATATCTTATTGTCGCTTTGATTTGCATCTCCCTGATGATGAATGATGTTGAACATCTTTTCATATGTCTGTGGGCCAGCTGGATGCCTTCTTTGGAAAAATGTCTATACAAGTCCTCTCTTCATTTTTAAATCAGATTATATGGGTGTTTTGTTTCATTTTTGGTGTTGAGTTGTCTAAATTCTTTATGTATTTTGGATATTAACCCCCTTGACCTCGTTTTTGATGCCCGATGCCTGAAACCTTCCCTGAATTAGGAGAGGTTGTGTGGCCAGTTCTTATCCTTATAAACACCTGAGCCTATAGCAAAATTTGTTTCTTTAATTCTTTCTCTATTTTAATCTTAAGTGGTATTAGAGTATTCTTATTAAATACGCAGAATTTTATTTTTAGAGCTTCTAGCTTGAATTAGAGTCCCTTGATACTATCTCTTTTGTGATTTTCTCTTTTCTGTGAATCAGTAGAAATGTTTTTTTTCTTGAAAGTCTACATCTAGTTTTACTTTCCTTGCCTTTTGAATTTTTAGATAATGCTATCTCTTTCTTCAAAGGTTCTCCACACTTCTGTTTAATCGATTGTTCTTGGCTGTTGGGAATTAAGTATCTGGCCCATTTCTTTTGTCTTCCTCCTGTTCAATGAGATTGCTAGTAAGACTAGTCAAGAATGATCAAATACCCTTCTTTTTAGTGACATGAAACTTTCTGATGAGACTTACATGAAGATAAGAGGGATTAAAACCAAGGCAGAAACATGCTGGATGGTTTCATTTTCCCTTAGAAATAAACCATAAAAGTTCAGGGAATTATAGTCCAAAGGAAAACTCCCAGTTGTAAATCTAGGCCCCACAAGGCTTTTCTGGTATTTCTGAGTTCTTTCATAAACTTTCGTCTTGTAGTATTAAGGACACAAAGAATGATGGGAAGTTGCTGATAATGATCATTATTTTTCCGGTCTTTGAAACATGTTTGTCCAGTGTTCCAGACTGAAGATTTGTTGTATTGAATGAAAAGATAAACCCTCAAATGGGGCGCCTGGCTGGCTTGGTTGGTAGAGCATGTGACTCTTGATCTTGGGGTTGTGAGTTCAAGCCCCAGGTTGGGTGTATAGCTTACTTTAAAAAAAAAAAAAGAAAGATAACCCCTGAAAGTGGTTACATAATATGTCAGATGGTCTTATCCAGTGGAAGGGAGCAGCTGGCTGACATAAGTCAGTTCATTCATTCTGAGGTGTCTGGAGTTGGGTTGGAAGGATGACCCTGGGCTCCAGGAAACTGCCGTGTCAGTTGATAAGGGCTGCTCTGAAGGCTAGCCGCAGAGATGTATTATGAGTCTTTGTACTAGAATTGAGACTTCAACCCTCCTTTTCAATTCTTACAAATTCTGAACTTTCCAAGGAAAATAGGTTGGCCTTAAGAGCTTTTAGGAATTGGGGCGTCTGGGTGGCTCAGTTGTTAAGCATCTGCCTTCGGCTCAGGTCATAATCTCAGGGTCCTGGGATGGAGCCGGCATCGAGCCCTGCATCGAGCCCCACATCGGGCTCCCTGCTCAGTGGGAAGCCTGCTTCTCCCTCTCCTGCTCCCCCTGCTTGTGTTCCCTCTCTTGCTGTGTCTCTCTGTCAAATAAATAAGTAAAATCTTTAAAAAAAAAAAAAAAGATCTTTTAGGAATTTACCCTGCAATATTATGACAGAAAGAACATTTTTATTTTAAATTTTTATTACATAATATTTTATGTATACAAAATAATATGTGTATATATATACTAACTCTATATATACTTTCTCTCTCTCTCTCTCTATATATATATATATATAGTGAAAAATGTTAAATATAAACACACAGGGGTTGATATATTAATATCTGGGCTCTCCTCCATTATTTTTACTTCTCCCACCAAAATAACTGCTCTTCAGAATTTTTTATTCCTTTTCATTAAAGACAAAACCCTTTTACCATATGTAGATGCATTCCTGAACAGTTTATTTTTGCTTCATTTTGAGTTTTATAAAAAAATAATATCATAATATATATAGTGTTTTTTCACTCAAGTTTCTAACATTCATCAGTTTACTTATATCACCCTGTGTGGCTGAAGTTCATTCCTTTGTGCTACTGTTCTTCTATTCCATTTTGTGAATACACCACAATTCACTTAGCCATAGTTCTGTCTGTGAATGATCTTGGCGGTTTATTGTTTCCAATTGTTCTTATAATAGTCTTGTTAATATAGATGAGAAATATACTAATAAGAGTTTTTAGTGTTCCGTTGTCAAATTGTCATAAACACTAGATTTATTTGCCTAGTGTCCCTTTGAGTGTTTTCTATTTCATTATTCCCATTTATCACCTAAAGAAACCTAGATGCAGGAAAAAAATAAACGATTTACCAGGCTCTGTTATCACTGCTGTTATTTCCACTACTATTAAATTCAAGAAGCAGTTAAGTCCTCTCTTGGTTCTTCTTGTCTGAACAAAGGGGTGCCCCTTCCATTGTCACAACAGAATTAGAAAGTTATTAATTTTGATCTCACAAAACGTATGATCCAGGAGACAGCGTGTCACAGTGAAAACAGTGTAAGCTTAAGAGGCAGCAAGATTTGGGTTTTAAAATACCAGCATGAGCACCAATAGCAGGGGTAGTCTTGTGCAAAATCCTTTATCCTCCCAATTCTCATTTCCTCATCGGCAAGATAGAAATTGCAATGCCTTCCTCACAAGATGGTTCACTGATTATGTCAGGTGTAAAAGGCTCAATCATGACATTATAACATAAGGGACGGAGGAGGCTCACAGCCTGACCAGTGGAACTCATAATCTCACCGTAAGAAATGACCCAGGTAGACTACAGAAAGAGGTCAGTTTTGGCTTATGCAATTTCTGACCCTTCTGAAGTTGTCTCTGATTTAGAAAAGAGGAATAACGAGGTCCTTTGCTGACTTGATGGTGTAGAGGGTGGAAAAATGTTCTCTTCTTCCCTTCTAGGTTCTTTGGCTGGTCTAATCATTAAATTGACATAAGACAGATTAACAGGAGAAAAACAAATTTACCTTGGGTGTCCCAAAGACATGAGACTGAAAGGCAGTCAGGCAGTTGAGACTTATAGGTTGTCTTGAGCTAAGGAAGGAGAAAGGCTTGGGCTTGCAGAGGGAAAGAGGACAATTCATAGGATATAAGAAAAGCAGATGTTGGGTAATTAGATGTTCGCCCTGCCATGCACATAGGTCTTTCAGATGAATGTTATCTCTGGAAATAGTGCTCTTTCTGGGCCAGGCTCCCTGTCTAAATTCTTTTAGGCTGTTAAGGGAGAGGTAAAAGTTTTTCTTGAGTCTGCTGTGTCTTGATTGCCGTTGGCTCAAAATAATCCCCATGTCAAAGTGGCACATTTTGGGGTGGTATATTCTGTTCCCCTTCAGTGGTAAAGTAAACGTTTTGGCTTTGCTTCGGTTATCAGCTTTTTCTTTCCAAGCCTATCTTGTGCGTCATTTTAACAATCCTTTAATAGCATAAAATTCCTTTGTATTTACACTGGCAAGGAAAAACTGATCACAGTGTCTAATAATAAAGGAAATCTTGCTTTTACCTTTGGAGAAAAATTTAAGTTAATAAATGTGAATTAATGTTAATTAGTTAATTAATGTTAAGGCCATTGCATAAAGCATTTAAATCCAGATATTGGACTGGAGCTCCACTGGGGGTGTGACCCAGTCTGTCCTCATCTCTACTCTACCCCCAGTGCCTTACACAGTGACTACACATAATAGTTGCTCAAAAAAATATCTGATGGGGGCGCCTGGGTGGCTCAGTGGGTTAAAGCCTCTGCCTTCGGCTCAGGTCATGATCCCAGGGTCCTGGGATTGAGCCCCGCATCGGACTCTCTGCTCAGCAGGGAGCCTGCTTCCCTTCCTCTTTCTTTTTTTTTTTTTTAAAGATTTTATTTATTTATTTGACAGAGAGAGATTACAAGTAGACAGAGAGGCAGGCAGAGAGAGGGAAGCAGGCTCCCCGCTGAGCAGAGAGCCCGATGCGGGACTCGATCCCAGGACCCTGAGATCATGACCCGAGCCGAAGGCAGCGGCTTAACCCACTGAGCCACCCAGGTGCCCCTCCCTTCCTCTTTCTGCCTGCCTCTCTGCCTACCTGTGATCTCTGTCAAATAAATAAAAATAAAATCTTAAAAAGAAACTGATGATACTTTTATCTGATGGATAAGTGAAAGGACTACCTCTTTTTGCCTTTTTTTAAATTACTAAAACCGTGTTTTTTTTCCCTTCTTCTGAATCTTGAATAACGAAGGTTTGGGAGATCTAATGGATAAGGTGAATTTAGCTAATCCTATGGCTCATCCCTCAGCATGGGGAAGAGACTTAGGAAAGGGAACAAAGACATCGCAAAGACCTTTATGAATTAGTTTAATTGGAATTAGTTTAACTGGAAGTTTTCCAGCTGACAATTTGCTGATATTCATAGCTGGAAGGAAGGAGACTGACAGAATGGGGGCAGGAGAGGAAAAAGGCCTAATCTTGGAGCCTGGACCTCTGTGAGAAAAAGGAGCCTGGAGTGGAGCATACCCAAGGAGTCTGAAGAGAAACGAGAGGATAATACACCTTGAATGAGGAAGTGGAGGGTCAGGCAGACAAACCTTGTCTACATGCGCTTTTTCTAGAGGGTAGATAAATGGAGTTATGATAAGCCTGCCATAACCGAGGTCTCAAGGTAGAGTAATAAATTCTATTCATTCATTTAGCAAATACGCAGGGAGCGCCTTCATCGTTCCAGGCATTCTTCTAGGTGTTTAGAATACATGAGTGAAGAAAACGGACAGCGATCCCTGCCCTCATAGACCTCACATTCTAGTGGGGAGGGACAGACAGTAAACAAAAGACACGAGAAATAAGCAAACCATAGAACATGCTAGAAAGTGAGATGAGTGAGGGGGAGCAGAATATGCATGCCACCCTAAAGTGTGCCACCTGGACATGCGAAGGCAATCAAGACACAGCAGATTCAAGAAAAACTTTTACCTCTCCCTTAACTGCCTAAAAATGTTTAGATAAGGAGTCTAGCCCAGAAAGAGCTATTTCACCAGAGATAACTTTCATCTAAAAGACCTATGTGTATGGCAGAACAAACATCTAATTACCCAACATTTGCTCTTCTTATGTTCTGTGAATTATCCTCCTCCCCTTTGAAGGCCCAGTCCCTATCTCATTTCTTAGCTCAGGATGGCCTATAAGCCTTAATTGCCTGACTGCCCTTGAGTCTCATGGCTTTGGGGCACCTGTTCGGACACAATGCAGTTTTCTCCTCTTAATCTGTCTTATGTCAATTTAATGCTTAGACTAGCCAAAGGAGTTAAAAGAGTAGAAGGAAAAATCTTCCTCTCCTACGCTAGCAATAAAAACCAAAAATGTGGAGCAGGAAAGGGACACTGGGTGTGGGAGGAAAAGGGGAGGGAGCCCGTGGAGAAGTTTTAGCAGAGACAGCAATATAAGCTGACATGTTATAGAAGTTTCTGTCCCCCTGGCTGCTAGAATGTATGTGTGGCAAGGACAGATTTAGGCAGAGAGACCTACAGTTTAGGCAGAGAGTTACATTTATCCAAGCAAGAGGCCAAGTGCTTGGACCAGGGTGGTGCCGGTGAGGTGGTAAGAGGAGACCAGATTGTGGATATTTTTGAAAGTAAAGCCATCAGAATTTCTTGATGAGTTGGAAATGGGATGGCAGAAAATGGGGGGAGTTGGGAATGTGTCAAGATATTTTGCCTGAGCACATAGAAGGCAGATGTTGCCATGACTTGAGATGTGGAAGGTTGCTGGTAGAGAAGGTCTAGGGGGAAAGGATTTGGAAATGTTGAGTTTGTGATGTGTGTCGCATGGAATTGTTGATTATTCAGTCGGATGACCATGCCTGAATTGGAAAGAAGTAGGGCCTGGAGATATAACTAGGGCAAATTAGAGGCATTTTGTAGAATTTAAAGCCTTGAGACAGGATGCCTGGGTGGCTCAGTTGGTTAAGCAACTGCCTTCGGCTCAGGTCATGATACTGGAGTTCCAGAATTGAGTCCCACATCAGGCTCCCTGCTCGGCGGGGAGTCTGCTTCTCCCTCTGACTTCTCCTTTCTCATGTTCTCTCTCTCAAATAAATAAATAAAATCTTAAAAAAAAAAAAAGGCCTTGAGGCTGGTTGAGATCATACGGGAAGTAACAGAGAAGAAAAGAGAGGCAGGGCTGAGCTCTGGAACATTATAGGAAAAGAAGAGGAAGCCAGCAAAGGAGATTGAGAAGGTATAACCAGCGGGTTGAGGAAAGCAAGAAAGGGCAGGGTCCTGGAAACAAAGTGAAGAAGTGGGTGTCAAGGAGGAGGGATTACAGACTGTGCAAAATGCTAGTGCTAGGTCGCTATAAGACTCGACTCAGCGGGGATTCAGCAATAGGAGGATCATGGGCAAACTGTGGAGAGTAGCTTCAGTAGGGTGCTGAGATCAAAGGGATAACTGAGGTGGGTTTCATGGAGAATGGGAAGAAACATCTTTGGAGGAAAGACTTACCTTTTGGGAAAGTTGTAGGACAACATATTTTTTAAAAATACATAATTAAATTCTTTTAGTGATTAAGCCTTAAAAATGAAATCATTTTTCATTTATATATATATTTTACAAGGATACTCTCTTACTCAATAATTCTAAGAAATTCTTTGGTGTTTTTCAAGAAAACGTAACCAGAGATTCGCACTAAGATTGGCCTACATCTTCAAGCACAAGGATGCCTATGGCCTTGACACGGGCCATAGGCTTACTTGGGCTTCCTCACAGCATGGTGGTTGGGCTCCCAGGGCAAGAGAGCCAAGTGAAAGTCGAATACTAGTATCACCTGGGGGGACTTTCTAAAAAAAAAAAAAAGAAAAAAGAAAAATGTCTGTCTTTAGCTTCCAGAAATGCTGATTTCATTGGTCTGGGATGGGCCCAGGTATGGATATTTATATAAGCTCCCCAGGTGATTTTGTGTGGCCAGGGGTAAGAACCACTGCTCCCACAAAGAGTACGTGAAACAAAAGGTTCGGCTCCTCAGGTGTCAGCTACCAGCAGTGGTTCCACAGTGGTTCCTGAAGGGTTCCAGAGGTTGAAGAACTGGTCTGGGACTCCGGGGGGGCCCTGCTTTTGACATAGCAGCTAGATGAATCAAAGGCCAACTGGAGATTGCCCCATCGTTCCTGAAGATATCATCTCTGCATCTGAGCAACTAATGCTCGTGTTTTATGATTTGATCAGGAGCTGAAAGGAGCAGATAAAAATGAATGTTAGCTAGGCCTCATCTGAAATACTCCCCGTAGACGCCACAAAGAATTAAGATCCTGTTACTTTTTAACCTGACACAAGATGTCACCATTGCTCCTGCGCTTTTAGCAATAATAGCCTAAAGTTAAACAGCAGTGCGAGTTTGACTCCCCTACTACACAAGTTTTTCCTTTTCTCTGACCCCATGTTCTGTCGGCGAGGTTCATTAATCTATAGGCCATTCCATTTTTCCAAGTTAAAGTATTTATTTATAACACTTACTTGATTTTTTTCCCCCCTTACACCAGCTATGGATCAAAATTAATATCTCTTTGTGAACACTTCGCAAAGAAACTTTGGTGGAAGGGACCGTAAAACAAGAGAAGCTGACGTTTTTATAGGAAAATTGCAAATCATGTTCTAGTTCCACTTTACTGCTGCTGCCAGTGTTGGAGCGATCTCCTCTTACCAGGCTTAGTTGGGAGCCAGAGCGGAAAGAAAGGCATGGCCGTTATCTCAGGGTACAAGTGGCTAAGAGACAGGGTGGGTAAAAGGTCGTTGGAGCACTGAAACATCAATGGAGAGGTGACAGTTTTCCCTGGAGAAAACTGTATTGACCGAACTTCTCTCACACGCAGCACTGTGCATGGTTGGAAGGAATACTTCGCCAAGTCGCTTGGAGGTGAATGAAGATGGTGAACTCAAAGTGTAGCATTTGGGGGTTGGAGTCTTTGTTGGGACCTTTAAGAGAGGCTGAATGGCCCTGTATTCTGCCATTCCTTTACATCACTTCTCCTCTGTATAAATATTGAGCAGCACCTAAAGAATATCCATTTGAAGTGGTGCCTAATCATGACTCTGCTGTAGGTTTTCACACCAAAATAATAGTATCTGTTGACTCAGGCTTGTGGAATTACAGTGATTAATATTTTTATTTTCCAATTTTTCTATAATGAGTATAAAACTAGAAAGAAAAAGATCTCAAAACAACATGAACTATATGCTGTAGGATTCCAACTGTATGACATTCTGGAAAAGGGAAAACTTTGGAGATAATAAAAAGATCGGTGGTTGCCAGTGGTTGTGTGTGTGTGTGTGTGTTGGTGGGGAGATGATGAATAAGCAAAGCACAGAGGGTTTTTAGGGCGGTGAAAATACTCTTCATGACATGTATCCATCATTATACATTTGTCCAAACCCATGGAAAGTACAACACCAAGAATGAACCACAATGTAAACTATGGATTTGGGGTGATTATCATGTGTGGGTTTATCAGTTGTAACAAATGTCCACTCTGGTGAGGATATTGATAGTGGAGGACTGTGGATGTGTGGGGGGGGGCAAGGAGCTATAGGAAATCTCTGTACCTTCTCAAATCAGCTGTGAACTCATGGCTACTGCAAAACAGTAAACATTTAAAATTTTTTTTTTTTTTTAGGTAGGCTCCATGCCTCTCAACCCCGAGATCAAGACCTGAGCTGAGATCAAGATTCTTAACCAACCGAGCCACCCAGATGCCCCTAAAACAGTAAGTCTTAAGAAAAACCCATGATTCCAAAGATTTGTAATGAAGAGAGATGAGCATGTGTTGTTAAGAAAATGTTACTATCATTACTTTCTAGTCCATCTGGAGGCAGATGTAGCTAAAGCTCTGGGTTAGTCGGGTCAGGTAGGAAATACATGACCCATTCAAATTAGCTAGTTTGAAGAGAATTTTAATGAAGAATCTGTTTTTAAAAGTTTGCTGAGAGTGGAGAGAAATCCTAAGGGAGAGTGTGGTGCTTAAGTATAGATCCCTGGAGCTGTCATCACTCTTGGGTCTGGAGTGCCGGAGGAGAGAGAACTTGGTGGACAACCCAACTGGAGTTAATGACCTTCATTGGAAGGATGTAGACAGCCTGTGGGGCCAACACACAGATAAGAGCTGTGACAGCAATGCCCTGGTCTCACTCTTCCCTCTGACTCTACTCTCTGCTGTTTGGTCAAGTCAGCTAAGACTGTTAGTGGGGTCCATATGAGTCAACTTTTGAGGTTGCTCAAGGGTGAGGAGCAGACAAAGAGTAGATCTGAGGGGGAGAGGGAAGATGGACAGCAATGCTTTCTTTTTAAAAAATTAATTTTTATCATACAACTCTATAAACTCATATGGTTCCACAAAGTTTTCAATGAAAATGAGTCATCTCTTTCCCCACCTTTCTCCACCCCATCACCCACTTCTAAGAGTCAACCACTGTTGATTCTATTAACTGTTTTTTTCTGGGATTTATCTCTTTGTTTTAAATCAACACTGAGAGTTCGAATTTGTTTTCTAATTTGATATTATTTATTAATTTATTTCTACAGAGGCTGAGGATTTAAATCTTACCCTCACTTCCCCTCTGCATCTCACGCTGAGTTCCAAAACACATATGTTTATGCCATCCTACCCTCCAGTTCCTGTTAGAGCAAAATTTAAAAAGTTAGATCAGAATTCATTGTTCCTTATATGACATTGCAATTTTTATGCAGAAATGAATTATGTAATATATAATTACTACATTTATTTTCTTGGAAAACATTTGTTTTCTCTGGAGCTAATGATTGCATAATTCTTGGCCTAGCTTTCTACTTATCTTTCCCTAATTCATCCCCAAACACTCAGCCAGAGGTGTGGGTCCCCTCTGAGTACACCAAACATATGCCGTAATCCACAGCTTTGTTTTCTGTTTGGAGTTACCATTATTGGAGGCCTTCATCCTCTTTTCTCCACTATGAATCAGTGATTCTCTGAGTTCACTTCTTAGCTGTGTGGGATTTTCTTCACCCTCATCCTGGCGAAAGAGAATTCTCTACTCTCTCCTCTGTTTGATGCCTTTTCTTGGCCCTTTATCTTCTTAGTTTACTCCCTCAGTGTGGTGGGGCACATCTACCAATTCTGATACCAATTCCAACATGGAGGTGGGGTTTCTACCCTACCAAGTCACTCTTCAACACCAGCTGGGTGTCCTACAATTCAACTCAACTTTGACCCTATCTGCAGAACTGTCCTTTTGGCTTTTTATGGAGGCTTCATTACATAGATACGATTGCTGAAATCATTGGTCATTGGTGATTGAACATCAATCTCCAGCTTCTCCACTTCCCTCCCGAGAGATTAGTGGGGATGGGACTGAAAGTTCTACTCCTCCAATCACACGATTGGCTCCAGCCCTCATCCTTAGGTCCTTTCCAAAAGTCACCTCATTAACAAAATGAATGACACCTTTATCTTTCTCATCACAGGAAATTCCAAGGGTTTGAGGACTCAGAGCCAGGACTGAGACAAAGACCAAATATGTATTTCCAATAAGAAATAAGAATAAAAAATAAAAAGAAATAATAAATATAAATAGCAACACCCCAGGTTTTGAGACCTTACATGTTTTTGAGATATTACATGTTTGAAAATATTTTTAAACTACCATCGAAACAGATTGATGAGATAGCTTGTGTATAGAGTCCAATGTCAAAACTATTTTTTCCAGAATTGTGATAGCATCATGCCACTGTCTTTTAGACAGTCTGCTTCTTTAGCTTTTATTTGTGAGCTATATTTTTCCTCTGGAAGATTTTAGACTTTTCCCCATATACCCAGTGTTCTGAAATTTTATAGTAATACCTTAGCAAGTGTAAGGTGCTTAGGCACTAGCCGGGCCCCTTATTCTGTTCTGGGAGATTTTAATTATTTTTTTTATTGTTTTCTCCTCTTCATTTTTATCTTTCCTTCCAGAACTCTTACAATTCAATCTTGGACCTTATAGATTGATCCTCATATTTTCTTATTTTTTTTCTTGCATTTTCCATTTCTTTCTTTTTCTATCTATTTAGCTCTCTGTAAAATTTCTTCCACTTTATCTTATAACTTCTCCATTGATTTATTTTCTGTTATATCTTAATTTCGAATAACTCTTTATTGCTTCTTAGACTGTTTTTTTCTTTCTTTCTTTTCTTTTTTTGTATAGAATGCTGTTCTTGTTCCTTGGATGATGTAATTTCTTTTACTGTTTCGGGATATTGTTTATAGTGAGGTGTAGTTTTTCTCTACTCTCTACTCTCTGCATTGTTTTTGTCTTCTTGGAGTTCTTTTTTTTTTTTTTTTTCCTTTCCATTTTGGTTCTTTGTCTTTTGTGTTAGAAACTTTCTTTAAATGAAAATTCTTGACAGTCTAGGAGTGAAACACTTTAAAGCTTAGTTTAGTGGAAACTGTACATTAGTTGGGCTTGACAGTCAATGGACCTTACCATATGTTGATTAAGAGGGGGCTTGGATGTTGCACTTGAGAACCCCATATGCTAGTATGTGTGAGTGCTTTCTCAGGGATCATGATCTTACCTGGGAAGGAAGTGAGCGGCTGCTGGTATTCTCAGAGCCAAGTAGGAGAAGGTGTTGGGAGCCTCTCACTGTTCGGAACGTAATAACTCAAGTAATCCCTCTGGTTTTAGTACAGCACCCCTGCCCTCAGCTATGGCTATTTTCTGGCCTTCTGCCAGGAAACCTTCAGAAACACCTGGTCCTGCCAGTTTCTGAGTGTCCCTGGGATTCTGCAGCTCAAATTGACTTTTTCTTGCCACTGCGACCTGACCCTGCATCCTCGTGGACACCTACATTTTCGCTTTATGCTAAGTCAGTTACCACCTAGCCATCTGCTTCCCGGCTTTCAAAATTTTACAGCCATCTCTCATTTGCTGTCATCTCCTCTCTAATTCTTTCTGACCTCTTAGCCTTACTAGAAAATCATTTTTTCCTGCCACGTTGAATCTGAAACGTCCCAGGCATCATTTTTTGTATCTCAACTGAATGAGCGGTCAGGAGAAGCTGGGGCATAAAGTAGCTCAGCTTCTCAGGGTCACTCTTCCCCAGGCAGTCGCTTGCTGAAGACCGTAGGAAGCCTCATTTGCCTTTATAAACTTACTTTCTTCTTTGCTGTGTTGACTCTTTCTAGACATATGGCCCATTACACCCGCTAAATTACATATTCCCCCATTACACTCAAGTCCAGTTCCCTTATTCCTCAGAGGACCGCAGGCTGGCCCATGATCAGTGTTGAGTTGAATTAATTTCTACTCTGTTTATAGAAATGTGGTGACCTGTCTCCCAAGGTATAGATAGAACAATGGGTGTTGACAAGGTTTTTTGTAACCATGGATACACTGCAATTATTCCTGCATACTCATTGTGTATCCGTGTCTGAATGATAACAAACAGGGCTCTTGCTGCTAACACAGATTTTCCAGTAAAATCATATAGCCCATATTATCTTCTCATGAGTCAGGTTTCATCTTTCAGTTTTAAATTCGGCCATGTACATTTGAGAGGACTGAGTCAGTCACTCTTCTTGGGTAATAGTTGAAAATTCATGATGTGAATAATAATAGTAATAACAATGTTGACAACATTATAAAAACCAAATATTCTGACACCGTTATTTCTAAAAATAACTCCATGATGTAAGCAAGCATTATCGTTAATTCCCACTTGACAGATGAGGAGACGTGAGCCTCAGAGATTTCCATTTACTGCCCGAGATCCCAACATTTATAAATGCCTGAGATTCATAACTAGGCTGTCATCAGACATTTGCTGGATACCAGCCTTGTCTCGGGCACTGAGGATACTGAGATGAACTGCATACAGTCTCTGTCCTCAGGTTGCTTACAGATCCCTCAATAAATGCACAAGTGAATAAGGAAACACACGCTTAGGAATATACACCAGAGATAAGGGTGGGCCTGGGGATGAGGTAGACAAAAGAAAATTCCTAAATCGCATGTTGATTTCAGTGTGCCATATGGAAGAGACCAGAGAGAGAAAGGTTTCAGATCATATTGGTTGGGTCATTATCATAAAAGAGTAGTTTGAAAAGCACCTGACAGTAGAGCCACTAGCTCTCTGTGGTCCTTCCAGGTCATTTACTTGGATGTAACATTTGGGAGAATATTTGCAGAAAATGATGATCAACATGGTTTTACACCCTTCAGGATTGTTTTCAAAGTATATGCGTTCCACGATGGCTCTGTCTCCAGTAACACTATATAACCGGTTCAGTGAATATTCCACTTTATGTACTTAAATTGATTGGCCACTCAGTAATTCACATAATTTCACACTCTATTTCTTCATTTATAATAAAGTACGCCATAGACATTTCAAGTACAACTTAGAAAGAAATGTTCAAAGCTTCTGAATGTGTAATAAACCACATATATTTCTTTAATATTTTCTTTCCTTTAGGGTTCTGGCACCCCCTGAGTTAGCCATACTCCATTTATAATGATACACTTGGATATAACTGAAAACCCTCATATCACTCAATTTCAAATAACCAAAATTCACCTCTGGAAAATATTCTACAATGTTTTTCTGATGCCACGAGGCAGATTTGAGTTATTCATTTTAAAAAATACATGTTAAAGCCACTGGTTTTTGCATCCAGCTCTCTCCCCTCTTTTTTACGTTTCCTTTCTATAGACTATAAGCACAATATTTAATATGTTAAATTAATGTTGTGGTTAAAAAATACAGTCTCCAAAAGCCTTAGATTCACTTAGTATAAAAAAAATCAGTATAAAACTACAGGCTTGGGGAAGTATTTCCCAAACGCTTCCAGATGTAGAATCACATTGGATTTGATTTCCATATGGTTTTATGGGTTCCCTGGAGTGACTCAGGTGCCAAGGGAGCTGTGACAACAATGCAAAGAGTGATGGGAAAGTTATGTCATTTCAAGGAGTAGAAGGGAGCAGTATTCACTGGGGAGGCCTTCCACTGGGGATGGGGGGTGTGTGTGACCAATATCTCTGAGTACTGATGAGAATAGAAGGTGTGAAAATTAAATCTGGTACCAGAAGCTCTTGAAAACCAGCCTCGAGGTTGGGATGGGCCCATGTGTGTCTCTGAACAAGGCCTCACTTCTTGTTCTATCCCCTTTGAAAGTTTGTACCTAGTCCCAGCTCTCATCTGCCACAAGGAGACTTTACTCAGGTAAAATTGTAAATTAAAATTAAATTGTAGTTTACTACAGTTTTTTTGTGGAAACCTAACATTGGCCTTCACTGATAATTATACCCATAAAGCATTTGCCTTTTCTATTAGTGAATAAAAGATAATGCTCCTAATCTTGATTATCCCGTGTTCTACATTGAAAAAAAAATTCACTCCAGAAGATTCACCAGCTAATGTGAAATTCATAAGAATTTTGTTACAATAGGAAAATGGCAAAATTGGACAAAAGCATTTGGAATAGCTTCTTTATTCTCACTGGTATTTTCATGGCAGAAGATACATAATTTTTTCTTCTCCAAGGAAAATGTATAGTAATTTTGCCCCAGAAGTCTACATTCTAATTGTATTAGACAGACTATATCTCTAACATTGTCATTCCATTAGAGAATTTGCAATAAATCTTAATGATACATGCAAATACACCAATCTAATGGTCCATTATAAAAGAAATGACTGACTGTTACCATTCATTTCCAGCAATTTATATGATTTCTCACTGCCTACTGGTAAAAAGTTCCAGAAGGCAGAGAATTCAATTTTTTTTTAATTTTTTAAGAGCAAAGCAAATCAGAGTGAAAAGGGAAGACAAAGAAAAAGTATTGCTCTTTTTTAAATGTGTCTGCATTAAAAGTTTTATAGGCTTTTGTAACCTGGCATAATTCTGAGCTTTTTGATTTGAAAACTACCTAAAAATAGTTATGTATAGGTATTTTTCTTTTGTTTACTTTGCTTTGACATTCGTTTTCATGCCCTCTTCCGTGGAGCTATCTATACAGAGGCAGAAAAACAGGGGAGTAGGTAAAAATCTGGTCAGAGAGGAGAAAAAAAACCTTTGAAAGGGTTTCCTTCTTCTAAGAAATCAATGGAATCATCTCCCCCTTCTCATCTCCCCCCTTGAGTCATCTTCTATGTGAGAGATCTGAACTCCTTCTTGCTAGATATGACTTATGTGCATAAACAATACTGGAGTTGACCGAGAGTCACTTATAATAGCAAATTATAAATTCCTGGACTGGGTCCATGTTTTAATCATCAGTTGCAAGCCCTAGCACAAGGTAGCACCTCCGCTGAACTCTCTTTCTCCGATAGAATCTAACAAGCCAAACCAATAGCCCAACCCCTTTCACTATTTTTATCTCTTCATAACCTGTGATAACATGTGGCAGGCAGGATGACTCTACTGGGGGAAAGTAACAGATACGTACTCAAAGAAATATGCACTAGGGATAGAGATGGGATTTTTAAAAAATCAGCAAATTTCATGCTTTCGTATACCATACGGAAAGACCACAGATGGAAAGGTTCGGGATTGTATTGGTTAGGTCATAAAAGTAAGGGTAAGCCCTTGACGCTAGGTATACCAGCTTTTAATGGTCCTTCCAGCTTGTCTGTTTGGATATGTTTGGGGAGATGTCTGCAGACAACACTATCTTGGCATAAACATGGCAGAAGATGTGCACCGCTATCATTACTGAATTTCCATGTCCTTTGTTCAACTGGCCAGGGGAGACTGACTTGCGAATTTGCAAATTTGATCCCAGATCCATTCTCATAAGAGAGAACCAGGTCTGCTTGGCTTGGGTAAATTTCTACCCGTGACCCAATATTCAAGGGCCAACTGGCGGGTTAGGTAGTCATAAATATGACTCAGGGACCACTCTTTTTTTTTCTTTTTAAAGATTTTATTTATTTATTTGACAGAGAGATCACAAGTAGAGAGGCAGGCAGAGGAGGAGGGGGAATCAGGCTCCCTGATGATCAGAGAGCCCGATGCGGGGCTCGATCCCAGGACCCTGAGATCATGACCTGAGCAGAAGGCAGAGGCTTAACCCACTGAGCCACCCAGGCCCCCCTCAGGGACCACTCTTAACCTGGGAGGGCAGTTCTCACCGAGGGGACCTGGTGGGCTGGGCAGATAGCTTAGAAAGCCTCTAATATAATGAAAAAAAATTAATTTTGCCCAGAGAGGAAAGAAAGTACAAAATGAATAGGTTATATAGACAAGGCAATCAATAAACAATATCTGCAAATTTATGGAATAATTGCAACTGAGTTCAGTCAATAGCTCTCATGAATAGAATGCACATTCATCGGGTAGCACAGGAAACATCTCGTCAGTCTTTTTTAATTAAAACTTTCTTTTCAGAACCAAACCTAAGAAATGGCTATAACAAAGAATACCTGCTTCTAGGGGAAATATTTATCCCTTTCTTCTATTTAAACAGTTGGGGCATTTTCCTGCACAGCTAAAAGAATTCATTTCTCAGTCTCCTCTGTAGCAAGGTATTGCCAGTGAGTTGGAGGGTGAAATTGTCTGCCTGCAGTGGGACTTCCTAGAGAAAGGTGGGATTTTTTGGTTTGTTTGTTTTTTTACAAAAGGGGAGCACAGCTGGCATATGTACTTTATACGTTTCACTCCTTCCCCTTCATCCTGCCTGGAACACAGACATGATGACTGGATCCCCAGTGGCCATTATGGAACATGAGGTGAACTTGAGGATGGCAGTCATACTCTAATATTGAAGGAATAGAAATATTGTGGGGGACTGAGTCCAGGATGATATCGTGGCGCTTCCCTGCTTAACTATAGACTTCTTTTACATGGAGAGGGAAATAAACATCTGTCTTAGTTAAACCATTTTTATCTCTGGTCTCCATAACTAGCAGCTGAATGTAGATCCTAACTTGGTTAAGGAGGGAATACTGTGTGATCATTTGATGATGACTGATAAAAACAAAATTGATAATAAGACCCATCACTGAGATTAGTTTGCTCTGGTCCTGAGCCTTTATGTTTCCATAGTGGCTCAAATCTATTAAAACAAAATGATATCCAGTAAACTCATGTCACCTTTAAAAAAAAAGACAACACTCTGTGGGTTTGGTAGTGTGCTGTGCTCTGAAGCTTAAGAGACTTAAGAATGAGAGATGAGATAATGCAGTCCCTCTTTGCTAGCTCTAATGTGGTTGAAAATATGAGAAAGTGGGGGTGCCTGGGTGGCTCATCCGTTATGCGTCTGACTTTTAATTTCAGCTCAGGTTGTGGTCTCAGGGTCCTCGGATGGAGCCCCACTTTGGGCTCCATGCTCAGCAGGGAGTCTGCTTTAGGAGTCTCTCCTCCTCTGCCCCTCCCCCTGCTCTCTTTCTCTCTAAAGTAAATAAATAAATCTTTAAAAAAGAAAATATGAGAAATTGGAGAGAGGCTGTACCCCACACAGTGTTCAGAAAACAAGGCAGACCTATCTCAGCCATCGTCAACATGTGGGAGGAAAGAGGGTAGAGGATTATTTGGGAGGGCTTTGTAGGCTGGGCCTGGAAATGGGGTGATGATGACTTCCCATCTATATTCCATTGGTCAGGAGGCTGGGAATGTAGTCTACTTGGGAGCCAAGGAGGAAATGCAATTGGTTTTGGGGAACAATTAGCCAGTTCCTACCCCAGCCACATAGAAGAGGAAATGTAAGGAGTAATGGTGCCTTGGTTTTCTCAGAAAGGGGAGTTTCTTTTTACAGGGATGGTTCCATATAGTGCTTTATCTTTACCAGTACTCTGGCTGCATCACTTCATTAGAAAGTATACATTTTTAAGGGGATATAGAATATAATAAAATATTTTATGGTAGTTAAACTGTCTTAACACCACTTAATTTACTTGGAGATTTGTTATGCAATCAAGTATTCCCAGACTGCTTTGAACAGATTGCAAAAGCTGCCTGATCAAAATTCTCATTTCTTATTTATAGGCAGATTATAGTTCAGATCCAGATGTTGAATGGGGGAGCAGTTAGGAAATTTTATCTTGTGCTTCCTAGGCGTGTCAAGTGAAAAGATGAATTGTATTTTCTTTTTAAATGCACAAATAGATGGTTATGAATTGGACACTGAATGAAAATATATTTAGGATCTAATCGAATTTCTATGAATTTAAGTACAATAAGGCTATTTTATAAATTCAAAATAAAACTATTTCAGTATCATAATGTTCTGTATTAAACATCACTCAAAGATGGAAATTCTATTTTTAACTGTGCATTTAATCAAATCAACCCTTTACTCTGAATATTGCTGATTTTGGGGTGGGGTAAGGTGGGGAAAGGAACATGTGTAAAATGCTCTCAGTAACATTTCATTTAACATTTGCCTAGAATGTCAGCCTATCTTTTTCTGACTTGTATTAACTATCTGGCAATTCCAGCTGCTTGGTAACAGTTGTAGGATACCATTTTCTCCAGATTGCTAACTACCGCACGAGACCACACAAAGTCAGAATTAGATTAAAAAGAAAAAAAAAGTTTGCAAAAGGATAGCAGAGTAACCAAAAGCATCACTTTTTAGTTTGGTTTCACGATACCTGCAGTTATATTTGCCAGTAGCACCTTATGGATTCAGTGTTTTAAATTCATAAAAGATCTTAAAGGTCAACTAGTCCAACCTTTTCATTTCACAGTTGAGAGAACTGAATCTCAAAAAAGCTGAAGGTTACATACCTAATTAGTTACATGGCCAGGTTTCAAAGTCAAGTTCATCTATCCATCCAACCAACTAATATTTATTGAGTTCCCACTGTTCAGACGCTTGATGTTGAGGATACAATGGTGAATAAAACCAGACATGGTTTCTGTTCTTGTGGAAGAGACAAACACTGTGTATCGAGAGTGTACACCAGGGGCTGACCTTGTCTGGTAGGTGGGGATGGCAAGGTGGTCTAACTTTAGGTCTTAAGATTTAAGCTAGCTGGGAAGCTGAAGACTGTGCATGAACCAGGCAAAGAGGAGGAAGACTACACCACGGAAATCCATGTGCTCTGATAGAAGTAAGATGGCATATTTGATGAGCTGGAAATAGACCAGTGGAAGTGGACTGCAGAGAGCAAGTGACAACACGATTCAGAATGGGGCTGAAAGATAGGCAGGGGCTAGAGAAAGAGAACAGCTGTCATCCTAGTGAGCTGGTGTGAAGATGTGAGGTTTGGGCTTGAGCTGTCCTTTTGCTTCAGTGAGGGGCTAGCCAGAGGATCAGCATGAAAGCCCTGCATGTGGAGCCAATGCCATGGAAGGCTGAGAAGAAACTAGAAGAAACCAGGTCCTTGGTGGCATTGCATGAGCTGCAGGGTCAAGTCTCACCTGAATGAAGAAATACTATGGGACCACTTGATTGTAGTTTTTATAGTTTGAGTGAGTTTAAATTGGATTTTCTTGGGTCACTTGTAACCAAAAATGTCTCCCTCAAATGGGGAGTCGGCCAAATTAAAATGGCAACCATTGTGATGTGATGCGTGTGTTTTTTGTTTTTTGTTTTTTCAGTAACTAATGAATATTTGCTGAATTGCATGCACATTTCCAACACTGTATGGATGTGTGGAATGCTTTTTTTTTGGTAAAGATTTTATTTATTTATTTGACAGAGATCACAAGTAGGCAGAGAGGTAGGCTGGGGGGGGCAGCGTGTGGGAAGCAGGCTCCCCACTGAGCAGAGAACCTGTTGTGGGGCTCAATCCCAGGACCCCGGGATCATGCCCTGAGCCAAAGGCAGAGGCTTTAACCCACTGAGCTACCCAGGCACCCCACCAATTTTTTTTTTTAAGAATGCTCTTGTATTTTATTTATTTATTTATTTATTTATTAAAAGATTTTATTTATTTATTTGACAGACAGAGATCACAAGTAGGCAGAGAGGCAGGCAGAGAGAGAGAGAGGAGGAAGCAGGCTCCCTGCCAAGCAGAGAGCCCGATGTGGGGCTTGATCCCAGGATCCTGGGATCACAACCCGAGCTGAAGGCAGAGGCTTTAACCCACTGAGCCACCCAGGTGCCCCAAGAATGCTCTCATATTTTAATGTCAGGGCTTCACCTGTATCTTTTCCTCCTTTGTATCTTTTCAGTTATTACTTCTCACACATAACAATCACCTATGGACTTGTTAACATGGTGGGTTCTCTCCTCTTTTGTAGGTGCACACATGCAGAAGCCCTGTACAGTAGGTATCATATAATATAGGCGCTCAGTGCATAATTCATGAGTTGAACTGAATTAGAAGTCCAGGAGGGATGTGCTTTGGGAATGATCAGAAAGCCTTCTTCTGTAAGCCTCTAAAATGGGCCACCTCCTTCAGCTTGTCCCCAGTGATCTCATAACAATGCCGCTACCAGGGTTGAGATATTGCACGCTTAAGAGGCAGCCAACATTTTTTTTTTAAGATTTTATTCATTTATTTGACAGAGAGATCACAAGTAGGCAGAGAGGCAGGCAGAGAGAGAGGAGGAAGCAGGCTCCCCTCGGAGCAGAGAGCCTGATGTGGGGCTCGATCCCAGGACCCTGAGATCATGACCTGAGCCGAAGGCAGAGACCCAACCCACTGAGCCACCCAGGCGCCCCAGCAGCCAACATTTTTGATGACCTTAGCTAAAAGTCTTGAGAGAAACCATATCTCATCCCTCAAATTCTGCATGAATAAGGATCAGTGTCAGGATTTCTTGACAAATAATGGATTTTTCACCAGTTCCTCATTGATCTTTCCTTTCTGCCCCAGTGCCTGTACTTCCTTCACCTTTGAGCACTGGTCTCCTCCCACTGAATTTGAGTCTTTGTTCCAATAGGAAGCGCCCTGGTGTAACAAGAAGCCGTGGTGCTTCGACCTGGGCTGCATATTCGTCTCAGCTTCAAGTTGTTCATTTCCTCTGGCCTGAGCCGAGCCCTGCCTCATCCCCCCCCTCCCCTCGCACACGTACAGAGCCTGCCTCTTCCTTGTGTCTGCTACAGAGAGTCTCCCAGCCTCTCCCACCCTAATCTTCTTTCTCTCTTTCTTACACACACACAGAGAAACCGTTTTTCAATTTCATATATGAAAATATAAAATTCGGGGCGCCTGGGTGGCTTAGTGGGTTAAAGCCTCTGCCTTCAGCTCAGGTCATGATCCCAGGGTCCTAGGATCGAGCCCCACGTCGGGCTCTCTGCTCAGCAGGGAGCCTGCTCCCCTTCCTCTCTCTCTGCCTTCCTCTCTGCCTACTTGTGATCTCTGTCTGTCAAATAAATAAATAATATCTTTAAAAAAAAAGAAAACATAAAATTCTCCGTTTGTCTAACAAAACAATGGCAAAGTTTAAAAAACTGTAAAAATTCTTACAAGCCCTGATAATAAGGGTCTGTTTTAATTGCCTCCTTTTCACCCCACCGGTGAGGGAGGAATTTTTCACTCTAGGGTTCTGGGCACAGCTGAATACGCAACACCCAGCACTGGGTAGATGAGATGGACAACAGCTTATGGGTCACATATATTCAGTCCGGGGGAGGACAGTACCGCATGCCATGTAGGGTTACATGGGGACTGCGTTCAGGAGCAGAGTCAGCAGCCAGCGGGGCTGTGAGAGGCAGGCTTTTTGGTGTCAAGAGGGTGAGGTGACCCCTGGTTCCTGTGGAAGGATGTGATTGGCTCATTTGGATAGTTCTAAAGGCTGGCAGGGAAATGCAGCCCACCGCTCAGGGATATGCAGGAGCTGTGCTCAGTCTCTGTCTAAGGAGAATCGTTTGGCTAGAGGTCATTATCCCCCAGAGCAGACTCGGGAGAGGATCTCGTATGTCGGCCATTTCCTGATTTTACCAGATGTCAAGGCAGCACATACTACTAATTTTAGGCGTCACACCACCAGGTCTCTAGTTAAAAAAAACAAAAACAAAAAAACCCCACAAACTAAGTGGGGCTAGTCTAGCTCGTTCTGGCTTCTGATTTATGTCCTCAGTGTCACATTGGGAGTAAACTCATTCAAGTAATTTTCTTTCTTTTGGGCCTTTATATCGCCACTCTGCTATGTAAGCCTTTGGGTTGGATTAGAGCATGTCAGAGGTCCTTGATTTTGTGCTTGCCCTAAATTTGAATGATCAGATAATAACAGTGAAAAGGATCAACTCTTCATACACTTAACTTTGAAACTCTTTGCCTGCGCTCTTAGCTTGGGTTCCTTAGAAGTAAAGCCTGAGGTAGAAAGTCAGGTGTTTGGGATGTACTGCGGGGGTGTTCCTCAGGAATAACCTGTGAGAAGGGAGGAAAGCAAGAAGGGAAAGGAGTGAGGGAAGCTGAACAAGGAAGTGATCTCCTTTCCTTAAAGAGAGGCTCTGAAATGCAAGACATACCTCTGAGTTATTCCTGCCTTGAGAGGAGAGGGTCCCTTTTGCATCCCATATCGGTTGGTCTTTGGCTGTGGGCCATGGGTGGACGGTAACTTCAAGGAGGAGATGGCTACTCAACCCAGGGCAGTTCTGCAGAGAAGGGGGTGGCTGGGGTAGCCAACATTCTTTTCAGCTGGGAATCCAGCTGGAAGAAGATGGAGTGCTGCAGGGAACCAAGCAGAACCCCCGTCGCAGCTACTCCTGTATTACTGAACTTCGGTTGATCTCCTCAACAAGCCCTGAGAGGCAGATGTTCTGATGGCTCTCTTTTTCAGGTGAGGATATTGAAGCCTAGAAAAATCATGGCCAAGTGAAGTTAGTTTTCCAACCCAGAGAGTCTGCTGCTCATCTTTAGAACATTACAGAAGAAACAGGCCTGAGAATTCTGAAGTCTCTTCTGTTCTTCATTTTAGCCTTTTAATTTGACTTGGTTCATAAAATATGCATTGATCACAATATTGTGTAGAGTTGTCTTACAGGCGTGTTTTGCTGAAGGGCCCAAGTTACACTGCATCCCCTCCACTGGAGGCTTTGATGTTGAAAGACCCTTGGGCCCATTTTGTCCAACACTTCAAATGATATAATTCACTACGAATACCTTGTTACATTCAGTCTCAAACTGTCTGATGAGTTTGTTCTAAAGTCATCCATGTGAATTACCTGCTCATAAGAGATGTCTTTAAATGAGGAAGTGCAACAATGGCTCTTCATTTAAGTCAGTAATTAAGGAATATCATGGAGAGCAACATTATTTCAGCTGCCAGCATTTTACCTTTCTATCCTCAAGCAAATAGCTTGAAAGAGAGAGGCAGATGACTAAAGATATTTCTGGATAAGACTTGGACAGCTATGGGCACCTTTGTGGCTCGGTTGGTGCATCGACTCTTGGTTTAGGCTCAGGTCATGATGTCAGAGTCATGAGATTAAGCCCTATGTCGGGCTCCGCACTCAGCATGGAATCTGCTTGAGGATTTTCTCTCTCCCTCTCCCTTTACCCCTCCCCTTGCTCATGCTCATGCTCTCTTTCTCTCTCTCTCTCTCTTTCCTTCTCTCTCAGAAGACCGAACAGTTAGCCTTCCTGTGTTTGTGGTACAAAAGGGAAATGGCATGAACCATGGGTTCTCTGTGAAAGAGGGAGATACATCTTCTTAAGACTTTACCCTATTTTTTTTAAAGATTTTATTTATCTATCTGACAGAGAGAGAGAGAGAGAGCACAAGCAGGGGGAGCAGCAGAGGGACAGGGAGAAGCAGACCCCGTGCTGAGAAGAGAGCCTGACGCAGGGCTCAATCCCAGGACCCTGGAATCATGACCTGAGCTGAAAGCAGCTGCCCAACCAACAGGTTCCCCAAGACTTTACCCTTTTGTTTAAAAAAATAGAATGGGTTCTTTTCAGCAGTGATCTATGGGGAGAAGAAGATTGCTAGAGATTGCTAGGTATGTCAAGTTTAAGTCATAAATTTTCCAAATTTTTATTTTGTTCTCTCTTTTTTTTAAAGATTTATTTATTTATTTGACAGAGATCACAAGTAGGCAGAGAGAGAGGAGGAAGCAGGCTCCCTGCTGAGCAGAGAGCCCGATGAGGGGCTCGATCCCAGGACCCTGCGATCGTGACCTGAGCCGAAGGCAGAGGCTTTAACCCACTGAGCCACCCAGGCGCCCCTATTTTGTTCTCTTTTTAAAAAGATTTTATTTATTTATTTGAGAGAGAGACAGAGTGGGTGAGAGAGAGAGAGAGAGAAAGAAAGAAAGACCAGGCCGCCCTTATTTTGTCCTTAAAATAGATACTATATCACATGGTTTAAAATTCAGATGGGTTGGGGGGCGCTTGGGTGGCTCAGTCAGTTGAGCGGCTGCCTTCAGCTCAGGTCATGATCCTGGAGTCCCAGGATCCAACCCCATGTCGGGCTCCCTGCTCAGTGGGGAGTCTGCTTCTCCCTCTGCTTCTCACCCCACTTTTACCTCCTCTCTCCCTGTCTCTCTCTCTCTCAAAAAAAAAAAAAATCTTTAAAATTCAGAAAGGTGGGGTGCCTGGGTGGCTCAGTCGGTTAAGCATCTGACTCCTGATTTTGGCTCAGGTCGTGATCTCAGGGTTGTGAGATCAAGCCCCGTGCGGAGCCCAAGCTCAGTACAGAGTCTGCTTGAGATTGTCTCTATTTGTCTCCTTCTGCCCTGTCCCCGCTCTCTCTGTCTCAATAAATAAATGAATAAATAAATAAAATCTTTAAAATCCAAATAGTAAAAAGTCTTTCTGCCTTATCCTGTGGGTATCCAGTTCATTTCTCAAAGGCAACCAGTGTTGTCAGTTTATTGGTTATCTTTTCAGAGATGTTTTATGAATATTCAAGCAGGTACATGTAAATATTTCCTAAGATCTTTGAAAAGTCAATGCGGAGGGTAGAAGTAGGAAAAGCCATGTATTAATTACCTAGGACTGCCATAAAATATTACCAGAAACTGAGTGGTTTAAGACAATGGAAGCTGATTCTCTCACATTCCTGGAGACTAGAAGTCCAACATCAAGGTGTCAGCAGGGCTAGTTTTCTGGAGCAGGGCTCCGGGGAAGAATCTTTCTCTGCCACTTCTTAGCTTCTGGTTGTTGCCAGCAATCCTGGGCATTCTCTGCCTTGTAGACACATCACTCTAATATCTGCTTCTGTCGTCCCCTGATGTTCCCCCTATGTGTTTCTGTGTTCGCATTTCCCTCTTGTTATGTAAGGATACCAGTCAGTGGGTTGAGGTCCACCCTGACCCATTATGACCCCATTTTAACTTGATTACATCTGCAGAGACTGTATCTCCAAATACAGTCACAGTCACAGGTACTGAGAGTTAAAACTAGAGCGTATCTTTTTAGGGGACACAATTCTACCCACTTTTACTCATAATGTTATAATTTCACAGCTTTAAGCAGCCTTTGTAGAGAAGTAGAGATCAGTTTGCCTTTAGGACATGGAGTGGAGTTGAGAGTTGTGTCATTTTAGGAAAAATAAATACCCAAGTGGACCTTTCTCTGTCATAGACATGACACAAAAACCCACAACAATAAATGGAGACTTCTATTATTTATTTATTTATTTATTTATTTATTTATTTTAAAACGATTTTATTTATTTATTTGACAGAGAAAGAGATCACAAGTAGGCAGAGAGGCAGGCAGAGAGAGGGGGGAAGCAGGCTCCCTGCTGAGCAGAGAGCCCGATGCAGGGCTCGATCCCAGGACTCTGAGATCATGACCTGAACCAACAGCTGAGGCTTAACCCACTGAGCCACCCAGGCGCCCCTAAATGGAGACTTCTAAACCTCCCGTGACATCAAAAAGCCTGGATTAGAACGAGTGTTTAAATTGGTGAGGGTTTTTTTTTTTCCCCTCAACTTTTTTTTTAGACTCATTTATTTGAGAGAGAGAGAGAGTGTGTGTGTGCACACAAGTAGGAGGGGCAGAGGTAGAGGGAGAGAGAGAATCTCAAGCAGACTCCATGCTGAGCATGGAGCCTGACTTGGGGCTCCATCCCATGACCCCAAGATCATGACCTTAGCTGAAACCAAGAGTCAGACGTTCAACAGACTGTGCCACCCAGAGGCCCCCCCACCTTTTTTTTGATTCCTGTCCATAGTAAGAAATGGGTCATGACCCTGCACATCCAAATGTTGGAATATACATATATATATATATGAAGACATAACTGAAACAAAGACTTGCTCCATGAAACAATATGTTCATCTATTGTTTGAAATGAATTTTGATCTTTTCTGATCTACCCTTCTTCATTTGTTTTTTTTCTCAGGACTGCTAATGGGTTGCCACCTAAAGTATGACTAACACTTCCTGGTGATTCGTTCTTCCCTAAGAAGGGGCTTATAGATCTCAGTGCCCGCATGTCGATTCGTACTCTCATGGTGATGTTTGTGTATGGCTGGAATACAGTGGAGGACTAATCTTCACCTCCCCAAGGAGGACTGAAGGGCTGTAAAAGGGAAATGAACCCTGCTAATCACGTTGCCTGAACTTAGATTGGACTGTTGGTGCCCTACACGCAGGTTACTCAATTTTATGTAAGTCAGACTTGGCCATATGTACTAATGTTGAGCTTTTATGTTCTAATGTCCTCTTGGAGTGCTAGGATGAAGATTAGGGAATAGGGCTCTCACTCATCTTGGAAATCCTGGAATTGAAACAGGATTGGGTGATGTCTTTAAGAGAGATAGAGGGGCACCTGGGTGGCTCAGTGGGTAAAGCCTGCCTTTGACTCAGGTCATGATCCCAGTGTCCAGGGATCGAGCTCCGCATTGGGCTCTCTGCTCAGCGGGGAGCCTGCTTCCCTTCCTCTCTCTCTGCCTGCCTCTCTGCCTACTTGTGATCTCTGTCAAATAAAAAAAGAAAAAAAAAATCTTTAAGAGAGAAAGAAATGTCTCTGGGACCTCTGACTCCAGGGAGAAGAGCCAGATCAAAGACATTTGTGTTGGTGGAATGGAAAGGAAGTGGAAAAATGATGAGTAAGGTTAACTCAGTCAAGCCCTGGTGAGGCCAGTGAAATTGGCAGAGGTGCTTTTCAGACTGGTTGTGAGCTCTGGTTCAGCCATTGTAATGGACGCTATTGGTACCCACCCAGATTGGTGTCTGTTTAAGGGCCTGTGGCCATCCCAGAGCTGCTGTGAGTGTTGTTTGCTAATGTTTCATAGGTGCCTCTTTCTCTGGAGAATTCTCCTCAATAGAATGGGAGTCTCCTCATCTGGGAAGTTATGTTACCTTATCCCCTGAGTGGCAATGGCCAGTGACTGACTGGCATAAAGGTACAAAAGGCGGGCTCCTTTGCCTTCAAAATACTACTGTCCTCTGGGGCAGTTGTACTCAAGGTTCCGCGTGGGGTCAGGTTGAAGCTAAACTCCCAGGGAGACCTCATGATTACTTCACTCCTTCCTCTGTCCCGTCCTGCTTCCTTCACTCCTCCTCTCTCTTTTCTAAGAAATCACATGCTCAAGAATTCTCATCTTAGGTTCTGCTTCTAGGGAACCCAGCCTAAGACAGTTACCTCTGTTTCATACCTTCCTCAACTTACAGTTTTATTATTACTTATTAGTATCTTCTGATGGCCACAAGCTGCAGCCTTGCATTTCACTTCGGAAATTAACGAAGGGGATCAGGACCGTGCTTTGGGCAGAGCGGTGCAAGGGAGTGATGCGGGAGTGCAAAGTGAGTAAGTGAATCCTGGGAGAGGACACTGACCAGCAGCAGGGTTGTCAGTGGCCCCCAGTGTGGAGGGAAGGAGTGACTTTGAACCAGCAGGGAGCCAAGTCAGCAGGAAACAACCAGGGCAAACTCTGAGAAGGAGTAAGCCTTCCCTTTTCTTTGTGGGGGGAAGTCAAACAAAGCCTAGACTTCTGGTGACAAATGAGATGGGACTTACGTTGTTGGTACTTGGGGACCAGGAGCAAATCGATTTCATCTTGTCTGCATAGGCTGTTGCGAATCAGTTTCCTATGGCTGCTGTAACACACTGCCACAAATTTGGTAACTTAAAACAACATGAATTTATTATCTTGTGGTGGTGGAGATCAGAAGTCCGAAGTGGGTTTGCAGGACTGTGTTCCTTCTGGCTGCTCTGGGGGTGAATTTGTTTCCTTGCCTTTTCCAGCTTCTAGAGGCCTCCTGCATTCTTCGGCTTCTGGCTCCCTTCCTTATCTTCAAAGCCAGCTGTGCGGCATCTTCCAATTTCTCTCTGACTCCCTCTTCTTGTGTCCTTTTTACGAGGGATCCTTGGGAACAGGAAGGGCACATCCAGATAATGCAGGATAGTCTTCCCATCTCAAGATTCTAAATTTCATGACATCTATGAAATCCCTTTTGTTATGCAGGGTCACATATGCACAGGTTGTCTGTATTAAGTCATGGACGTCTTGAGGAAGGGACATTATTCAGCCCACCATGTGAGGGAGGCCGGACACAAAAGTTATATTTGCTTTTCAACATTTGCTTCATGTTCAAGGCCTGGAGTCAGTTTTGCTGAGTTCATAATGTCTACCCCTATTCCTCACTTCTTGATCATAGGAGTTAGTCTCTGTGAGAGCTCAGAGCTAGACCACTGTAGGCCCTGCCTGCAATACTGGGGCCATGGGGTCTGTGTCATGCAGGCCTGGAGGATACAGGACTATGTGGTACCGGTGTGCCTCAACATGGACAAGGCTTTCTCCTGGGACGATCTGACAAGGGCAGAACCATGAGTGGCATCTCCATATGGTCCATCCATAAACAACTCTTCGACTAGCTCTTTTGGGAACTCACTAAAACCCAAAAGGAAAGGATGGGATGACTCTTCTCTCTCTGCTAAGAGTGTATATGGACGTTGAGGTGATAATTGAGAGCCACTAACGAAGCAAGGGGACTTGAAGAAGAAATCACCATGAGGCTCACCCCAGCCTCACTCTCAATCTTTCTCTTTTCCCTGATTTGTCCTGCAGTATACCTCTTTACAAAAGGCATCAAAATCAGGCTCAGGGCTCCAGACAGAGTCTGTAGTACATGCAGATGAATCCCAGGACTACTGTTTAGTAAAATGCTAACATAAGGTGGCATATGCCTTCTTTCTCCATTAAATAAAAATGCCTTTATGGACAGTAACTCATGATTAATGTCAGTCAAGGGAGGAATGGTGTCAGAAGGTGCTGTCGTTTGATATCCGTAATTTTTCTTCTGCATTCTTCCAATTACTGTCAAGGCCGTTGAGAGTGAATTTAGGCATTATTTTGCCTAGCCAAATGTATCTGACTGAAACGTTTCCTGTTTTCTGTCTTTGCATTACTGTCCTGATATGAAAGAAATGCTTCGATCCCTTAGCAAGGAGTACATGATGTCTTCTACCCCTCATACTTCAAGTTCATGCTTTTGAGTCTTCCTTTCATTAATCTCTCTGGCTTTCTCTCCCTCTCCTTCTATCCTGTTCAGATCTCTTTTCATCCACTGTATTATTTATGTTCTTCATTCTAGCATCTTCTTACCTGAGCAGGAGCCTAGTCAGCATATGGGTAGTCTGGTGAGAGCTAAAGTTGGAAAGCTGGGCCACTCTACATTTAAGATACTTGCAGTATGCCCAGAAAATCATCTGAAGGTTTTGAGTTGCTTGCCATCGAATTTCTAAAGCCCACCAGCTATTTTCTCAGACTATTGGCTTGAGCCACATGCTGTTTATGACAACTCATTATTCCTAATATAATGCAGAAAAGAGATATTGACTAAAGGTCAAAATCATGCACATTGCCTACTTACTTTTCACAATCCAAGATGTGGAACCATGAACTTGAATTCTGGGTGTCACTGACATGCTTCAAGAAACCAAGTGGCTGCTTCATGGATATTTCTTCAGTCTTCAATCTTTCTTGCTAGCTGACTGTGACAGTTTTGTATAGGGCAAGAATATCCTTTCTTCATAGGTTTCCTTCAATCCCTAAGAATATATATGAGCTGATGATTAGAGCTCTGAAGCATACAGGATTCCTTATCATTCTAATATGTTTCTGAGATTTGAGCTATTTATTTTGTCAGCTCAGTGTTTCTCCAGTGCCAGGAAGAAATCTAGCAAGAGTAGAAGCCCTATGATATTCTTCACTTGGGTACAGCTGTAGGGAGGATAGAAGAGCAAACAACCTGTCTTAAATAATAATAGCGATAAAAAGGGGGTTCCTAGGGGGCTCCCTCAGTTAAGCATCTGCTTTAACTCGGGTCATGGTCCTGGGGTCCTGGGATTGAGCCCCACGTCAGGCTCCCTGCTCAGTGGGGAGTCTGCTTCTCCCTCTCCCTCCCTCAACCCTGCTCATGTTTTCTCTTTCTCTAGCTCGCTTGCTCAAATAAATAAAATACTTAAAAAATTTTTAAATAAAAAGAAAAAATAATGATAATAAAAAGAAAAATTTTTTTACTTCAACAAAAAGTAATAATGTGCTCTTAGGGGAAATAAGCAAATATTTCAGAACTTGACTAAGGTATGTGACTGGCATTTTAAAAAGCATTAGACAAAAGATTTTATGGCTACATTTGATTTGATTGTATTTTAGTGTGGGACACTAGTATGTATGAGACAAAGAGAAAATCCTTTCTCCACGGAGAGCCATTGATGTAGGGGAGACATTTTTAATGACAACCCACAAGTAAGAATGCAATTTTATTAATTTCTTAAAAAAAAAAAAACAGGTAAGTATACTGGGCACCTGAGTGACTCAGTTGGTTAAGCGTCTGACTCTTGATTTCAGCTCAGGTCATGATCTCAGGGTTGTAATTTCAAGCTCTGTGCTGGGCTCCATTCTGGGCATGAGACCTACTTAAAAATAAGTAAGTAGATAAATAAATATTTTACTATGGAATTTCAAATATACACATAATTAGTGAGAACACTATAATACATTGCCACATGTCCGTCATCTGGCATCAACAATGATTATAGTTTTCCCAGTCTTTCAACTTCTTTCAAAAGTAAGATATACTTGAGTCATGTCTTATAAAGGTCCTATTCAGGGTCTTGCCTCGTCATTCTATTCCTTATGGACCTTAAGACATCTCACCCTAGTTTCAATAGATTTTCTTACCTCTTACTTCTCCTAGAATATAGGCCATTCTGCCATGTTCCCTCCTCTCCACTTCAAAATGTCTTGTCTGTGTCAGAATTCTACTGTATTTCTCCCATCTTCTCTTTTTATTTCTCCCTGTTGCAGAAAAATAGAGTTTCTCCTTGTGGAATTAAACCTCCTCCTCAGTATTTTGGTCATATATGTCTCCTCCAGAATCTTGCCCTATTAATTTTCCCTCTTCCATTTTCTATCTTTACTCTTCCTCTTGGCTCCACTATCTCTGCCAATAAACATGCTCAGATCTCCAAATTCAAAGGACAGAGCTACTGGGAACATCTTTTGAAATAATCTTTCCCCCTAAAACAGCTCTGACTCAAACCTTCCTTTTTTCCTTTTTTCCACCTAGACTTAAATTAAAATCTGTGAAAATTCTTGATTTCTTCTTCTTCTTCTTTTCTTCTTCTTCTCCTTCTCCTTCTTCTTCCTCCAGCTGGGCTCTAAGTATCCATATTCCTTCATTGACTTTGCATCTGTCCCAGGGGAGGAGGCTGTACTTTCCAGAGTTGGCTGCAACAATGTCTCCCATCCCACATGCTCTTCTTAAGAGTGTGACCTTGACACTCCTCTTATTGGGTGGTAGGGTCCATGTCCCTTCCCCTTGAACTGGATGAACCTTTGTGACTTCCTTAACCGTTAAAGTACGGCAGAAGTGACATCATATGACTTCTCTGCTAGACCATAAATGTGCCATCCACTTTCCTCTTGCCCTCTTAGAGCCCAGCCACCGTGCCACAAAGGTCAGGTTTGTTCACCTGGAGCGACCCCATGACGAGGCCATGTGTAAGTGTTCCGGCTGATAGCCAGCCTCAGCTACCAGACATGGAAGTGAGGAAGCTTTCAAGATACCTAAATGGAGCTCCTTGCCATAGAGTCACTCCCAGATTTGAAACTTCCCCAGCTAAAGTCCCAGACATTTTAGCGCGGAGACAAACTGGCCACATGATCCCCCTTTCAAATTCTGGCCTACAAAATCCATGAATATAGTAAATGGCTGTTTTTTGCAAGACTTCAGGTGGTTTGTCCCTCAGCCATAGCCATGGAAGACTTAGCCTCTCCCTCCATGTGCGTCCTCTTGGCCTGATTGCTGGACTCGGCTTTTGCCCTGAAGGGTCTTTTCAGATTCAATGCTGCCTCCATGTCCTGCCTGAACAGAAGGCTCTCCTATTTTTTAAATATTTCTCTGTCACATTTTTCATTTGCTCTCCAACACGGGGGAATGGGCAGGGCATATTCTAAGAATTATTTTGCAGATAAGGAACTGAGATTTAAGCAAAGAAAGGTTTAATAGTCTCACAAAGTAGCTTATAGATCTAGGACTCCAACTGTACCAGGGGATTTACTCTAGAATGCAGAGTGTCTCAAACTTGTCTTCCCACAGAATCCTTTCTGGAACACCTATCAGCATTTGAAGGACACTGGTTTCCCACCAGGCACAGTTTGGGAAATTCCCTTCTAGTCCAATTTCTTCTGGATCAGGCTTGGGAGATTCCCTTTCCAAGAGATAATTAAATAAAAAATACAAAAGGGACAGCTGGAGTGCAGGGTTATTGTGCCAAGTCTTTGTAGCTTACTGGATGTGGTGAGAATTTTTGTACGCTTGTACCTTGGTGCTCCAGAGGAGAGAGGAAAAGATGTATTTGGAGGTGTCCGGGCCCCTTAGCCAAAGACCACTGGAAGCACACTTAATTAAATAAGTTGGGTTTATTACTCATTGTAGGGAACCATGGGGTACCCTCAGTAAGAGAGTGGTAGAAAGAATATATTCTAGGATTCGGGCTTCAGTCGCTGAGATGGAGGAAGTCTAGGGAAGCAATAGTTTAGACTGAATGCTGCCAGCAGGCAAGGGTGCTTGTATGATCAGGTGTTTTGTGGATGGCATAGTGACCTTGTTTTGTTAGTGCTTAATCAAAATTATGAAGCGATCTTGTTTTGTTTCATTTTATCATGATCTCAGATTAACCTTGTTTGAGACTAGTGTTCTGTCAGTTTGTTTATATCCAACAGTAGGAAAAAATGGCCTGGCTGTATTAGATGAGTGTGTAAAAATATTGAGGTCTAATCATGAATATCAGATTAGTTTTGGCTATCAGAGGTTTATTTTCTTTTTCAGAGGTCGTCATTCTTTTTTTTTTTTAAAGATTTTATTTATTTATTTGACAGAGATCACAAGTAGGCAGAGAAGCAGGCAGAGAGAGGAGGAAGCAGGCTCCCTGCTGAGCAGAGAGCCCGATGTGGGGATCGATCCCAGGATCCTGGGATCATGACCTGAGCCGAAGGCGGAGGCTTTAACCCACTGAGCCACCCAGGCGCCCCTCAGAGGTCATTATTCTTAATCATCTTAGGTATTAAAGAGCAAAGGAGATCTTTTTGTCTGAGGCCAAGACTCATCCAAGGGAGCATGACTTGGTTTAGGGGGGGTCTTTACTGCTGGGTAATAGGAGACAATTAGAGCAAAGAAGCAACCAGATGGCCCACAGACTTTGTGAGTAGTATACAATTCTTTTCTTTCTTTTCTTTTTAAGTAGGCTCCACACCCAGCATGGAGCCTACTGTGGGGCTTGAACTCTCAACCATGAGACTGAATCCTGCACTGAGATCAAGAGCTGGACGCTTAACTGAGACATCCCGGAGCTCCTGTATGTGATTCTTATGGCATGTAATCTTCAATAGAATATGTTAAGGGGCCCCTGGGTGGAGCTCAGTCGTTAAGTGTCTGCCATCGGCTCAGATAATGATCCCTGGGTCCTATGTACGTGAGTGCCAATCTGATGCAAGACTATGTAAGAATTAGGAACTACTCATACTTATGCTTTCTTTTTGAAGACTGAGAGTCCTAGATAGAAGGGCTAAGCTGAGAATGGCAGGGGCCGGGCAAGGCATGCTGGGAGGCCACACTGAGCCAGTCAATGGTGATCCATTTCAGTGTCACCTTTGACCAGTCCACTTCCAAACCAAATATCTATGAGGAATTCATTTATCTGTTCCTTAACCATTCCCTGGATATGTACTGTGTGCCTAATTCTTATATAGTCTTGGATCTGTGTCTGAGGCAAACTAAAGTTCAATGTATTGGTTCTCCAGCAATAGGTCTCAGCAATAATCAGTAATCAAAGAAAACACTTTGATGTGTCCTTTAATAGGTGAGTTTTCTAAACATAAAAATGTTACAACATTTGTTTTTCAACATCAATCAAATTGGCACTCATGTACATAGACATTGACATTGACATTGTTCATAATGTTATGTTGGCATCTAGCACCATTTAATTTTGTCCTTTCGTGGTCCTTTTTTTTTTAAGTTTTTCTTTATTTATTTGACAGAGAGAGAGAAAGAGAGAGAGAGCACAAGCAGGGAAGAGGCAGGCAAAGGGAGAGGGAGAAGCAGGCTCCAGGCTGAGCTGAGAGCCCGATGTGGGGCTCGGTCCTAGGGTCCTGAGATCATGACCTGACCTGAAGGCAGAGGCTTAACCAACTGAGCCATTCAGGCACCCCTCCCTTCACGGTCCTTTATAGGTATGTTTTCCATGGAAATGATTAACCAATCACATTTTAAACTGTTACTTCAGAACTCATAAGATGTGATAATCCTTTGTGTGTTTGACGATTGATCCGCAGTGTTTTTGAAGGATAATAAGACTGTGGAAGGGAAGTGCATATTTTCTCCTTACAGCAGTGTAGCTCATAATTAATTCATCATCATTTCCTATTAGCGGGGTATCTTTGATCCTGCTGATTGAAAATGAGACTTTTACCCTAAGTATAGAATAAAAGCAATATTAAACTGTTTAGTCTTTGTCCACTTAAGGGCCAGACATTAGTCAAGTGAGTTTATAGGAATGATTAATCAAAAAGTTTAAACTGATTTTTTAATAATTTACTGGCCACTACTGGTTGGGAAAACCTCTTACTTAGCAGAATTGCTTTCCTAATAGCAGAGAAGTAATTGCAGAGAGGTTGAGGGGGCATAAGAGAAGGAGACTGCAAGATCTGATGAACCTTATCACCGTCATCACCATCGCACAAACATGATGCTTCTACATAATTATTACTACTTTCCCAGAAGTCCTGTGAGGGGTAATTCTTATTCCCATTTTACAGATAGGGACATCAGGGCTACAGGGTGTTCAGAAATTCATCCAACATAAGTGGCATAACCAAAATATAAATGCACATTTTGGACTCTAAATCTTATGTTAGGTCCAACACTCTCTTTCCTATTTCATTTGGCCTTGTAATCTGGTTAATGTCAAAAGAAAATATGAGCAGTGCTAGAATATGAGCAGGTGTAGACAAATGCCCAGAATCAGTGTGACTTGCCATCGTAATTCTGGATGTGAGTGTTACGCTTACACTGGAAAGACAACAGGGTAACTTGTAGAGTTGATAGGTAAAATGTTCTTTGAGTTGAGTGATTGGATATTGTGAAGGGATAGTGACAACTTGTTTTGGACTTACAAATTTCCTGTAAACCTAGAATGCTCTTTTTTTTTTTTTTTTAAAGATTTTATTTATTTATTGGAGATAGAACGAGAGGGAGAGCATGAGTCAGGGGAGGGGCAAAGGGAGAGGGACAGGTTCTCCACTGAGCGGGGAGCTCAACAAGGTGCTGGATCCCAGGACCCTGAGATCATGACCTGAGCCAAAGTCCAACGCTTAACCAACTGAGCCCCCCAGGTACCCCAAGACTGGGAATACTCTTAACAATGGAATACTTAAGTAGATAGTTTTAGAAACAAGAAATCCACCATTTTCCTCAGATTATTTCTTTTCCTACTGCAATGTTACATGTCTTTATTCTGTTTAGCAGCAGCAAAAAGTATTATGCAAGAGTACAATTTGTTACAATGTCAGAGTAAAGGATGCTGCCCAGCCTTGCCTTTTTATAAACTTAGAATGTAGACATCAATAGAACAGGCAAGAGAATGAAAATGTCTAAATTAGGGGTTGGCAAACTTTTTCTGTAGTGGGCCAGACAGTAAATATTTTGGGCTTTGTGAGTCACATGGTTTACTTATTTATTTATTTTATTTTTGGCCACTTCTCAACTCTGCTGTTGGAGAGCTGAAGTAGTCATAGATAATACAGAAACAAATGGCCATGGCTGTGTTCCAATAACACTTCTTTTATGGACATTGAAATGCACATTTGATATAATTTTCCTGTTCCATGAAATGTTTTCCTCCTTTTGATTTTTTTTTTTAACTATTAAAAAATGCAAAAAAACCCATCCTTCACTCCCAGGTTGTACAAAAACATGTAGCAGGCTGGATTTGGCCCGTGGGCCACAGTTTGCAAACTGCTGGCCTAATTAGTAGAGAATGGCTGTAAGGGATGACTTAGGAGATGTGGGTTTAATTGGGAGAGGGGGTTGAAAAGATATTAGGATGAAAACATGCCTGACTTCGGGTTTCGAGAGGGACAGACGGGAGAAAGCTCTTCAGAGCCGGCCAACACCTTGTCTCCACCACGGTAATGAGCAGTGCCTGTTGCTTTGAGGAATCATTGTGAATAGATTCACTCAGAATGACTCACTGGCTTGAACAAAGCTGGGGAAGATTTTCTGCCTTTTATTCAAAGGGAGTAATTGGCCCACCTGCATGTCTTAAATTAAGATTGCCAGAGCTTGGGTCTTTAAGCCTCTTAACACGGTTTACTTCTTACACCTTTTATCAGCGTAGAAGAATAACTGCTTTTCTCATCTTTTCTTGTCAAACCCTGTTCCAAATGTACAAGGCACTTTACCCACATGATGTTTCATGGCTATTTCCAGGCCTATGATCAGAGAAACACAAAAAGGTATAGAAAATTTAAATGGCACCCTGTTACATGTTGTGGGCAGCCTTTGACAAGACATAGTTAATCTGGGGTTTCAGAAATGTGATTTGAATTTCTTGTCTGCCTTCCTTCCTGCCCCCCCTTTTTTTTCCTTAACTGAGGAATAAGTTATATACGGGAAGTCCATTCTTTTTGGTGTATAGGTCTACGAAATTTGACAAATGCTTGTAACCACCATGACCTGTTACATTTAAATGTTACGTAACTACCATGACAAGCAAGATATGGAACATTTCCATTGGCCTAAAAAATTCCCTGGTGCCCTTTTGTAATTATTCTGTACCCTAACCCCAGTCCCTGGTAAGCATTCATCTGTTTTCTGTCCCCGTAGTTTTGTCTTTTCCAGAATGGCATGTAAATGCAATCATACAGGATATAGCCTTTGGCGTCTGGCTTCTTTCGTTTGGCCTAATGCATTTGACATTCATCCATGTTGCTGTATGTTTTATCAGTAGTTTATTCCATTTTATTGCTAAGTAGATTTCATTATATGAGTGTATCAGTTTGATTCTGTATTCTCCAATGGGGAATATTTGTATTGTTTCCAGTTTTTGGTGATTATGAATAAGACCAATATAAACATTTATGTAAGGTTTTTTTTTGTGAACCTGAGTTTGTATTGCTCTTGGGTAAATTCCTAGTAGTGGGATTGCCGAGTTGTGTGTTATATGTGTGTTTAACTTTATAAGAAATTGCCACACTGTCTTCTGTGCCATTTTGCTTCTACTCCAGCAGGGTATGAGGATTCTAGGTGCTCTGCATCCTTGCCAGTGCTTAATACTGTCAGTTTTGGTCATTCATGAGGTGTATACTAGCAGCTCCTTGTGGTGTAATTTGCATATTCAAATGACTAACAATGTTGAGTATTTTTTCATCTGCTTATTTGCCACCCGTGTATCTTAAGTCTGTTCAAATTCTTGCCCCCCCTTTTAAAGATTATTTATTTGAGAAAGAGAGAGAGACAACACAAGCTGGGGGAGGGGCACAGGGAGAGAATCTCTGAGGAGACTCCTTGCTGAGACAGTGCCTGCCCCTCTCTGCCCATTTTTTAATTGGGTTGTTTGTTTTCTTCCTATTGAGGTTTTCTTTGTTGGTGGTGGTATTTTGCTTTGTTTTGTTTTGTTTTAAGTAAGCTCTACACCAATGTGGGGCTTGAACTCACAACCCTGAGATCAAGAGTTTCATGCTGTACCAACTGAGCCAGGCATATGCCCCCTTATTGTTGAGTTTTGAGAAGTTTTAATACTCTAAGAACAAGTTCTTTATCAGATATGTGTTTTAGAAATCTTTTTTCTCCATCTATGGCTTGCCTTTTTATTTTCTTAACAGTACTTTTGCAGAGCAAAAAAATAATAATAATTTTGATGAAATTCAATGACACCCCAGTAACCAGGAGCACATATAGTGTCTAAATCTTGGATTTAAAAAATCATTCTCCAGGAAAAGGAGCCAGGACTCCTTAGAAAAATGACTGATTCTAGGGCTGGGGCAGGAAAAATACAGGAAATACCTTGTGGTGTCAGAAAGTAAAAGTGCTAAGAAATCATGGCAATGGGTTGAAAGACATATGAGTCAACTTGAAGGAGTTCTTAGTGGCCCAAATCTGAGAAAATATGAGCAACAAAACAAATAATGATAGTAATGGATTATAACCTATAGAATAAAATAAATATCCATGAATCCATACTGATATAAGTAATTGAGCAGAATGATAAATGAAAGAGAAAAAAAAGTTCTTTTTTTTGATGAAATTTTAATAATAAATATGGAAAGAATGATGGAAGTAGAAACCATTTGGCAAAAGCTACAATAATTGTTTTAAGCAAGAATTAATAATGTATATCAAAATTAGTGGAGAAAAGTTTAAGCAGATATAGTATGTGAATTATACTTCAGTAAAACTGTTTAAGACACGTGGACCAATGGAACAGAGTAGAGAGCCCAGATATGGACCCTCAACACTATGGTCAAATAATCTTTGACAAAGCAGGAAAAAATATCCAATGGAAAAAAAAGACAGTCTCTTCAATAAATGGTGATGGGAAAATTGGACAGCTCTGTACAGAAGAATGAAACTCGACCATTCTCTTTCACCATACACAAAGATAAACTCTAAATGGATGAAAGACCTCAATGTGAGACAGGAATCCATCAAAATCCTAGAGGATATAGGCAGCAACTTCTTCGACATCTGCAACAGCAACTTCTTTCAAGACACATCTCCAAAAGCAAAGGAAACAAAAGTGAAAATGAACTTTTGGGACTTTGTCAAGATAAAAAAGCTTCTGCACAGCAAAGGAAACCGTCAACAAAACAAAGAGGCAACCCACGGAATGGGAGAAGATATTTGCAAATGACACTACAGACAAAGGGCTGATATCCAAGATCTATAAAGAACTTCTCAAACTTAACACCCAAAAAACAAATAATCAAGTTAAAAATGGGCAGAAGACATGAACAGACACTTATCCAAAGAAGACATGCAAATGGCTAACAGACACATGAAACAATGTTCATCATTGTTAGCCATCAGGGAAATTCAAATCAAAATCCCATTGAGATGCTACCTTATACTAGTTGGAATAGCAAAAATTGACAAGGCAAGAAATAACAAATGTTTGAGAAGTTGTGGAGAAAGGGGAACCCTCTTAAACTGTTGGTGGGAATGCAAGTTGGTGCAGCCACTTTGGAAAACAGTGTGGAGATTCCTTAAGAAATTAAAAACAGAGCTACCCCATGACCCGGCAATTTCACTATTGGGTATTTACCCCAAAGATACAGATGTAGTGGGAACAAGGGTCATATGTGCCCCAGTGTTCATAGCAGCAAAGTCCACAATAGCTAAACTGTGGAAAGAACTGAGATATCCTTCAACAGATAAATGGATAAAGAAGATGTGGTCCATATATACATTGGAATATTACTCAGTCATCAGAAAGGATGAATACCCAACTTTTGCATCAACATGGATGGGACTGGAGGAGATTATGCTGAGTGAAATAAGTCAAGCAGAGAAAGTCATTTATCATATGGTCTCACTTACTTGTGGAACATAAGGAATAACATGGAGGACATTAGGAGAAAGAAGGGAAAAATGAAGGACGGTAATCAGAGGAGGAGATGAACCATGAGAGACAATGGACTTTGGGAAACAAACTGAGGGTTTTAGAGGAGAGAGGGTAGGGGGATGGGGCAGCCTGGTGACCGGTATTAAGGAGGGCACGGACTGCATGGAGCAAACAGTGAATCATGGAACACGACATCAAAAACTAATGATGTACTGTATGGTGACTAACATAACATAACGAAAATAAAGCTGTTTAAAAAAACTTTCTGTTATGGAAATTTTGGAACACACACAAATCCAATCATCTGCAAGTACTCATAACCCAGCTTCAAAAAAAAAAAAAAAAAGCAAGCAAGTTTTACCGGAAATAAGATAGTTGTGTAGTTTAAATGTATCTCTCCCCCAATATTTAGCAATTACAAAGGGAAAAATAATAGCTTTACAGTGGAGAAACCTAGGCAGACACTACCTTAACTAAATTAACCTCATTGGTATTGGGGTTAATTGACATGTGTCTCCTGACAGGCTGCACTGAGAAGGGCACAGCATCAATTCTATGGTTTTCTTGCCCAAAATGCATGACCTGAAGTTAGCCATGAAGAATCATCATTTAGACTCAAATTGAGGAACTTTATATAATCTAACTCACCAATCCTTTTCAAATGTGTCAGAATCATGAAAGGCAAAGAAAGATTGATAAATCATCTCAGATTGGAGACGATTTAGCAGTTATGACAGATAAATCTAGTGCACGATCCTGGATGGGGTCCTAGCCCAGGAAAAGGACATCAGTGGGACAATAACAATATAATGAAATCTGAAAGAGGTTTGTAGTTTAGTTAATAATATTATACCAATGTTAATTTCTACATTTTGAGAAATTGCCATGGTTAAGTGAGATATAACATTCGGGGAAACTGGATGAAAGCTATATGAGAACTCTCTGTATTATCTTTGCAACTTTCTGTAAATCTAAAATTATTTAAAAAGAAAAGGGAAAAAAACAATGGAAAAATAAGCCAAAAACTTTGAAACTGACTACATGTTGGAAGAAGGAAGAAACCAGGTCGAGGATATAGGGGTAGAAATGGGATTTTCTGATATATTATGTTTTGTAGACTTGACTCTGGAATCATGTCAATATTTTACATAACTCTAACCAAAATTAAGCTTAAAAAGAATTTCCTAAAAGTAAAAAGGCAAAATAAAGCAAACAAGTCCAAAGGTATAATAAGTCAGTGGCAAAGCAGAGACAAGAAATATTTCAAATGACTTTAAAACCACAGTGATTTGACTGTATATTCCTTTTTTTTCCCTCAGAGAGAGAGAGAGTGCGCATGTCCTAGAGGGGGTGGGTAGGGGCAGAGGTAGAGAGAGAGAATCCCAAAGAGGCTCCTCGCCCAGCCTGGAGCCCGACGTGGGTTCAATCCCTCAACCCTGAGATCACAACCTGAGCTGAAATCAAGAGTCAGATGCTTAACCAACCAAGCCACCTAGGCACCCCTTGACTGTGTAATAAGATATACAGTATGGACAGAAAAAGGGTAAAAATGCAGTTGTATGTTATGAGCCAGAGCTGGGTCATATGGCAACCCAAAGCTGCAAAGCGAGTATGTGAGAGCATTTGACATTTCACTCTCTGTGGTGTGAGGCGGCAGGGACAATAGGGCTGGGAGTCGCTTTGGGACAGCCACACAACAGTGCTAGTTCAGTGCCTGTCGGGGCCACGTACCCCCTATTTCCACTATCCTTGGATTAGGGTAGGCAGTGGCTTTCCCACCAACAGATAAAATGGTGGTAGTCGGGGCGCCTGGGTGGCAAAGTGGGTTAAAACCTCTGCCTTCGGCTCAGGTCATGATCTCAGGGTCCTGGGATCGAGCCCCGCATGGGGCTCTCTGCTCAGCAGGGGGCCTGCTTCCTCCTCTCTCTCTGCCTGCCTCTCTGCCTGCTTGTGATCTCTCTGTCTGTCAAATAAATAAATAAAATCTTGAAAAAAAATGTTGGTAGTGGCAGTGCTTCTGCCTCAGGTGTTCCGCCATCTTAATGAGGCTAGGGTTGCTGCCATGACCATCTGTTCTTTGACCAATGCAGGAAAATTTCCAAGTTTGTTATCAATGGCTGCTAATCTCTCATCTCTGGGCTAACAGTTGGAACCCTGCTGCCATCACCTATACTTATGCTGAAGAAAATGGTAACCATGCTTAGAGACTCTTGCATTTTGTAAGAAGACTTGTGATTTTAAAAGAAAAGAGTAATGGAAGCCTAAATTCTGGAAAGATGCATGATGTGTAAATTCAGTCATCATTATGCAAATGTATATTCACATCATAAATCCAGAGATAGCTGACTATATTTTAGAAATATTATAGGCCAATTACTTTGACATCCTGCAGGAGGTAGAAAAATTGCAAAATATATGTTATAGTACACACAGTAGCTTATTAACAAGATATCTTTTGCTGGAAAATATTTTAGCAGAGAAACCATCCATCAGCACATTTCCAACTCTGTCCTCCTCCTTTGACTTCACAGGCACATTTAGTAGCATGAAAAAGAGGGAGAAAGCCTTGGGTATTTGGGTAGAGGCTTTAGGTAGTTTCATAAGCCTTATCTCATTTAAATGATATTTATAATAATCAGTGAAATATTTGAACCCTACCTCATTTTCCCATTTTATGGGTTAACAAACTGATTAATGATTCAGGATCAACTGGCAAGCAAATTTGGATTACAGCCCTGTATCTGATTAGTGTCTTTTGCATTGTAACATTTCTACCCTTCCTTTCACTCTTCACTTCTCAGATTGAGATAGTTTGGGGTAATCTGGGACCCTCAGATGAATGACCAGGCACACACAAGGGCGCTAGCATTATTGGTGCCATGTCAACAGAGTGTAACGCTAAAGATAAAAGGTGTGTTTTTAGCTCATGCCTAGGTGGAAAAAATGTTCATTAGACAAAAACCAAACCTCCCAAGACCTCTCCTATCACTTCCAGTATTCACGAGGTGGCTCTGGGGACAGTTTCTATATTCAGAAATGCACACTAAAGGCAAAGTGTCAGGGTGTCGAGGTAGTGCGAATGTCAGGAGATTACTAGATCATTGATTTTTTGGGTGACATAAGATAAATCACTTCATTTGCCAATATTTCATAATTCCTTGTTTGGACTTGCAGTGAAGACAGGATAAGTTCTAAACCAGGAGAATGTTAAGAGCTGTTTATGCCATAAATTTCTTCCTGGACATATGGGCCTCACTTGCAGAGTTTAAAGACTGACAAGAGAATTCTCAACCCCCATTGGCAATGGTAGAATGCAGGAAAGCTGAATTAGTGAAGATAATAGCCTTGCTAGGAATTTTAAATGATGCACTTAGTGCTTTCTCTGTTGGCCTCTCAGAAGCTTCATGGGCGGTTTTATAAGAGCAGGGAATGACGTGGTGAAATTTGCTACCCAAGGACAAAGCTGGGGGTGGGTAGGAGAACAGTTCTCTGGCCATCATGGTAGCCTGGTGGTGGCAGTTCTCAATTGTGGCCCTATATTAAGAATCACTTATAACTTTAAGATTTTAAATGTTAATTGTAATTGAGATTTAAAATAAACAAACAAATAACTATACACACAGCAAAAATCTTATGAATACAACATAGTGAATTTTTACATGGATCAGCTTCTGTTACCATTACCCAGGTCAAGAGATAGATCATTCCCAGCACCTCAGAGAAACACCTCCCATCCATCACCTTACCCCAAGGCTTACCACTCTTCTGTCCTCTCTCACCGTAGATGAATCCTGCCTATTATAGTCTGAACTTCATAAAAATAGAATCATAGAGTAAATACTCTCGTACCTGGCTTGTTTCACACAGTGCTACGAGTGAGATTCGCCCATGCTGTTCGATCAGAGGTGTGCTCTTTCCCCATCGCTAGGTAGTGTGCTGTGCCATGCGTCTACTACGCTGTCCGTTCTACTATACATGTACACTTAGCTTGTTTCCAGTTTCTGTGTTACTATAAATGTAGCTGCCTTGAACATTCTTGTGCATGTCTTTTGGTGGACGTGAGCACTCACTTCAGTTCAGTGTATACCTAGGAGTGAATTTTCTGGATCATAGGGCAGATGGATGTTTATAGGAAACTGACAAACAGTGCTCCAAAGTGGTTGTACCCCCGGCAGTTGCCTCAGAACCTGTGAGAGTGGGGCCCTATCTGAGTGATAGGTATCATTCAGAATCTTACTTGGTGGTTCTGACACACAGTGGAATTGAGAGCCTCTGAGGTCCAGCCTTAATGCCCAGGACTGTATCTTTGTTATCATCAAAGCAACAAAGAGACATTCCCTATGTTGTCCAAAAGCAAAGGAATTATTTCTTGTCTATAGATCTGAGAAGGGGCTGAGATTTTTCTTCAGGGGTTTGCCTTGTTTGCTTTTGTTTTACTTGGTAAGGATCACATTAACTATCTTACTCATTCCCAAATCCTTGAACACGGGAACGGAAGGCTTTGTCCTATTCAAATGGGATTTTATGCATTAGGAAATGTGAAGTATGAGGATGAGGCAAAGAGCTCTTTTAGGGCTCTTGACAGCATCTGACCACATGGGTAACCACAGTCTTCTCACGCTACAGAAACTTGCCTCCTTCTAGCCTTTCTCCGCCTAATTAGGCGGAGGAACTATCGCTGTCTTTTCCATCTGTCAGCACTTTGAATTGACTTCACGGAAAAGAAATTTTACAAGCGACATGGCCCATTTAGTTATGGTTCATCTGGATTAATAAGAACAACTAATGTTTATTTAGTAGTTCCTATGGGCAAGGTACCCTGCCATGTACATCCATTATTTCTCAAAACAAGCCAACAAGCTTCAGGAGCTATTATCAAGCCCATTTGACAGATGAGGAAACTTAGATTTGGAGAGCTTAGGTAAGTTGCCCACATTCATGTGCTGATTTATTGTGGAGCTGGTTTTCAAACCCTTGCATTCTGACTTCCAAGACGGAACCCTTAGTCACTAATTTTACTACCTGTACTTAACCAGTCTGAGGGTTTGAGAGCTATTTATGGCCGGGAGTATGAAAAACAGACTATAGACCTCTCTGAGTTACAGTTCTGGAAAGAAAATGCCAAATAATGGTGGTCTCTTGAATAGTAAAATAGGATGAATGACTGAAGGGCCAAACTTGGCCTTTATGATCTCCTTAAAGAGTTGCCAGTCAGCCAGACGGTTATTCAGGAGAGGAGGAGAAAGCAGAAGGGAGCAGAAAAAGCAGTAGGAGGGTTGCACAACTTTCCTTTTCATCTCTACCCTATGTAGATGATCTTACCCACAACTGGAACTAAAACTCTAAATGGGAACGAATCCAGAATTCTTATTCAGAATAATTCTAAGCCACTCCCAACTGCTTATCTGATTCCTTCACTTGGATGTCTTACCTCAGATGCAACTTTGTCCAAAAGTGGAATTTTTTATTTCCTCTCTTCTCCCCCACGATCTGTTCCTCTTACAGCATTTTTTGCTCAGTAGATGTCTCCTCTACCCACCACGACCCCTAACTGGAGTGAACTTGCCATTCCCCTTTGCTTTCCCCCACCTTATGCCGTCAGTAAATCCTACTGATTCTGGCTCCAGAATGCCCGTGCTCGAGTCCTAGCTCTCCCACTGGGGACAAGTCTCTTAAACTCTCTGTCCCTCCGTTTTCTCGTCCGTCACAGGGCGCTCATAGTACCTACCGGATGGGTTGTTGTGAGGCAAGCTAGCAACTATGATTATTATTCTCTGTCTCTCAAAACCACACACCAGTTTCAGTCACAATTCTTTCTTCCCTGGATTTCTGTAAATCTTCTAACAGGTCTCCCTGCAACCACTGGTGTCCTTGGGACTCCTCGTCTAAAGCCATGGTTCTCAGGGGTGCCTGGGTGGCTCAGTGGGTTAAAGCCTCTGCCTTTGGCTCAGGTCATGATCCCAGGGTCCTGGGATCGAGTCCCACATCGGGCTCTCTGCTCAGCAGGGAGCCTGCTTCCCTTCCTCTCTCTCTCTGCCTGCCTCTTTGCCTACTTGTGATCTCTGTCAAATAAATAAATAAAATCTTTAAGAAGAAGAAAAAAAAAACTAAAAAAAAAAGAAAAATACCGTGGTTCTCCACTTCAGCACTTCTGTCCCCTAGGGGATACTTAGACCTGTTTGGAGACTTTTTTTTTTTTTCTCACAGTAGGGGAGGAGGTTGCTCCTGGCATCTAGTGGGTACAGGCCAGGACTGCTACTGGACGTCCTACAGTTCAGAGGACAGTCCCCACAACAAAGAATGATCTGACCCCAGATGACAATACTACCCATGTGGAGAAACCCTGCTCTGAAGTGATCTCTGTGAAACAAATCAGGTCAGGCCGTGCCCCTGCTTCTGTCTAGCCAGTAAGTCCCCACAGCTCTTGGACAAAGCCGGTACACTGAGAGCGCTCCCCCTGGTCCCATGATCCGGCTTTAGCCCACTCCTCCAGCCTCATCTCAAGCCACTCGGACCCATTTGCCCTGGTCCAGCCGTCTGGGTGTTCCGCTAGTTCCCAAGTACACCGAGTGCTCTACTGCATTAAAACCCTCAGATCGGCACCTCCTGCGACGGGGACCTCTGTCCGCCCTCTGTCTGGATCCCCCTCCTGCCCTTTTCTGACTTTCCTGAGAATCGGGGGAAGACAGCCCTTGAGGTTTTGTGATCAATTGCGCTTGCCACCAGACAGTGAGCAGCAGGCTAGAGTGTCCTCTGTTAGCTCCTCTACCCCGTGCCTCAAGGGCCATAGTATGCATTTGGAGGCAGTTGTCTTCTGGGGCCTTTAATCTGAAGTGATTATGGAAGGTTCCCCTAAGGAGAAGAGGGCGAGGCAGAGGGCTAGCCTTCCCTGAAAGGTGGCGAGCAGGAAGCCTGATAGATAAGTCGGTCCTTCAGACTAGTCTCAGACGCTTATAAAAAAAATAATAAAGTAGCTGCCAGTGTTTAAAGACCCAGAAAATCACCGTGGACATCAGAATTCCATTTATCTCTTTTACTGGAAAATCTGGGAGTGCATGGTTACTTCTTCGAGAGGCAATACTCGACAAGTCCTGATTGTGGATGAGTCCCCACCTGGCTTCCTTTATGCAAGTACCTTACCTGCCCACCCTTAGCTCGGCATCCTCTGTTTAAACCCGTGTCAGTCTAGAGCCTTCTAGTGCTGGAGGATTTTGTCTCTGTGGGGCTGTGAGCCCTTGCCGCTGAGCCCTTGCCACCTGCACTTAGGAGGAGTCTAAACAGACCAGAGCCAGAGCCCACATCTGCTGCTTTGTGGAGTGTTCCGTGTCTCCTTCCTGGCTGGGGTTAATTTCCTGGGCCCCGTGAGGAAGACACTCTGTGCTTCTGTTTCTACTTGAAGTCACTGTGAGATTAATTTGAGACCAGCTGGACAGTACAGTCATTCTGCCGCCTCAGCCTGGGTGTGCGCACCTGCCCAGGATAGCTTGGCCAGTCATTTTCTGAACTGCCCGAGTCTCATGAAGACCCATCTGTTGGGGTCGCAAATTACAGTGTCATAGTTTGGACCGCTAGAACAGAATACTGTAGACTCAGCGGCTTAGACAAAAACATGTATTTCTCACATTTCTGGATTGGACGTCCAAGATCAGCCTGCCAATATGGTCTGGTTCTTGGTGAGGGCCCTGTCCCTGGTTTATAGGTGACTGCCTCCTTGCTGTGTGCTCACATGGTGGGGGGAGAGAGAGAGAAAGAGAGAGATAGAGCTAGTGCCCCGCTCACGCATTCTGATCTCTTCATCTCCTTATCAAGGCATCAATCTCATCATGGAGGCTCTACCTTCATGACATCATTTAAACCTAATTTCTGCTCAAAGGCCCCACCTCCAACTACTATCACTTTGGAAATGAGGGTTTCAACATGTGAATTTGGGTGACACACATGCAGTCTGTAGCACACAACATCAATATTTCTAGCAAATATTAGTGTTTACCAGCTGTGTCTCCCTTGGAATCACCAAGGGTCAAATTCCTTTAGCTTCTCTGGCTCCTAGGTTCTTGAGCTTCAGAACAATTCTAATACTGCACTCTGCAGCTCCCCTGCCATCTAAGCAGGTAGAAGATGAACCCGTGTGTCCTGGATCACCTCAAATCCATCTCCAGCTCTGGGAGGTTAATGTGGCTGGGACCCCACAGCTGCACAGCTTGACCAAATGTGGGGCTCCTCCCACTCTCTTCTCAGTTCCAGGCTGGACTTCCATCTCCCCTCCATCTCCATGGCTGAATTCATGTCGGTCATCCTGATTCTGCCCTGAGCTTATCAGAGTTCAAGGTTCCTCTGCCTGTGTGTACGTTTTGTTTTGTTTTAATCCATATATGGGATGGTTAGCAGGAAGATTTAATCCAGCTTTGGGGTTCTCATAGAGGAAGACTTTCAACTGCCTCCTGAACTTTCTATTATCTCAGCAGCTCTTAGCTGACTTTCTCTCCTCCCCCCAACTTACTCTCCCCTCATGTTTCTCCCTTCACCTTCCAAGCTCTCCAACAAGGGGCAGGCTTCCTGAGCCTTCCCGCTGTTTGCAGCTTCCCTAAGAATTCTTGTGAGTAGGGGCGCCTGGGTGGCTCAGTGGGTTAAGCCTCTGCCTTCTTCGGCTCAGGTCATGATCTCAGGTCCTGGGATCGATCCCCGCATCGGGCTCTCTGCTCAGCATGGGGCCTGCTTCCCCCTCTCTCTGCCTGCCTCTCTGCCTACTTGTGATCTCTCTCTGTCTAATAAATAAATAAAATCTTAAAAAAAAAAGAATTCTTGTGAGTAAAATTTTCTTCATCTCATCCATTGTTCAGAAAGGCAAATAGTACAGAAAGTGACATTACCTTTCAGCACATGTATCAAGTCTTTCTAAAAATCACTGACTTGTATCAAACTACAGATTTCATCACTTCCAAAGCATACATTTTCCTCCCGCATTTTAACATCTGTGAAATTGAGATGTATATTATGCCTGCTAGTGGGTCATGATTTAATTGTCAGCATGGTTTTCTTTCTTAGTGGTATAATAGCTGTGTGTCTTAGAGTTAACAACATCTTAGATGTGCCGAACTATAACTAACGTGAGCATCTTGCTTAGAAAATATTTTCTTGAGACAGAAACAAGAAGGTGGTTGCCTGAAGGCTGTGTAGGGATGAACTGTGGGAAAGGCCTTGGGGTCCAGAGAGAGACAATAATACTCACAGGGCACTTGGGTGGGAAGAGAATGGCCAGTCCAACAACTCAAAAGTGGTTTAGGGGGGCAGGAATGCAGAGAGCAGAGAGGATAATGAGCCACTTTAAATGGATGTGAGGATTGCACAGAAATATTTATGGAAAGTGCTTGGGACTTATAGGCACTCTATAAATGGTACTTGGCTTTGGTTTGTTTTCTGGACAAATGAATGAGGAAATTTATGATATTTTATCAGTTCTCTGCCATTCTTGTTTCCCCCACATTTTACCACCTCCAAAATTGGGATGCATTTTATAGCTCAGGTACTTCATTATTTAATTGGTGCATTTCCCCCCTTATATGGTGTCTTAGAGTTGATGAAACATGGTATATAAAATCAATTGCTAAAATTGACACACTGCCCCTCTGTTTCTGAACTCTTTTTTTTTTTTTTTAAGATTTTATTTATCCGAGAGGGAGAGAGAGAGAGAGAGAATGGAAGCATATGAGATTGGGGGGGGGGAGTGGTAGGGGGAAGGGAGAAGTAGACTCCCCACTGAGCAGGGAGCCCAATGCAGGGCTCCTTCCCAGGACCCTGAGATCATGATCTGAACTGAAGGCAGATGCTTAACTGACTGAGCCACCCAGGTGTCCCTGTGCCTGAGTTCTTAACCTGAATTCCTGATCTCTCATAAATTCTGATGTGTATACTTGGAATTTTTTTTAAAAATTAATATATAATGTATTATTTGTCTCAGGGGTACAGGTCTGTGATTCATCTATCTTACACAATTCACAGTGCTTACCATAGCATATAACCTCCCCAGTGTCCATCACCCAGTCATCCCATCCCTTCCACCCACCTCCACTCCAGCAACCCTCAGTTTGTTTCCTGAGATTAAGAGTCTCTTAGGGTTTGTCTCCCTCTCTGGTTTCATCTTGTTTCATTTTTCCCTCCCTTCCCTTATGATCCTCTCTCTTGTTTCTCAAATTCCTCATATCAGGGAGATCATCTGATAATTGCCTTTCCCTGATTGACTTATTTCGTTTAGCGTAATACCCTCCAGTTCCATCCACGTCATTGCAAATGGCAAGATTTTGGGGTTTTTGTATGTATAAACCACATCTTCTTTATCCATTCATCTGTTGATGGACATCTAGGCTCTTTCCATAGTTTGGCTCTTGTGGACATTGCTGCTATAAACATTCAGGTGAACGTGCCCCTTCAGGTCACTACATTTGTATGTACAATCATAGCATGATTGCTGGGTCATAGCGTGGCTCTATTTTCAACTTTTTAAGGAACTTCCATCCTGTTTTCCAGAGTGGCTGCACAAGCTTACATTCCCACCAACAGTGTAGGAGGGTTCCCCTTTCTCCGTATCCTTGCCAACACCTGTTGTTTCCTGACTGGTTAATTATAACCATTCTGACTGGTGTGAGGTGGTATCTTATTGTGGTTTTGATTTGTTTTTCCCTGATGCCAAGTGATGTTGAACACTTGTTCATGTGTCTGTTGGCCATTTCGATGTCTTCTTTATAGAAATGTCTGTTCATGTCTTCTGCCCATTTCTTGATTGGATTATTTGTTCTTTGGGTGTTGAGTTTGATAAGTTCTTTAGAGATTTTGGATACTAGCCCTTTATCTGATATGCCATTTGAGAATATCTTCTCCCATTCTGTCAGTTGTCTTTTGGTTTTGTTGACTGTTTCCTTTGCTGTGCAAAAGCTTTTGATCTTGATGAAGTCCCAATAGTTCATTTTTACCCTTGCTTCTCTTGTCTTTGGCAATGTTTCTAGGAAGAGGTTGCTGTGGCTAAGGTCAAAGAGGCTGCTGCCTGTGTTCTCCTCAAGGATTTTGATAGATTCCTGTCTCACATTGAGGTCTTTCATCCATTTTGAGTCTATTTTTGTGTGTGGTGTAAGGAAATAGTCTAGTTTCATTCTTCCACATGTGGCTGTTCAATTTTCCCAACACCATTTGTTGAAGAGACTGTCTTGTTTTCATTGGACATTCTTTCCTGCTTTGTCGAAGATGAGTTGACCATAGAGGTGAGGGTCCATTTCTGGGTTCTCTGTTCTGTTCCATGGATCTGTGTGTCTGCTTTTGTGCCAGTACCATACTGTCTTGATGATGACAGCTTTGTCATAGAGCCTGAAGTCTGGAATTGTGACGCCATCAGGTTTGTTTGTTTTTTTTTTTTTTCAACATTCCTCTGGCTATTCAGGGTCTTTTCTGGTTCCATATAAATTTTAGGGTTATTTGTTCCATTTCTTTGAAATAGGGTGATGGTATTTTGATAGGGATTGCATTAAATGTGTAGATTATTCTAGGTAGCATAGACATTTTTACAGAATTTGTTCTTCCAATCCATGAGCATGGAACATTTTCCCATTTCTTTTTTTTTTTTAATTTTTTTTAAAGATTTTATTTATTTATTTGATGGACAGAGATCACAAGTAGGCAGAGAGGCAGGCAGAGAGAGAGGAGGAAGCAGGCTCCCTGCTGAGCAGAGAGGCCGATGCGGGGCTTGATCCCAGAACCCTGAGACCATGACCTGAGCCAAAAGCAGAGGCTTTAACCCACTGAGCCACCCAGGCGCCCCCATTTTCCCATTTCTTTGTGTCTTCTTCAGTTTCTTCCATGAGTATTCTATTGTTTTCTGAGTACAGTTCTTTGCCTTTTTGGTTAGATTTGTTCCTAGGTATCTTATGGTTTTGGGTGCAATTGTCAATGGGACCAACTCCTTATTTCTCTTTCTTCTGTCTTGGTGGTGGTGTAGAGAAATGCAGCTGATTTCTGTGCATTGATTTTATATCCTGACACTTTACTGAATTCCTGTATGAGTCCTAGCAGTTTGGGAGCAGAGTCTTTTGGGTTTTCCATGTAAAGTATCATATCATCTGCAAAGAGTGAGAGTTTGACTTTCTCTTTGCCAATTCGGATGCCTTTTATTTCTTTTTGTTGTCTGATTGCTGAGGCTGAGACTTCTAGTACTATGTTGAACATCAGTGGTGGTAGTAGACATCCCTGCCGTGTTCCTCACCTTGAGGGAAAAGCTCTCAGTTTTTCCCCATTGAGAATGATATTCACTGTGGGGTTTTTTTACAGATGGCTTGTATGACACTGAAGTACGTACCCTCTAACCCTACACTGTGAAGAGTTTTGATCAAGAAAGGATGCTGTACTTTGTCAAATTACTTGGAATTTTTTAAAACTGTTTTTCCTAATCCAGGCTTAGCTTATGGGTACCATAGCCTGATCTCTTTGTACCTCAACCCTTGATCTCCATGTGATCCTGTGGGGCTGACCTGAATGTCAGTTTGAGCTTCTCTAAACCTGTGTGGAGAGGTACAGCTGAGCATTTGAGAGAAATGAAGTTTCATGCAAGTATTCATTTATAGTTTCTTCTTCAAATTCCAGGCTTTCAAAATTCGTCCATCTGGGAGGAATGCCTGGGAGGCTCAGTTGGTTGGGTGTCTGACTCTTGATTTTGGCTCAGGTCATGATCTTAGGGTCGTGGGGATTGAGCCCCTCATTTGGCTCTGCACTCATCAGGGAGTCTAAGATTCTCTCCCTCTCCCTCTCCCTCTGCCCCTCCCCCTGCTTGTGCTCTAGCCCTCTCTCTCTAAAATGAATAAATGAATCTTTAAAAAAAAATCATCCATTCAACCAGTATTTATTTGAGCATCTATTATCTGCTAGGTCAGAGGTTGGCAACCTGTGGTCTAGAAGCCAAATCAGGACCAATGCCTGCTTTTGTAAATAAAATGTTATAAGAACACAGTCATGCCCATTTATTTATGAATGGTCTAGAGCTACTTTTGGGCTACAAACAGTAGAGCTGAGTAGTTGCAACAGATGGTATGGTTTGCAAAATCGAAAATATTTACTGCCTCGCTTTTTATAATTTATCCTCCTGGGGGATCAAGAAGGGCCCTGTTGTAAATGAACATTCAAAGAAAAGGCAGTCTCATAAGAAAAATGTTCCATTTGATGTTGTAAAGCACACATCTAACCCAGGAAAACAGGGGCCTTCTATGTCTTTGTCTGTATAGGGTTCCCACCAGCTAGAACAGTGCATGGCACAAGGTAGGTGTTTGCAGTAGATCAAACATGGCTTCTTTGTGACTCCTCCCGTTGAGAGGTGGAATCTATTTCTCCTCCCCTTGGTTGGGACTAGACTTAGTGACTTGCTTAATCAGTAGCTTATGGTGAAAGTGATATTTGGGAACTCTGAGGCTGGGACATAATACACCTTGCAGCTTACCAAGCCTCTTAGAATGCTCACCTGAGGGAAACCAGCCACCTGCTAAGAATTTTGACTCCACCATGCTAGAGGAACCAGCTACAGGCACTCTACTCAAAAGTCTTAACTGAGGCTAGCCTCGCAGCCGTCCCTGACAGACACGTGAAAGAAGCCATCTTGGACCCTCCCGATCTGCCCATCCATCGGCTGAACACCACTGAGGAATCCCAGTTGATAACATGGGGATCAGAAAAATCACTCAGGGGAGTCCTGACCAAATTCCTGACTCACAGAACCATGAGATATAACAAAATGATTGTTGTTCTCTTAAGCCACTAATTTTGGGGTACTTCATTAAGAAGCAGATAGCCAGAACGATGCTCAATAAATATTGGCGGCTTTGTTTGTTTTACCTAGCCAGACAAGTGCATAGTCAGCACTAGAACCCAAGTCTGTTGATTCACAGCGCCTGTGATATTTTTATTTCTATTGATAGTTGCCCAAGGTTAGCAGGGTAATCTGATTCTTCTTAGACCTCTTCCAGTTTCTCCCAAAGCCTGATTCAGTTAGAGGTCAGATAGCCCTATTAGGGGCTTTGTGAAAGGTGATACCTAAAGGCTGGGAAGTGTTTCTGGCCAGATGCTGGGGAGCACAATGGCCCCACAGTGAGCTTCACAACATACCGGGCCTAGCGTGCACCTTCAAGTTTTGAGGGGCCCCTCAGAAGGTTTTTAGTAGCTGCAGAATCTCAGATATAGTACACTTACATAGGAGGCCAAAAACAATGACGAAGTTCAGTTTCTCCAGAAAGACTGCCTGGGTTTGAATCGCAGATCCTGCGCTTACTAGTTAGAGGGCCTTGGACGATGTATTAAACTGTCGTGCTTCACTTACCTCATTTGTAAAATGGCGATAATATTGACACGCAGGTTGTTGTGAAAGTGGAAGGAATTAATCCATGCAAAGCAAGTGGAAGATTTGTAGCCCTTTGCAAACACTCCTACAAAGTGAGTCCTTATTTTTTTTATTTTTTGTTTTTTAAGATTTTGGGGTTTTTTTGACCGGGGTTGGGGGGGTTGGGGTGAGGGAGAGCATAAGCAGGGGGAGTGGCAGAGGCAGCGCGAAAGGCAGGCTCCCGGCTGAGCAGGGAGCCTGATGCGGGGCTCGACCCTGGAATCATGACCTGAACGGAAGGCAGCCGCTTAACCGACTGAGCCAGCTGGGCACCCCAAAGAGAGTCATTCTTATTAGTGGTTCTAAAGATCCAACTTTCACTAAGACTCAGACTTTTACCTAGAATTTTTTTAACACATGGCATACCCGGTTGGCCTATGGGGACTAATGTACTGGTGTAGATTTTTATTTGTGGATTAGCTGGAATGATTTATGTTTAGCCACCTACCTTTCGGGTGTTGTTCCATCGTGCATTTATCATTTCTTTATGTTCTTGACACACTGAATATGTGTACTCTGTCACCTCGTCAAAGGCATTGGACTCTTACCCATGAATTTGTTTTCAAACTACATCTTTGGCTTTCCAGTTCACTCAGCTGTTAGGCATACTTTGCAAGCGCTGAAGGGCAGACACATCTGAAATATATTCTCCATCTATCCCCATGTTTTCCAGAGCTGCTGGTTTTGTACCCAGAGTAGCTCATTGGAAAGGTGAGATATTCTGTCTTCACTGAACCACGCTGGGGAATGGAGCTAGATGTAGTGGCGGGGGTTGCCTCAGAGGGAAACTTAGGAGCTTTGGCTGAAGTTGAAAAGCTGTGTTAGAACAAGAAGGTGCACAGTGAGATGGCTCTACATGCTGTTCCTTATTCTCAGGCTTCTCACGGGAAATGGCAAGGAATCAAACCTTGTTGAAAGGCTAAAGTAGGTACTGGGAAGGGTTTAAAACCAGTAGTATCGGAGCTAGAGTCTGCAAATGTTTGAAGGAATACAGGCAGTCATGAAAGTCTGTTCCAGGAATCTAGGAATTGTTAGCTCAGTAGACTGGGCAGGGGTAAAAGAAGGTCAGGGTCTTAGATGTCATTCCTGGGAAGATTAATGAGCTTTGCTCGGTCCCTAATTCTGTATTTCTATGAAGCCTAGCCAGACTTGGTTACTTAACATAGGCTAGTTATTTTGTGCCACTCACTGACATCCTGAACACAAAGGGCAGTGAATGAGTGATGCGTGGATTAGATGGACCCATCTCGCCTGTTGGTTAACAAAGCATGGCTTAAGAAAAATGTAGCAGTGAGGACAGAAGGATTACTTTGACCAGTTCCTGGGAGGGGAGCTAAAGCAGACCAAATATTCTACCTGGAAAATGGCTGAACTACTTTTCTCAAAGAATGGCTCTTTGCAATGGATGTCTTTGAAACATGTCATTATGGGGAGGGGGGCAGGCTATGGGCATAGGGCGATGTGTTGGCATGGAAGGAGCTTTTCTTTCTACCCTAAGCATAAAGTTCAACTGGGTGTTATTCTAGCTGGCAGCAGAAGGCTTCCAAGCATGAGACTTGGTCTAATTCTTTCTGGTGAAATTTGGATTGTTGAGTGGATCGCATGCTTTGAGACTCTAAGTGGTAGTAGTAAAGGTGGGGAAGAGGAAGGGGCAGGAATTCCATTTCTTGCATAGCGCTCTAACTTGAGGAAGCTTCTCAGAGCCAGCTTATCAGCAACCACTCTAAATTGACTGTGATTTTTATCCTTGCCTCTCCTTGTAAAGATTCCTTTTTCAGAATTTTCAGCCAGCAGCTTCCAAACTGTCATTTACAATTTACGGAAGGACAGAAAGTAGAAGAGTTGTCAGCAAGCAGCATAATTATGTGCCAGGAAATGACATGGCAAATAGTGTAGCCTGGCAAGTGCTAGACGGCTCTTTCCCTATCTTCCAGCTTCAGGCAGAAGCAGAACTATAATATCTGCTGATCTTTTTGTAACTTATTTTACACTTGGAGTGCAGATTACTAAGGAGCATTTGGTCTGGAGATCAGGCAGAAATTTATTTTTTAAAAAGCAAAGCAGTGGGGAAACAGGAACTCAGAAAGTAGGAACCGATGTTCAGTTACGTTGTGTTACGTTACACAATGCTGTTGTGTAATCCAGTGTTGCTCCTAATGCAGCAGCTGCATCATTTGCGCACCTGTTAGAAGTGGAATTTCTTGTGCCATCCAAGACCTACTGAATTAGAAACCCTAGGGCTGGAGCCCAGCAATCTGAAGTTGACTTTATTTTATTTAATGTATTTGGTTATTGTTTAGGTAGGCTCCAGCACGGGGCTCCAACTCACAACCCTGAGATCAAGACCTGACCTGAAACCAAGAGTCGGACTCTTAACTGACCGAGCCACCCAGCCATCCCAGATCTGAATTTTAATAAGTCTTCCAGGTGATTCTGATCTATGCTCTAGTTCGAAAATCACTAGTGTGTAATAGATGACAAGTAAATCTTGCCTTGTTTTACTTGTTTACTAGTTACAGATACAATTAGCTGCCCCAAAATGTCCCCCAAACCTAGAAAACCTAGCAAATAGTGGCTGTGTAAAGTAAGAAGAACAACATTCCAAGTTAAATCAACTTTAGGATAGAGGAAGTCAAGGGAGAAGAGATAGAGGTGAGAATAGTTTGCGGGAGGCCAATCCATACTATCTCTTTTAGCTTGCAACTTGTAGCTAATTATGTTGCTTTTTTTGTTGTTATTGAAATTCTTGGCATAGGTCATTATGGGAAAAAAATTATCTTAATGTTTAATAGGGAAATAGGATCAACAAATTATCTTTCTATTTGCACTTTAATTCTGAAATCTAATGCATTAAGGAAAACTCAGGTTTTATGTCTGAGCAGTTATTTTACATTAGGTTAAGGGTTTGGCCGAACTTGCCTTCTTGAGTTTTAATGGAAGATCTGTAAAATAAGGCAAAGTAAGAAATAATGTGAACTACTGTACAACTACATATATTTGGACCAATTATAGTTGAGAGTCTGAAAATTTGAATACTTCAAAACACTCATCTATTAGTTCTTTAAAATATGAGTAACAATTAGAATTAGGCTTCAGGGTTGTCACATAAAGTTTCTTTTTATTATAATGCTTAAACAATAATGATTATTGACTTAGTTATAGTAAGAATTGTTTCCAAATTGGTATAGCAGTGTCAAACCTATGTATTAGTCTCTGCAATCCTAGATATTTCTCAACAGAGCCATTTCTTTTGTATTTTAAATGGTAAATTTGTGCAGACTCTGTTCACAATATTACCAATTTTGCTTTAACACTGTGTGAGTACATGAACTATTTATTGTTGGACTCGTTGAGGTTGTCATGGTAATTATTTAGCAGGCAGGAAGAAGCTGAGGACCAGAGACGATCAGTGACCTGACCAGGGCACGAGAAATTATCCATGTCAGAATTAGGGTCAAAACAGGGATGGCTGGACACTAAGTCCTACGTTCTTTTTACATTCTTTTTCTCTAGCTTCCAAAGTTCCAATTTTTCATTTTCAACAAATGTCTGTAAGTAAAACAGCCTCCTAGCACCCCCCTTCCTTCAACCCCATCCTGTAGATCAGAGATTGGCAATCTATAGCCAGTGGGCCAAATCTGGTCTACCACCTGGTTTGATAGGGCTCCCAACCATGTCGATGGCTGCCTTCAGGCTGCAGCAACAGAGTTGAGTAATTGCAACAGACTGTATGGCCAGCAATGTCTAAAATATTTGCTCTCTGGTCCTTTGCAGAAAAGTTTGCTGACTGTGCTCTAGTTCAATCCTGATCAAGGGGCCTTTTGGACAGAGAGAGAAGGGAGAGCCCTCTTGTCTGAAATGCTAACTTGGGCATGTCTGATCAGTCTTTCCTGCTTTTCTGACATTTTTCATAGTAAATTTTCTTTCTGCAATCTTCAGTCTTGCTGGGACATAAAAGGTGATGGTTTGGACCTAGGCTATCAGATATGATAGATACCATGCACGTGTGTAACTACTGAGCACTTAAAATGTGGCCAGTGCAAATTGAGATGTGTTCTTAGTATAAAATATATACCAGATTTTGGAAGAATCAGTACCAAAAAAAGAATGTAAAATCTCTCATTAATATTTTTATATTGATGATCCATTTAAATGACAATATTTAGGATATATTAGCTTAAATTAAATATATTTTTAAGTAAATTTCACCTGCTTTTTCTGACTTTTTAATGACTTTTTAATGACCACATTAAAAGGGCTGGTTTGAATCCTTTGGCTTCTTGCCACCCTCTCCACTGCCCCCTGGAAATAGAATGTTCTTTCTTTTGGTCAAATTTGCATTTTATTTCTTCAAATTTTATTGAGATACAATTGACAAATAACATCGTGGAAGTTTAAAGTATACAATGTGATGATTTGATATGTATGTGTTGTGAGAAGAGGTTAGTTAACACATGACTTCATATAGTTACCATTTTTGTGTGTGAAAACATTTAAGATCTACTCTCTTAGCAAATTTCAAGTATACAGTGTGGTATTGTTAATTATAGGCACCACTGCTGTGCCTTAGATCTCCAGAACTTACTCATCTAATAACTGAACCAGTTTTCCATTAACAAACAAAACTCTATCAAGTCACTAGAAAAACCATAACAGGTGCTTTCTCAGTTTACCACCTTCTTGTTTTTCCATAAGCCATTTCTGACACTTTGGGCAGAACCAGGTGGGTAGAAAGAACTATTTAATGGTGGACTGGTATTTCCAGATTTGTTGAGTTACTGGTAAATTTGTTATTTACTGCTGTAGCTTGAAAAATGTTATTTTTCTAAAGAGTGAAAAATGTCAAAGCCATTTTCCAAATTGCATCAGTTAAAAACATCAAACCCTTTTATCAACTTGAGTTTTCCCACTGGCATTTATGTATTTTGTGAACCTCATAAATTATAGCATGGGATATAGAAACAAACGTTGATTAGGGGTTTCTTTTTTACAAACTTCAGCATGGCAAATTAATGGTAAAATATTTGTAGTTAGCAAAAATTTAGAATTTACTGCAAGTACCCAGAGAATGTCATTTTACCTTGTTATTGTACTTTCAAATCACAACTGGTGTAACATGCTAATTCTTATTTGATTTTTAAAAAATAGACTTTATTTTTTTGAAAGATTTTATTGATTGATTGATTTGAGAAAGAGAAAGAGTGCATGAGCAGGGGGAAGAGCAGAGGGAGAGGGAAGGGAAAGCATCTCAAACAGACCACACTGAGCGTGGAGCCCAACGTGGGGGCCTTGATCCCATGGACACTGAGATCATGACCTGAGACGAAACCCAGAGTCAGACACAGAGTCAGAGCCACCCAGGCGCTCCAAAATAGACTTTATTTTTTAGAGCAGTTTAGGTTCATAGTGAAATTGAGTAGAAGATACAGAAATTTCCTATATACTCCTTAGTTTCTCTTCCCTCTGACAGGCACAGCCTCCCCTATTGTCAATATCCCTTACCAGAGTGGTGTTTTATAGTTGACAACCTACACTGACACGTCATTCTTACCCAGAGTCCATAGTTCACATTATGGTTCACTCTTAGAGTTCCACATTCTGTGGGTTTGGGCAAAGGTATAATGACATGTATCCACCATTATAGCATCATACAGAATAGTTTGACTGCCCTCAAAATTCCTCTGTGCTCGGTCTGTTCATTTCTCTTACTTGATTTTTATTTATTTGTCAGAGAGTGAGAGAGAGCGTGCACAAGCAGGCAGAGTGGCAGGCAGAGGCAGAGAGAGAAGCAGCCTCCCTGCCGAGCAAGGAGCCTGATGCGGGACTCGATTCCAGGACCCAGGGATCATGACCTGAGCTGAAGGCAGCGGCTTAACCGACTGAGCCACCCAGTCGTCCCTCTCTTACTTGATTTTTAAATCTGCACAACTCTTCTCAATAATTTCATTTCCACTCAGCCACCTTCTTTTAAGTTTAATTTTTCTTTTTTATCAGTTGTTTTTTTTGGTGTGTGTGTAATTTATTTTTTTTAAAGATTTATTTATTTATTTACTTGACACACAGAGAAAGATCACAAGTAGGCAAAGCAGCAGGCAGAGAGAGAGAGGGAAGCAGGCTCCCCGCTGAGCAGAGAGCCCGATGTGGGGCCTGATCCCAGGACCCTGAGATCATGACCTGAGCCGAAGGCAGAGGCTTAACCCACTGAGCCACCCAGGCACCCGGTTTGTGTGTGTAATTTAAAGAGTCAAATACTTTCCAAGATTTAGTATGACTAAATATCAGTTCCCTCTCCCCAGCCTTCACTTCACCCCTTTTCCTGCAGATGTGTCCATATGGAGTAAAAGGGTTCTAAGTACTTTGAATTGTCAGGAGGAGTCTGAACGTGAGATTATAGTCAAAATTTTAAGGTCAAGTAAGTATATTAAATCTTTTTGCTAAAATAATAGAAATATGATGTATATCTCCTAAGTAAATGGAAAACAGAGGGAAAAAAGAAGCAAAGAAGAATCTAGGTAGATAGTAACAATAGACATAAATGATTCAACATTCCTCATTAAAGACAGAGCTTAGATTAAATAAACCCCGAATCTAACCATGTTCTGTTTATAAGAGACACGTATAAAGCATAAAGACACAGAAAGGTGGAATGCAAAAGGATAGAAAAAGAAGAACTAAGTGACTATTTGTTGAACAAATAATTAAGTCTTCTGGATGCAGAAACTGCTTTTCCCCCCTTATTAAAAGACTTAATTTTTTAGAGCAATTATAGATTCATAGCAAAAGTGAGTATGAAGTACTGAGAATTCCTACATACCCCCCTCCCTTCCCACAATCTACCCCATCATCAGCACCGCCCACCATGGGGCCCCTGGGTGGCTCAGTCATTAAGCGTTAAGTGTCTGCCTTCCGCTCAGGTCCTGATCCCAGGGTTCCGGCTCAGCGGGAAGCCTGCTTCCCCCTCTCCCACTCCCCCTGCTTGTGTTCCCTCTCTCTCTGTCTCTCTCTCTCTCTGTCAAATATATAAATAAAAAATCTTCAAAAAACCCCACAAAACCTTCCCACCAGAGTAGCACATTTGTTACAATCAATGAACCAACACTGACACATAATTATCATTCAAAGTCCATAGTTTACCTTAGGGGTCACTTGGTGTTGCACATTCTATAGGTTTTAATAAAAGTATCCATCATTATAGTATCATACAGAAGAATAGTTTCACTTCCCTAAAAATCCCCCTTGCTCTATCTACCTATTCATTTAAACTGTGTTTTATATTTATCTTTTTTTTATTTGCTATAGAACCATACTTATATTAGGGGTTTGAAAGTCTGTGCTTGGATTTAACTGTTTTACTAGGTCTCTTCTGATCAAATTCATGGTAATTAGAGAAAATGAAAACTCTTTGGCAGTTCCAAATACTAGATCTTTAAGGACAATGCCACTAGTACCAAGTATCTGAAGTCTTTTCCAGACAATTCAGAAAACGGTATTTCTTCCATAAATGAAAAATAAACCTCTTCAATTTTATCATCTAGAACTAGGAATGCTTAGCCCAGCTGTATGGAAAACCACCCACTGACATGTTATTTGTAGTAATAAAATGATTTGAATGGTGTATGAAGGATTATCAAATGGTCTTAAATTTTGTGAGTTTGTGATCATTATTAAAAGGTGTTTCATAATCCAGAGCTGTATGTGACAATCATCAAAATCTTTGGACAGAAAGAACATTATTCCTCAGGTTAATGATTCATCAGTTGATTTTAATAAGAGAGTTCTAAGATATTTATAGACTTAAACTATGCTAACATCCTCTGTACCAGTTTTCTGTTTTGCATAATGAGTTACTCCAAAACTTAATGGCTTAAAACAACATTTATTATCTCATAGTTTCTGCAGGTTGAGAATTTGAGAGGATCTTAGCTGTGCAGTTCTGGCTGAGGAGCTCTCTTAAGATTTCAGTCAAGCTGTCACCTGGGGCTTCGGTCACCCAAGAGCTTAATTGTGACTGGAGGATTCACTTCCAAGATGGCACCCGCATATGGCTGCTGGCAGGAGGCCCCAGTTCCTTGCCACATGGGCCTCTCCAGTTGCTTCTTGAGTGTCAGATGCATGGCAGCTGGCTTCCCTCAGAGCGTGTGATCTAAGAGAGTGCAAGACAGAAGCTACAATGTCTTTCTGACCTGACTTTTAATGTCATACTCTATTACTTTCATATCTTGTTGATTATATAGGTCAGCTCTGTATAGGTCAGAATGGGAGGGGACTATACAAGGACATGAACTAGGAGACGGGGTTACTAAGGGATCGTTCTGGACACCGGTGATCAAATTCTCAGAGGTAGATATCAAGCTAGTGTTAGGAAAGGGTAGAAGCATGTTTTTAGCCAATAATTTAGAGTTTTATCCCTACTTCCATTTTTTCTATCTTACATAATGGCATTTTTTATTTAAATCAACATTTGACTTTTCCTTAATTCCTACTTTTTCTAGATTTATTAGGCCTAGAGCTCTTAAAGGTTATGGAAACTGTGAAATTTAGAGGTTTGTCCACTCTTCTTGTGTAGAAATATTGAGGTTACTCTGAAGTTATCCGGTTACTCTGGCATGAATATCTCAACATATGTGTGTCTCATTTGAAGTGAAAACTGCCTTCCATCCCTACAACAATTATCTTCATTTCATTTGTAGCTTTTCCTGAAGTTAGAGGTTATCTCTTTTGTCAATATTTTAGCTGTATTCATGCAACCGAAGCCACATTAAGTATAAGGAAAATGTTTTCTTTTTTTAACTTTCTTATCATCTCCTAATCTGAAATTTTCTGAAAAATTTCCTCTAATTTCCATGCAATTAATGCCTAACATTTTCCATCCAGGGGTGCCTGGGTGGCGCAGTCAGTTAAGCATCCCACTCTTGGTTTTGGCTCAGGTCCTGATCTCAGGGTCCTGCTCTTAGGGTCAAGAGATTGAGCCCCGGCTCTGTGCTCAGTGCGGGATCTGCTTAAGACTACCTCCCTCGGCCCTTCCCCCGCTCTCTCCCTCTCTCCCTGTCGGATACATCTGTTTTAAAAAACCCATTTTCCATCTATACTAGAACCATATGTAGAAAGTGCTTTTGTAATATATTTTAAAGGAACGATATATGAAAACCTACCTGCAACTGGCTAAATGGGGACATTAGAGAATCAAATAACCTCATCCCTTTCTAAAGGGCTTCTTCCATGGGGCAATATGAGCATTGCAAAGTAGATGCCATTTTATGAAATTGGTGGCTTATGATGCATTAAAATCTAGAAGGTCTGCATTTCATTTCAAATTGAGATCTTGAAAGTAATACTCTTTACTTGCATCTGCGTTATTTTAATAAAACTTCGGGGATAATTATTTTAAAACCACCATTATCCTATGTTTAAATGAAAATCACAAAAACTTGATTTAAAACTTTAGAGCTTAAAGTGTGAAGGTTGCTAGAGTCTATGTCATATAATTTTAAAAGAGATTTGAAATAAATGAGTAGTTGCCACCACCATCAAATCTCACTCCAGATAATCTTGTGTGGGTCCTTTGTCTCTTAACCTTGGAGAACTCCAAGTCCCTCAAGGTCTGCGCATGACCATTTTTACTTTGTCTAGGATCTTCGTGGCTATACACTCTTCTGGGTTAGAGAACAAAGGAGAGGGCATTGTTTCAGAAGTTTTTAGTTGTTTGCACATTTTGTGTCTCACCAGTGGTGAGTTCATCCCTGGACTCCTGATTTGGAACCCGATTGCCAGACAGACAGGATCTTCTTGTATTTTCCTAAAAGCAGGCTGGTAGGATAAAGTGTATCTCGCAGGAAATCAGAGCTGATGTCCTTGAAATTCCTGTCTTTCTAGCTGCTGTGTTCTCCTCTCTCTGACCCGAAGCTTCGCTGTTCTGCCAGGATCCAGTGAGGGAAACCCCTGCCTGCTGATCTCCATTACTTTCCTTGGGATTTTGGCTGGGCTATGGGGAATGCATCTCATTCTCTCTCTGACGGAAGGGTTAAGGACGTAGGATTTGGTCTCAGAGCTCTGGGTGGTCATCTTTGTCACCACCTGGGGAGAACTGTTAGAAAATAAAACCAACACAGAAAAAGAAAGTGTCAAGAAATGGAAAGAGACTCTTCTGGGCTCCTGCCAGATGACTCTTGGATTTGTTGATGAAACAAGCCCCCAGATTCCCTCTTCTTATGCTTAAGTAAATTTGAACTGAGTTTTGATCACTTGAGACCAAAAAGATCCTTATTATAGCGGCAATTATGAGATGAAAGTATTGTTTATAAAAACAAATGTTACCTCTTGAGGAAAGAATTTGATTGTGTTCTTCGCTGAACAGTGACCAAGAAAAACCAAACTAAGTCCTTAGTATGGCTTTCTGAGTTGCTACAAAAATAATACAAATAATATTATACCTAAAAATTGGGAAAACACAGTGGAGTAAACAAAGACTACTGGTAACGTGAAGAGGTTTGATTGGCTAAATGGCTGAATTAAGAGCCAGGGGAAAGCTAGTGACTGTAGTCCACAGATGCTTTGAGGCAAGACCAAATAGGAGAGATACTTTCTTCCTGTTAAGGGAATTTTAAGACAGCCATTTGGAGAAACGAGAGCAGTGGATAAGATAAGGACCTATTGCCTGGTCAGTTTTAGGATGTGAATTGTAGGGTGGGGATTGGTAGGGATAAAGGGCATTTGTCCTATGACTTTGTCCTATGTCTTATTGTCCTATGACTTGAGACACCGAGGACCAAGATTCTGTGACCTAGCAGGCCAGACAGAGATATAAGAATCAGACTAATATAAAAGGAAATAGTGAATTCTGAGCCTGATTTTTCCTTTTGTCTCATGGAGCAGCATCTCCTTATTTTCGGTCTCTGCTCATATGCTAGAGCCCATGATGTGGAGAAAGCCTCTGGGCAAACATAGGAAAAACATCTGTATGTGGTGTGTGTATGGTGTGTGTGTGTGTGTGTGTGTGTATGTGTGTGTTTTGCATTTTGTCAGGGAATAAGAACTGTCTGTAGTGTGCTTGAATTATTTTTCTCTTTTTCTCTTTGTCTGTTGGAGGACACATTGGTGAATTGAGGGAGAGAGGGAGAAGCTGGTTTCTGGGCTCATACTGTGGACCCTGGCAGTGTTTCACAGAAGCAACAGAGAAAGAAGGAGGTGACCATACTCAAAATTTGAATTTAGAGAATCTACAAATGTTTCTTCCCCCATGCTTCAGCTCTGAAGCAAACACTGACAAGTATCTCTCCCCAGTTCCATTTCTATCTATAAAATAAGCCTTTTTGTGACATTTTCCCCCTTTGATTTTTTTAAATCCTTTTAAAAAAAAAAAAAAGATTTTATTTATTTATTTCTCACACACACACACACACACACACACACACACACACACATCGAGAGAGATCACAAGTAGGCAGAGAAAGAGGGGAAGCAGGCTCCCCGCTGAGCAGAGAGCCCAATGCAGGCTTCAATCCCAGGAACCTGAGATCATGACCTGAGCCAAAGGCAGAGGCTTAACCCACTGAGCCATATTTTCCATATTTTCCCCCTTTCAAAGCTACCCTGATACTTAGGGAAGAGAGAAGAAATCAAAGGAAAGACAATCAAGATAAAACTCAAGGTACTCCTCCTCCAGGCCCTCCAAAGAAAAGGAAATGTTTTAGTCAGGTTTTGGATAATAAAAGCTTTGGCTAATTTGGGCAAAACAGGGGAATAAGACCATCCCCAAGGAAAAAGAAGGGGGAAATGAGTCACGAGGCCTAAATACACCCCAGAACGCTCAGTGTTGCTTGAGAACAAGCGTCAAGCAAGGGCTTCAAATTCTCTGGTTGGCAAATTCTGACTTCTGTCTCTCCAGGCATGTTCCCTAGCATCTGAATCGCTCGGAGTCCCGCTTGGTGCTGTGCTGCGAATTACAGCAGTGGATAACTGGCATTATTGCCAACTCCCATCTTAAAACTTTGCTTCTGCATCTGCAAGAAGCAGTGGATTCAGGGACCAGAATGTATTTTGCTACAAAAACGTTCATCAGGGGCGCCTGGGTGGCTCAGTGGGTTAAAGCCTCTGTCTTCGGCTCAGGTCATGGTCTCAGGGTCCTGGGATCAAGCCCTGCATTGGGCTTTCTGCTCCGCAGGGAGCCTGCTTCCTCCCCTCTCTCTCTGCCTGCCTGTCTGCCTACTTGTGATCTCTGTCTGTCAAGTAAATAAATAAAAATCTTAAAAAAAAAAAAAGTTCATCAGTGTCTGAGCTCCTTTTCAAGATGTAACTTGAACTACAGTGGAAAACCATGTATTTTAAATATGTACTTAATAAATCCAACATCATTCAGGGAAACAAGCCCTGTTATTAGGCTGAGGCACTGGCTGGCTATTCATTTTCCTGGTCTAGACCTCTAGGCATGGCAATTTCAAGTTTAGCTCAGAAAAAAAAACAACAACAGTGCTCTCTCCTTGGAAACCTCTTTCTTCCCCCTGTTGCTAGGTCCTCCAGGCTTGTGCAAGCACTGTGCGTAATAGCTTCTGGTGAGGGAATGACATTTAGAGCTCTGTCGATCTGTCAGCATAATGCCCACATTTTAAAAACTGTATGTGAGGCCCTTTCTTTCTTTAAGTCTCAATTTTTCTGCTTCCAAGTTTGAAAATATGTCCAAGGAACAGTTTGAAATAGACACCGGCATTTGTGCTATTATTTTCTATTTAACAGTATTGATATTCCATGTCAAAAATAGCTTCTCTGATGGGGAAAATGTAACAAAAGAAAATTGCTGTGAATGAAGGGTTTTCTTGTCACAGCTCCTTTCCCCAAAGCATTCCTTTATAAGCAGGTTCCTGTGGATAAAAGTAGATAATTATTTCTTGAGTGGACTATTCTGCGTTTTCACTTTCTTTCACTTTCTTTGACTGGCACATAGTAGATGCTCAATAAATAACTGTTTAATGTTTGACTGAGTTTCTGATAACTCAGACCTGCCTAATTATTTTATATCAAACTCTAGATCAATATACAAGTATTGTACCTTTTGGGGAAAAAAAACCCTTAATTATCTTGAAGGAATATTAGCATTGCTTTGTATATGCCCTTAATTTTTTAAATGGTTTTATTGTGAAAATTTTCAAACATACTTCGAATTTGAAAGAATTTTATGGTGATGATTTGTATACTGTCACCTAGATTGTACCACTTACATTTTACAGTATTTGTTTTGTCACCTGTATCAAGTCCTCTTATGTTGATGCATTTTCAAAGTAAATTGAAAACATCTGTACGCTCCCTCCATCTTTTGCAGCATTCATACTAACAATTAGAGTTCTGTATTTATCTAAATTTTTCCTTTTTTTAAAAAAACATTTTATTTATTTATTTGACAGAGAGAGAGAGACAGCGAGAGAGGGAACACAAGCAGGGGGAGTGGGAGAGGGAGAAGCAGGCTTCCCGCTGAGCAGGGAGCCTGATGCAGGGCTCGATCCCAGGACCCTGGGATCAAGACCTGAGCCAAAGGCAGACACTTAACGACTGAGCCACCCAGGCACCCCTTAAGTTCTCCTTTTGATGTAAATTTTACATGTAATGAAATGCACAAATCTTAAGCATACATCCACTGAGTTTTTGATGCATACAGACTCCCATCAAGGTATAGAACACTGTCATTACTCCAAAAAGTTCCTTCGTGCCTTTTCCCAGGCAAACACCATCCGCACCTTACACCTATTTCTCTGCCAGGAAACCACTGTCCTACTTATTTTCCCTATAGATAAGATTTGCCTGTTCTAGAACTTTATATAAATGGTATCATACAAAATGTATTCCTTTGTGTAGGGCTTCTTTCAGTCAGCTTAATGTCTTTGAGATTCATGCATATTGTATTGTGTATTGGTAACTCAGTCTTTCTATTGCTGAGTTGTATTCCATTATATGAATATATCATAGTTTGCTTATCCATTCTCTTATTGATGGACACCTGGGCTGTTTCTAGTTTCAACTACTTTTTTTTTAAGATTTTATTTATTAATTTGACAGAAGGAGAGAGCCAGAAAGCACAAGTCAGTGGGGGGGTGGGGAGGACAGCAAAGGGAGAAGGAGAAGCAGGGAGCCTGATGCGGGGCTCGATTCCAGAACCCTAGGATCATGACCTGAGCCAAAGACAGAGGCTTAACCAACTAAGGCACCCAGGTACTACTAGTTTCAACTATTAAAAATAAAGCCACTATGAACATTTGCGTATAAATCTTTCTGTGGACATTATTTTTGTTTCTCTTTGGTAGTACCTAGGAGGACCGCTGGATCATACAGTCCGTATATGTTTGGTTCTATAAGAAGCTGCCAGACCTTTTGCCAAATGGATGAATACTTCTACGGTCATATCAACAATGTATGAGAGTTCTGATTGTCCCAAATCCTTGCAGCATTTGATATTGTCAGTCTTTTTAATTTTAGCCTTACTGATAGATGTGCAGTATTTCATTGTGTGGGGGGGGGTTTTGGCAGGGGGCGGGGGTAGGGGCAGAGGGAGAGATGAAGAGAGAATCTCAAGCAGGCTCCCCACTGGGTGTGGAGCCCAAGATCATGACCTGAGCTAAACTGGAGAGTCAGATGCTTAACTGACTGAGCCATCCAGGCACCCCCATCGTGTTTTTAATTTCATTTCTGTAATGACTAATGATGTTAAGCACTTTTTCGTGTGCTTTTTAGCCACTAGTATATGTTCTTTTGTAAAGTGTCTATTCAAATATCTTGCCCATTTTTTAATGGTTTTTTAAAAATTATTAAATTTTAAGAGTTCTTTATATATCCTGAATACCATTCCTTTGTCAGAAAAATGTTTTCTGAAGCTTTAGGGCTTTCACTTTTATGTTTAGGTCTGGGATATATCTCAATTTAATTTTTGTGTAAGGTGGACACTGATGTTATTTTTTTTTTCCTTTCCATATGGATATCCCATTATTCCAGCAGCATCTGTTGAAAAGACTCTACTTTTCCTTTGGATTCCTTTAATAACGTTATAAAATATAAAATGACCATGTAATTGGGGCTCTATTCAGTTCTTTTGACTTATTTTTCAATCATTATGCCAGCCACACTGTCTCAACTTCAGCCTTGTAGTAAGTCATGAAGTCAAGTAGTGTAAGTTCTTAACTTTGGTCTTTATTTTCAAAGTTGTTTTGGCTATTTCACGTTCCTTGATTTTTCTTGTATTTCTCTACTTAGCTTGTCAGTTTCTACAAAACTCTGTTGAGAGTTTGGTTAGAATTGTGTTGTATCTCTATGGATTCATTTTGGGTGGACTGACATCTTACTAATGTGGAATGTTCTTATCTGTAGTATGATATATCTCAACATTTATTTAGATCTTCTTTAACTTCTCTAAGTGATGTTTTATATTTTTTAATGTACAGATCCTAGAAATCTTTTATTAGATTATGTTACATTTTATGTTATAATTATGTTATATATATTATGTAACATGTTATGCTAGAATTACTTCATAATTTTTGATGCTATAGATGGAATCAATTTTTATTTATTTTTTTAAAAGATTCTGGGGCACCTGGGTGGCTCAGTGGGTTAAAGCCTCTGCCTTTGGCTCGGGTCATGATCCCAGAGTCCTGGGATCGAGCCCCGCATCGGGCTCTCTGCTCAGCAGGGAGCCTGCTTCCTCCTCTCTCTGCCTGCCTCTCTGCCTCCTTGTGATCACTGTCTGTCAAATAAATAAATAAAATCTTTTAAAAAAAAAAGATTCTATTTATTTTTGAGAGAGAGAGAGAAGGAGAGCGCTTGTGCACAAATGCAGAGAGGGGCAGAGGGAGAAGGAGACTCCCCATTGAGCAGGGAGCCCAATGGGGGACTCAATCCCAGGACCCTGGGATCATGACCTGATGATCATCATAAGGCAGATGCTTAACCAACTGAGCCACCCAGGCACCCTGGAATCAATTTTTAAATTTCATTTCCCCAGTGTTTGTGACACTAATAGGCTTTTAAAATTAACATTATATCCTTTGACTTCACTAAATTCATTTATTTGTTCTAGAATTTATTTTGTGATTCTTTAGGCTTTTGTACATAGTTTTGTCATCAGCTAATATATTCCTTTCCAATCTTTCTACCTCTTATTTCTTTTAATTTTTAAATTTTGCCATAGTGGGTTGACTGAGACCTCCTGTCACTTTCCTTTTCTTAGTCTTGGAAAAAAATTCAGACTTTCACCATTAAATATGAAGTTACCTGCAGGTTTTTGAAAGTTATGTTTTATCAGGTTGAATAAATTCCCTTTTATTCCTAGTTTGCTATGAGTTTGTATGATGAGTGAATGGATTTTTTTTCTTCATCTATTCAAATTAGGATATAGTTTTTCTCCTTCATTGTGTTAATATGGTGGATTGCCCTGACATTAATGTTAAACACCTTGTATTCTTGGGATAAACCCTACTTGGTCATCATGTATTATCCTTTTGATATACTGTTAGATTTCATTTGCCAATATTTTGTTAAGGATATTTTTGCATCTATGTTCATGAAGGTTATTGGTCTATAAATTTATTTTTTGGACTACAGCTATCAGGTTTTAGAATTAAGGTGATGCTGACCACACAAAATGAATTGGGCAGTATTCTTTCATCCTTTGTTTACTGAAAGAGTTTTTGGTAAGAGTAGTGTGATTTCTTCCATAAATGTGGTAGAATTTATAAGTGAAACCATCTGAGTTTGAAGTTTCCTTTTCAGAAATCTGTTTAACTATGAAGGTAATTTCTCTAATAAATACAGAGCTATTCTCTTTTACACTCTACATCCAGTCCATCAACAAATCCTATTGGCTTGACATTCAGAATACATCCAGTATCTCACTTTTTACCATGTCCTTGGCTATCATCTTCGACCAAGCATCTCTGGTCTCTTTCTGGATTACTGCGGTGACTGCTTTGCTGGACTTTTTGCTTCTGCCCTTGATCCCTGTGGTCTATTTTCAATATAGCAGCTAATGTGCTGCTTAATATTAAGTCAGCTTATGTTACTCCACAAAACCCATACCCAGAGTAAAAGTCAAAATCCTTACAGTAGCCTATTAGGTTTCATGTGGCCTGACATTACATTACCCCATCACCTCTCATTTTTCTACTCTCCTTCCAGGTTACTCCTCTCCACACTGGCCTCACATTCCACCTAAATATCCACAAGTCTTGTTTCCTCATCTCCTTTAAGTCTTCATGCAAATGTCGTCTTCTAAATGGAGCCGTCCCTGACCACCTAATTTAAAATCCTCAGGGGCACCTGCATGGCTGGGTCAGTTAAGCATCCAACTCTTGATCTCACTCAGGTCTTGATATCAAGGTAGTGAGTTCAGGCCCAGCACTGGGTTCCATGCTGGGCATGGAGCCCACTTTAAAAAAAAATCCCCAATGTCCCCTGGCACTCTCTGATCTTCTTTCCTTTTTTCTTGTTCCCTATACACTTACGGCTTTCTAATGTGCTATGCCATTTACTTATTTTGTTTATTGTTTGTCTCTCCTTTCTATAAGCTCTAAGAGAGAATGGATTTTTGCTTATTTTTTACAGCATTGCATCTGGGAATCTAAAACAGTGCCTGGTAAATGGAAGGTACTCAATAAATAATTTGTGTAAAGAATGAACTGTGCTCCTATTTCACAACCTTGTCTGAATCATTTAGTATTTTCAAGAGAGGAAAACCAATATGTAAAAGGATTCCAAAACCAGCTCTAATGACAGTATCTTTTCCCTGATACTCTGAATTTTCATCATTTAAAAAAGTCGGATTTTTTTTCAGTCTGAATCTTTTGTCTATAAATGATAATCATAAAACAGTGATTTTGTATCTTTGTTCAGCAACAGTCTCAACAGAACTTATCCTCAGGAGCAATGCATTATTCTACAACAGTTGATGGAACTGAAAGGCAAGGTTGCTAAATGAAAATTGATATGAATTTCACAATCCCTTACCCATAGTACAATATTTTTTAATAAAGAACATCCCAACATGATTCTTACTGTCCTTCTAACTCAATAACAATATGTCTAAGAAAGAGACAGGTCCTACTGTGAGTTTATGGTGATTTATATAAATGAAGTTTGCAAACACCAGTATTTAAACTATTCCTTTGTTTGTGTGCCCCTGAAGTTTTCACACTCTTAATAATAAGATTTGGGAATTCACAGAACTATGCCTTTGTCTGAAATATGGTAAAAGGATGCTTATGAAAGGAGAGATAGGAAAGAAGCCCACATATCATGTGTATCTCAGGCAGACCACTTTAGGAAGGACGCATATACATAGAAGTTGCATTGAAATTGATTTCCTCAAAACTATTTATGCCCATGTACCTCTTGAAAGGTCTTTGTATAACCCCAGTTTGAAGGCCACTGCTATAGTTTTAACTCCATTCTTCTGCAGCTTTGGTTCTCTTAAATCATTTTGATAAACAGATTTTTTTGTGGAGAGGACAGGATATTTATAATTAGGATTTTTACTAACTGTAGGTTTGCCTAAGATTTTTCTTTCAGTCTGAAATGATGAATATAGAGCCCAAGTTTAAGGATGCTTGTGACATTCTCCCATGTGTAGAATTACTCTCCGCTGAGAGAGATGTTTTTTCATTCCTCCCAGGGTCTTCTAATGGCTACAGAGCCTTCATTGTGACTGGCAGAAAATTACAGCTTTTCACTGCATTATAACTCAGAATATGTGGAAGCTTTAAAAGAATGTTATTGTTTTCTAAGTCAAATCTCTCATTTCTTTCTAAATTTCTTTGGAAATTTCCCATGTATACTTAAAAGAGAATCATATTGTACTTGTCTTTGTAGCTGTATTTTTCCTGTTAGACCAGAGTATTATCTATCTATTTCTGTGTAACAATTACCCCAAAACTTACTGGCCTACAACAACAAAAGTTTATCACTCCATAGTATCTGTGGGTCAGAAGTTCAAAAATGGTTTAGCTGGATGTGTTTGGCTCAGATTGTCTCATGAAGTTACAGGTAAAGACATGCACTACAGTCATCTGAAGGCTTGACTAGGGTGGGAGAATCCATTGCCAAGGTCATGCAATGACTGCAGGAAGAGGCCTCAGTTCCTTGCTGGTTGCTGATAGGAGGTCCCAGCCTGGGTAGCTCAGTCAGTTAAGTGTCGAACTCCTGTTTTTGGCCCAGGTCATGATCTCAGGGTCATGAGATTGAGCCCCGCATCAGGCTCTGCTCTGTGCTCAGTGCAGAGTCTGCTTGGAATTCTCTCTCCCTCTCCCTCTAACACTCCCCCACTCATGCTCTCTCTAAAGATAAATAAATCTTTAAAAAAAAGAAAAAAGAAATACTGTCTGTTTATTAGAGGAAGCTCAGATACAACGAATGACGGACCGATCCAGTTACACAGAAAGTGATGGTCTGAGATTAGCTCAGGTCTTCTGACTACAATAACTCCTACTGTTTGAGAGTGGTTTTCACCCAATTATGTCAATAAACACTTGATAATACCTTTCTGTTAGTAACTCAATAGTGCATGGTTAAACATTGACCATGCAATAATATATTGTATATTTCTTGTACTTATTTGAGTCCCATTAAAATATTTCCTTCGGATAATATCCCCATTAACTAAAGAAGAAACAGATAATCTTTGAAAGCAACCGTTTCCTTGGAAATTATTTTCAGTTGTTCAGAGTATCTTTCAAAATATTTGGTGTGTTTATTGAAAATGGCACACTAGAAAATAAAAGTTTGTTTTGTTTACTTTTAATGGCTTGAATTTTTTTGGTATTAGTCTACAGAGATTTTTCCATTAACAAGTTTGTAGCTATGAGTTGGCAGAATGACGATATGTATACTCTTTATTGTCTTTAGATCATCATTACACTAGCCTGAAAGGTCAGAGCTTGTCAGAGATGCTGATAATTTGGGTCCTTATTAACAGCAAAGACAGGAAAATAACTGAAGTCATTATTTCTCAACTGTTTGCAAAATAATTGAAATTTGATATCAGAGACTCAATATTTTAGTAGATTTTTCTGTTTGTTTAGAAACAATAGTTGAACTTGGCTCTAGAAAAGCTCATACAACTTTTGAGTAGATAATACTCCTTGTATATCACTAGCAATTTTTTTGTATCAGTCCTTTTAAAAATAATGGTCCAGTGGGAATGTCATAAACACACAGTGCATGCTCCCACAGAAGCCTCCCCATATTTGTCATTGGTTTTGTTATAATGGCTCAACAAGAAAGATACTCTCTTTTGTCAAGACATTGCTTCTTCATCCTAGACATATGACTACAAGCATTATACTTTTGTGGCAAGTCCCCCAAATTATAACATTCTCAGCCAGTCTTCTAAAATGAAAAAATCCCTTTGTGAATGGGGGAAGTACTTAGGGGAGGCACTTGGGTGAGAGACTTCATTGAACTTTTAGGCAAGAAAGTACAAGTATCTTTATGTCTTTTGGTTTCTCCCCTAAGTTATCTATACTATTAGTTACCTCATGGTATATTATAAAAGGAGCATACCTGCTCCCCACCTATATTTCTTCTCACTTTTTTTTTCTCAGCTACATTTCTATTGAAATATTATAGGATGTTCATTTTTAGCAGGGGGAGGATCAACAATAACACATCATTTGCTGAGACTGATAGTTGTATGGTCTTTGGAGAAGGCTGAGTTACGGGAAGAAGAGATATAAGATCTTAATGTTGAGGTTTACTGTTGGAACTGTGCTCTCTAGTCTCAGTGCAATATCTAGGTACCCTGTGAGATGATAGGCTCACTCTCTCACTGCTCTCACTCCGAATTTGCTACCCTTTGTTAGGGGTGGAGCTGGTGGGACAAGGATTGGTCATGGAGCGAAAGACCCAAGAGAAGCAGGAAGTAGTAGCATTAGAAGGGAAGAGTGGGGTTTCGGGGGGTGGTCAGATTGGTTGGCCAGGTTCAATTCTGAGCTCCAAGTTTAGACTGTAGCAACAGTCGGACTGTTGGCTTTTTGGGAGGCAGAGAGTGTCTATTTATTGTTATTTTTAAAATAACACTAATTCTTGAGAAAACACAGATAAATAAAAAGGAGGAAAAAAAAACACAAACAAAAAAGGTTATATTCTCACTGCTCAGAGAATCCATGTTAACACTTAAAATGAACCAAAATTCACATACATACACATTTAGAAAATGTAACTAAAAAGGAAAGATACAGACAAATAGCACAGGCATCTTTTACTGCTTACTTTCCCAACCTACTTTATTTTTCCAAAGGTGACTACTGTTAACAGTTTCTTACTATTCCTTAAGAAAGAGTAGAAACCTAGCTGGGATTGAAAGAGTAAAAAATCAGCTCAGATTTGGCAGGAAAAAAAAAAAAAGAAGGAAGTCCTTCTATCATTAAAGCTAGGGGGATAGCCACATAAAATGAGATGCAAAATTAACAGAAAGCATTCTTTCTCCAGTGACTGTGCAACAGCTATAAAATGCCGTAATGGTGCCCCCTGTGAGTGGCTCCTGCTTTCTTATTGATGACAGCCCTGAGCCCCACTTCTCTACATTCATCTCTTATCAAGAGACCCAATCCTGCTAAAGTCCCCTAACTTCAAGACAGCACTCAATCCCTAGTTGAGCTTCCCTTCTAACACTACCTCGGTAAAGCAACCAACCCAGAACTGATCTCCACCCTCTCAAGCCCTCCTCACAATCCTTCAGCTTTCCTTAGTAGAACTAAACTCTAGTTGTCCACAGGGGAAATTAGCTTGATGCTGTGCCCTGTGTTGGCTTCCTTCTCTCTCACGTGTCTCATTTCTCTACTCTTTTATTGGTATTTCCTTCACCTCCCAAAAAACAACCCAAGCTATGAACCATGTTGCACTTGAATTTTCCAAGGCTGTGAGCCAACAAACCCTCTTTATTGTTTAAGATGGATTGTGTTGATTTTGTGTTATTTGCTAGAAAAATGTTCTAACGATACATATCTTTCTTGGGCATATCTGAGGACTCATTTTTGGAGACATATCTAAGCAGTGAGTATGTGGAGGCTAAAAGGTACACACGTTTTACATTTGGGTAAATACTGTCCTCCAGAATGGTTGTACCAATTTGCAAAAGATTAATCTCTTAAAAAAATAATCTGTGCTTTAGTTACCCAGATCTTATTCTTTTCTTTGCAAAATTGCCCAAAGTTACTGAGCACTAATGTGAATTTGAATAACCTGAAGCTTTTTAGGATTGTTGTAACCTGTTCTAGAAACTTCCAGAAATCGATTATGCTTTGCACATACCTGAGGATTTTCTGTAGCAAACCAAAAGAGAAATATCATGTGAGGTGACCTGATCGGGTGGAGGCCGGTGATAGGGGTGGTGAAGGAATTCACCAGAGGCAGAACAAAGGAGATAGAGGCTTCTTGGATACATGGCAAGGGAGCAGCAGGCAGGAGAGCAGAGGAGAGACTGTCTGCCAGGAGGCAGTGGTGAGGGGCTGTAGTTTGGGGGGGGGTGAGGAGTTATGGGAACATATGGAATTTTCCTTTTTTGGTACCTGTGCTTTCTTGTAAATAGCCCATTGGTCAGCAAGTGTCTATGGTTATTTCCAGGTGGGTCGCCTAATGAGCCTGTTTGCATTCAACCCGGTGGTCACCGTGGGCCCTTTTACCTTACTCAGGTCTCCATTGTGCTAGCTTGTTGCCCAAAAGCGGCCTCTACACATCGTTTTTCCTTTTTATGGAGTTTCCCATTTGTTCACTCTCATTGTGACTTTGTGTGAATTATCTTCCCATTAATAGCTTTGATTTTATAGCTAGTCATCAATTCAACATTGTAGCAGTGTTGAATTGGACTGTTGATTAATTTCACATGGGATGAGCAAGTAAAGTTATATAGCATCATCTTAAATTCTCTTGCAGGCAAAATTATTTCCCCACCCCTGGACACAGTAATGTCACTGTTAAAGGTACTGATAGAAATATCTCTCTCAGGAGATATTGGGTTTCTTGGAGGTTTTTGTTTATTACTTTTATGGTGTTACTGATGATCTAAATGCCATCTTATATGAACAAACTTTTGGAATATGCATAATGTCTTTGAGCCAAAAGTAACTGGGCTTTAACCTTCTTGGTAACAGAAGACTTAATCTGTTATGAGTATAGATTAGTCTAGACTACTTGGAGTTCCATTCAGAACACACCATGTTTAAAGCTGCTTCTTCTTCTTCTTCTTCTTCTTCTTCTTCTTCTTCTTTTTTAAAGATTTTATTTATTTATTTGACAGAGATCACAAGTAGGCAGAGAGGCAGGCAGAGAGAGAGGAGGAAGCAGGCTCCCTGCTGAACAGAGAGCCCAGTGTGGGGGTCGATCCCAGGACCCTGGAATCATGACCTGAGCCGAAGGCAGAGGCTTTAACCCACTGAGCCACCCAGGCGCCCCCATGTTTAAAGCTTCTAACTCAGCTGACTCTTAGAACTCTGAAGAAGGTGAACTAGTATCCCTCCAACCTCCATCTTATCTGCTTCTTGAAAGTCTTCCTTTCCCAAAACAAGCATTTGGCACACTTTATATTAGAGATTTGCCCGGCTCATCATCCTGCCCACGAAATCCCATTGACAATTTTAGTGATTAAGGTTAAGGATAGAGATAGAAATTTTAACACATATAATTTAAGAATACCACAGAGAAAGAGACAAAAGATTTGTTTGATGGGCCAGAATATGCTCTATTTTGGTAAATGTTCTCTGTGTACTTGAAAAAAAATGTATATTTTGCAATATTTTGAAGTGCTGTACAAATTTTAATTAGACATTTGGTTGGTAGTGGTGTTCAACTCTTCTCTTATTTGTTTTCTATTTGTTCTTTTGATTATTGAGAAAAGGTAAATCTCTGAGTATAATTATGAATTTGTCTATTTCTCCTTATACTTCTATCAGTTTTTAATTCATTTAATAATTCTGTTATTAAGTGCATACAAATTTAAGATTGTCATGTCCTCTTTCTGAATTGGGCTCTTTATGAAATGACCCTCTATTCCTGTTAATATTTACTCTGAAATCTACTTTGCCTTATATTAACAAAGCAACTCCTACTTTTTTTTTAGATCAAAATAGCATGGTATATCTTTTTCTGTCTTCTAATTTTTAACCTACTTGTGTCTATATTTAAAGTACATTTCTTAAAAATAGCATATAGTTGGGTCTCTTTTTTTAATCCAATTTGATGATCTCCATTTTAATTGGGTGTTTAAACCATTTACATTTAATGTTTTAATACTTACTGCTGCAGAATAATATTGTCACAAACTTAGCAGGTTGAAACAAAACATCTATTATCTCACTGTTTCTCTGGGTCAGAAATTCAGGCATAGCCTAACTGAGTCCCCTGCTTCAGGATCTCTCACATGGTTGCAATCAAAGTGTTGGGCAGGCTGGGGTCTCATCGGAGGATCAACTGAAGAAGAGTCTACTTCCAAACAAATGTGATTATTGGCAGGATTCAGTTCCTTTCATGCTGTCACTTTCAGTTCCTTGCCACATGGACCTCTTCATATGATGGTTTACTTCATCAAAGCTAGCAAAGGGAATAGTCAATAGAGTCTGCTTGCAAGATGGAAATTCTAGTCTTATAGAACAGTCATGATGGTGACATCCCATATTCCCTTGGTTAGAAGCAAGTCACAGGTTCCATCTACACACAAGAAGAGGGTATTACACAAGGGCATAAATACAAGGAGACGGGGATAATTGGGGGCCATCTTAGAGTCTTAACACCATATATGTGATTATAAATATAGCTGTACTCATATCTACCATCTTCCTATTTATTTTCTATTTTTACCATCTTTTATTTGCTCCTTTTTTCTCTTCTCTCATCTTTTGGATTAATTGAGTAATTTTTATGATTCCATTTATCTCTTTTGTGGCTTTTTGTCTTTTAACTTTTTATGTTACTTATAATAATACAAACTTTGTAATAATTTATAATAAAACAAAAAGTTACCCACAGAGGTAACACAAAATATTACCCCAATCTGCTTTCAAGTGATATTATACTACTTCCTATATAGTTAAAGATCTTACTACAATGTACTATTTGTCCCCTCCTGACTCTCATGCTATTGTTTTCTTATATTTTACTTCTACATATTATATGAACCTCAAATACATTTTTATTATCTTTTTTTAAAAGATTTTATTTATTTATCTGACAGAGTTCACAAGTAGGCAGAGAGGAAGACAGAGAGAGAGGAAGGGAAGCAGTCTCCCTGCTGAACAGAGAACCCGATGCAGGGCTAGATCCCAGGACCCTGGGATCATGACCTGAGCTGAAGGCAGAGTTTAACCTACTGAGCCACCCGGGCACCTCATTTTTATTATCTTTTAAACAGACTTACATAATGACAAAATTTCTTTTAATTTACCCATATGGTTACCATTTCCAGTGCCCTTTTTTTGTGTGTGTAGATCAAGATTTTCATCTATTATCATTTTTCTTATTTACTATTTCTTATTTACAAGGACAGCTTGTAATTGTTTCTTTCATCTTCTGTATGCCTGAAAAAATCTTTATTTTTGCCTCCATTTTTTTTTTAATTTTATTTATTTACTTGACAGACAGAGATCACAAGTAGGGAGAGAGGCAGGCAGAGAGAGAGGAGGAAGCAGGCTCCCTGCTGAGCAGAGAGCCCAATGTGGGGCTGAATCCCAGAACCCTGGGATCATGACCTGAGCCGAAGGCAGAGGCTTTAACCCACTGAGCCACCCACGTGCCCCTGCCTCTATTTTTTAAAAAGATACTTCACTGGGTATAGAATTCTAGGTTGGCAGTTTTTTCTTTCAGAACTCTAGAAATATCATTTCACTGTCCTCTGGCTTACATTATTTATGATGAGAAAACTGTTGTTATTATTATTTTTGTTCTCCTATACTTAAGACATATTTTTTTCCTCTAGCTGCTTTCAATATTTTCTTTTTATCACTGGTTTTTAATATTTTGATTATAATGTGTCTTATGTAGTTTTATTCATTTTTATACTTGGAAGTTTGTTTAGCCTCTTGAATCTGTGGGCTTAAAGGCCATCAAATTTGAAAATCTTTTTCCATTATTTCTTCAAATATGTTTTCTGTCTTGTCCATTCCCCTTCTCTTTTGGAGATGGCAATTACATATATATATATATATTTGTCCACTGAAGTTCTTTCACAGACCACTGATACTCTGTCCCTCCCCGCCAAATCCCCAACTCTGGGTTTTTCATTTTGGATTGTACCTATTACTAAGTATTCAAGTTTGCTAATATTTTCTTCTGTAGTAGCTAACCTGCCATTAATTCCATCAAATGTATATTTTTTAAAGATTTTATTTATTTATTTGACAGACAGAGATCACAAGTAGGCAGAGAGGCAGGCAGAGAGAGAGGGGGAAGCAGGCTCCCTGCTGAGCAGAGAGCCTGATGCAGGGCTCAATCCCAGGACCCTGGGATCATGACCTGAGGTGAAGGCAGAGGCTTAACCCACTGAGCCACCCAGGTACCCCCATCAAATGTATTTTTATCTCAAACAGTGTAATTTTAATCATTAGGAATTTGAACTGGGTCTTTTTCAAATTTTCCATGTCTCTATTTAACATGTTCGTTCAGTCTTTCCTCTATATTTTGAAAATGTGGAATATGGTTATAAATGTTTTAAATCCTTGTTTTTGTGTTATTTCTGAGTCAGCTTTAATTGATTTTTTTTTTCTAATGTTGGGTCATTTTCCTGTTTCTTTTCATGCCTGGTAATTTTTTTCTTTTTAACTGATGAGAAAAATTTTATTGTGGTTGTTTGGAATATCACTGATGTTGTTTTAATGCACTATTTTCCACATATATAAGGAAGCCCTTGTTATTTTTTCTTATGCTCTAAGTGACTCATGGCAATTTGGTAGACTCTGCTTTTTTTATATATATATAATTTTTTTATTTTTATATGAACATATAATGTATTATTAGCCCCAGGGGTACAGGTCTGTGAATCACCAGGTTTACACACTTCACAGCACTCACCATAGCACATACCCTCCCCAATGTCCATAACCCCATCACCCTCTCCCTACCCCCCTACCCCCAGCAACCCTCAGTTTGTTTTGTGAGATTAAGAGTCTCTTATGTTTTGTATCCCTCCCAATCCCACCTTGTTTCATTTATTCTTTTCCTACCCGCCAACCCCCCCACATTGCATCTCTACTTCCTCATATCAGGGAGATCATATGATAGTTGTCTTTCTCCAATTGACTTATTTCGCTAAGCATAATACCCTCTAGTTCCATCCACGTGGTTGGAAATGGCAAGATTTCATTTCTTTTGATGGCTACATAGTATTCCGTTGTGTATATATACCACATCTTCTTTATCCATTCATCTGTTGATGGACATCTAGGCTCTTTCCATAGTTTGGCTCTTGTGGACATTGCTGCTCTAAACATTCAGGTGAACGTGCCCCTTCGGATCACTACATTTGTATGTTTAGGGTAAATACCCAGTAGTGCAATTTCTGGGTCATAGGGTAGTTCTATTTTCAACTTTTTGAGGAACCTCCATGCTGTTTTCCAGAGTGGCTGCACCAGCTTGCATTCCCGCCAACAGTTTAGGAGGGTGTCCCTTTCTCTGCATCCTTGCCAGCATCTGTCATTTCCTGACTTGTTAATTTTAGCCATTCTGACTGGTGTGAGGTGATATCTCATTGTGGTTTTGATTTGTATTTCCCTGATGCCAGTGATGTGGAGTAATTTTTCATGCGTCTGTTGCATGCCTGGTAATTTTTTTACTATATGTCAAACATTGTGACTTTTACCTTGAAGAGTGCTGTATATTTTCAGATTCTAGTAAATATTCTTGAGCTGTGTTCTGGGGTGTAGTTAAGTTACTTAGAAACAGTTTGATACTTTTGAGTATTGATTTTAAGGGTTGTTAGGTGAGATCAGAGCATTATTGAGTCGTCTATCGCTGTATTTCTGTTACTCCTAAGGCAAAACCCCTTTTAGTATTCTACCCAGTGCCCTGTGAATTATGCTTTCCATCCAACCAGCTAGGAATGAGCCCTATTCCTGGTCTGTATGATCTTCACGGATTTCTACCTTTAAACTTCTCTGGTGTTCCCTTCCTCATGTGCATCTACTGACCTATACTCAGTTGAAGTCGGGGGGGCCCTCTGCTGATCTCCAGAGTTCTCCTTCTATGTAGCCTTTTCTTCTTTAGTAATTCTTACCTTGACTTCCGTGGCCTCCCAGCTCTATATTCTCAACTTGGGAGTCTTCCAGGACTGTCCTGGGTTTTTTCTTCACGCAATAAGCTTGAGCAACCTTAGGGTACATCTCATTTGTTTGTTTGTTTTGTCCTTTAGAGAAAACTGTCTTTGTTACCTGGTATTAATGTCATAAAACCATTTTCCATATATATATATTTTTTTTGGTGTATCTGTCAGGAAATTACATCTGCCGCCTATTATTCTCTCTTAGCTGGGAATAGACATACAAGGGCCCCGAATCCTAACCACTAGACCACCAGGGAGCGTTGGGAATGGACATATCATCTAAATCCCCTTTTATTTTTAATCCTCTAAATGCAATCAGTGGCCAATTAATAGCTGAGCTAACTTTTATATATGGCTGATATTCTTGGAAAAAATGGTGTAAGTCTGTTTTAGGTTGGATACTTCAGAAGTAGAACCTGAGATGTGGACTTTCTTGCAAATACCTTATTGAGGACATTTTCTCAGAAGGAAATTGAGGGGAGCAGTACAGGACAAGGGAAGAAGGCAAACAAGGTTGTAATCTCAGCCGGAGACTATCTCAGTCTGATCCTTTAGGGAATTCTAGAGCACAAATTGCACCACAAAATTGGTTCTGCCTTTAGCCAGGTGTGGGCATGGGAGGACTTTAGTACATCCTTGTCACTAAGTTAATGGGAATAAGCTGCTTCTTGCAGGGAATGACCACCCCAGTGACAGGGCTCCCAGTCAGACAATGACAGGTTTTTTTAGAGGAGGCAACTGCAAGCTACTAACAGCCAACACTCACAGTTTGGGGGGTTGGATATATGGACTGAGTAAAGGGATTGGGGAAGAACAACAACACATTCCATATATTGTTTTATGAGTCTTTATCTCCAAAATGCCTGTACTCAGTAGGCATTCTCTATGTTAGTACCTTAACATAGAGAACTACAGCAATATCACATTTCCAAGGAATAAATTATTTCATATGAGTAATTTTTAACTCATTTTTATTTTTTATGTATTTCTTAAAAGATTTTATTTATTTATTTGAGAGAGAGAGAGGGAGAGAGAGCACAAACAGTGGGAGGGACAGAGGTGGAGGGAGAGGGATAAGCAAGACTCCTTGCTGAACATGGAGCCTGACACAGGGCAGATCCCAGGACCCCAAGATCATGATGTGAGCCGAAGTCAGACACTTAACCAACAGAGCCACCCAGGCACCCCTAAATTTTTTAGATATTAAAGACTGTGTTTTTAAAAACTTTATTATTTATTTGATAAAGTGGGGTTGGGAGAGAGAGAGAGCACAAGCAGGGGGAGCAGCAGAGAGAGGGAGAAGCAAACTCCCCACTGAACAGAGAGCCCAACAGAGGGCTCTGTCCCAGGACTCTGGGATCATGAGCTGAGCTAAAGGCATCTAGATGCTTAACCTATTGAGCCACCCAGGCGACCCTAAAACTTCTTGATGAAAATGTTTCTAAAATACATATTTTCCTTACATTGCACTGAAGATAATGAGATCGAAATGGTCTTTCCATGATGACTCAAGGTGACAATTTAGGAACCTTAAATGCTTTGCTGGGGTGCAAGTCAGAAGGCTCTTCCTTTCTAAATGTTCAGGTGAATTTTGGAAGGCAGTGTACAGGGCTGTCAGATATCAGCTGTCACTACTCCTAATAGTACACTGGGTTTTGGAAAGGTTTTTTAACTTCAGATCTCTGAGGTCGGAGAAGTCTGATGATCAAAGATGTCAGGCTTGTGAGAAAATAAGGTGTGAATTGTGTCCTGAGTGTTTTTCTTAGAATGGATTTCAGGACTTTAGCGCTGTGGCGATTGACAGATGCTCTATCAGGTGTTAAAGCGGGCCCGTGCTTGGTTCTCATTTATAGCCCTGCTCTGAGTCCTGGGGCACTCTGAACTTTAGCATCCAGGGAAAGCCTGTATTCAGAGTCTGTCCATGATTAAATTGATTATTGACTTTTCGGATGAGAGAGCTGATTTGACAAATTTCATTCTTTTTTTATTTTTTAAGATTTTATTTATTTGACAGACAGAGATCACAAGTAGGCAGAGAGGCAGGCAGAGAGAGAGGAGGAAGCAGGCTCCCTGCTGAGCAGGGAGCCCGATGTGGGGGTCTATCCCAGAACCCTGAGATCATGACCTGAGCTGAAGGCAGAGGCTTTAACCCACTGAGCCACCCAGGCGCCCTTGACGAATTTCATTCTTATGGGCATTAAGGAATTGAAAAGACACAATTTGCTTTTGTTAATTTTCTGACTTTGAACCTTCAGAAGTCATATGTGGCTCTCATAGTCTGAGATTCAAGAATGTTTTAAAGTAGATAAAGATTAAGTTTGCAGTGAAGTATTGCATGGTCTCCAAAACCCTTTTTTTTCTAAACTGGCAGTGAATTCAGTGGTACATTTTGTGTGGTAGACCTGGGTTTATTTATGTCTCTGTCCTGAATTGAGGCTAAGAATATAAAGTATCCTGATACCTGGAACTGTTTTCCCTTGTGATGTTCTTACTGCTCAGGAACTGAACGTGAAGCACGGGCTAAGCAGGGCGATCCAGCGCCACAAAAGCCAGTTCCGTGTATCTCTTTCCTATTCTACCTTCAGTGACGTCTTGCGGATAGCCGGAAATTGACCACAATGGGAGTGTTTACACCATGGAAATTGACAAACACTCTAAATCAGGGTTGGTTTGGTTTGGTTTGGTTTTTCTTCTTCCAAAGAGCCAACATTAGTAAACATTTACCAGCATACCACTAGTCTCTAGACCATTGGCCTCAGCATAAGCTGCTAATAAATGCTTTATTAAAGCAACTTAAAAAAAAAAATTAAGGTATAATGACAAATAACATTATATTCGTTTCAGGTGTACAATGTAATGAATTGTTATTTGTATATATTGCAAAATAATCAACATAATCTAATTAACATCTGTCACCATACATAGTTACAAATTTTTTTCTTGTGATGAGAATTTTTAAGATTTACTCTTTTAGCAACTTTCAAATATGCAAAACAGTATTATTATTTTTATTTATTTTTAAAAAGATTTTATTTATTTATTTATTTGACAGAGAGAGAAACAAACAAGGAGCAGGAAAGGGAGAAGCAGGTTCCCAACTGAGCAGGGAGCCCAATGCAGGGCTCAATCCCAGGACCTCCGGCTCATGACCTGAGCCAAAGGCAGATGCTTAACCAACTGAGCCACCCAGGCACCCTGCAAAACAGTATTATTAATTATAGTCGCCATGTTGTACATTACATCCCTATGGCCTATTTATTTTATAAGTGGAAGTTTGTACCTTTAGACCCCCTTCACCCATTTTGCCCATCCCAACCTCCCTGTCTCTGACAATCACCATCTTCTCTGTTTCTATGAGCTCAGCATTTTTTTGATTCCACATATAAGTAAGATCATACAGTATTTTTTTTTTCTGACCTACTTCACTTAGTATAGCACCCTCAAGGCCTATCTGTGTTGTCACAAATGGCAAGAGTTTTTTTTGTGGCTGTATAATATTCATGTGTGTGTATGTGTATGTGTGTGTCTGTGTACCATGATGTCTTTATCCACTCATGCACTGATGGATACTTAGGTTGGTTCCATAATGTGACTGTTGTAAATAATGCTTCAGTGAACATGGGGATGCATATATATAATTTTTTGAACTGTTTTTCTTTTCTTTAGTTAAATACCCAGAAATGAAATTGCTGGATCAAAAGGAAGTTCTATTTTTAATTTTTTGAGGAGTCTTCATGCTGTTTTTCATGGTGTAAGCACCAATTTGCATTCCTACCAACAGTGCACAAGCATTCTCTTATCTCCACATCTTTACCAACACATATTATTTCCTGTCTTTTTTTTTTTTAAGATTTTATTTATTTATTTGACAGAGATCACAAGTAGGCAGAGAGGCGGGCAGAGAGAGAGAGGGGGAGAAGCAGGCTCCCTACTGAGCAGAGAGCCCGATGCGGGGCTCGATCCCAGGACCCTGGGATCATGACCTGAGCCGAAGGCAGAGGCTTTATTTAACCCACTGAGCCACCCAGTCGCCCCCCCCACCATAGTGGTTTTGACTCGCATTTCCCTGATCATTAGTTACGTTGAGCATCTTCTCATGTACTTGTTGGCCATCTGTATGTCCTCTTTGGAAAAATGTCTATTCAGATACTCTGCCCATTTTTTTTTTAAATCACAGTGTTCGTGTTTTTTGCTATTGAGTTATGTAAGTTCTTTATGTATTTTGGATCTTAACCTTTATGAGATAGATGATTTGCAAATAGTTTCTCTGATTCAGTAGCTTGTATTTTCATTTTGTTGGTTTCCTCGCTGTGCAGAAACTTTTTAGTTTAACGTAGTCCCCCTTGTTAATTTTTGCTTTCATTACTCAAGTCAACCTTCTTGGACAAAGGAAACAAATTAGATTCAGTTAAACTTAGGGTCATCAATTGCTAAAATGTCTGTGTCAGAGAGAAAATATCAGCAAATCCAAACCATTTATTTTTTTAAATTTATTTATCTACCTACCTATCTATTTACTATTTATTTATTTTTAACCAAAAGTAAACTGGAACTCATAAATAAAAGTGACTTGGCCAGATCATACATGTACCAAGAGCAGGGTTGGGAAAAGAAGCAGGTCTCTTGACTCTTTGACTAGAGAGTTTTAAAAAAGTATTTTAAACAATACATATTATTAATAGTAAAATGTTCCAAAATAGAAAAAAAGAAAATTTAATAAGAAATATTAGCAATTGTATTTGATGTATATAATTACGAATCTATGTGTTCTAGGTTCCAAACTGCCCATTTACAGTATTCTTTTTTTTTCCTAACTTTTTAATTTTCATTCCAGTATAGGTAACAGACAGTGTTATATTAGGCTCAGGTGACCACCCATACGGTGATTCAACTAATCTATACATTTCTCAGGGCTCATCATGATAAGTATCATCAAGATACTCTTCATTCCCATCACCTGTTTCACCCATACCTCTCACCTGCGTCCCCTCTGATATGCTTTATTTTAAACAAGGGCCCTCAGGACACACAGTACACACAGAAGAATCTCCTAGTTACAGTATTCCCTTCTTTAACCCCTACCACAATCCTGTGCCTTATAACCCCCATTTTACTGAAAAAGAATCGAAGATCAGAGAGGTTATATCACTGATTCGAGTGTACACAGCATGTGGGTGGCAGAAGCAAGAAAGCAGGAGGCCCCGCTCTTCTCCGTGGGCCAGGTTGCCTTTATGAATGTGACATTCGTAGGCTGAGATTGCACCGTAATGAGGGACACATTTATTTCCCTCAAAAACACTTCAGAAAATAAAGAAGAGCCAAGCACAGGTATGAGAATTTCCTCTTAAACTGTGTTGCTTCTTTCTGTAGCTCTCTCGTTCATCTCCTCCCGGAGGCCTGTGCAGGAAAATATTCACAGCAGTGCCTCCTCAGGGCTCCCTTGAGTTTGGGAGATTCCTGCTGTGGCACACTGGATTGGTCCTGCTGGGGAAAGTTGACTGAGTAAGCCTCGATTGCTCCAGTGATAACCTACCATCTATCAAGTCGTTAATGTGTGTCTTATTCACGTCTGTAGTCTACCGGAGGGCAGTTGGGCATAGCTTCTGTCTGCCCTTCAGGAAAGCCAATTTTTGTGGCTGTTAAGTTCTGTATATTCTTGTATGCATCTGCGTGTGTCTGTGTGTCTAATACCCTAGCTTACAACAGAAGTTCTTCTTTGAAGCTGAAATAAGTCTTCGTGGTTCCAAGGTAACCTTAAACTCTCCTAGCATAGACGAACACTATCTTGAAGCTCAGAAGTCCATCTTCTTGACCTAGAGGATTAGTTTTTAATGTGGGATGTTTTCTTAAAAGATAAAATATTCTGCATTTGGGGGGGTGGGTGAAGTAATAGTTTTAGAATGTGTTCCCAAATTGCATTGCCAGTTCAAGTCTGGCAGTAGTTCAGTGGGTGTAATAAACAAAGGAAAAGGTTTGCAAGTGTGTGTTGCTGTTAAGGGCAATGGGCTGGAAGGGCTCTAAGTAAAGAGTGTTTCAGAACAGCTGTATGTCTGGGAGTAAAATCTGGGAATCCAAAGTGAAATGCGGACTAGACTGCTCGTGTAATGCTGTCGTAGGTAAACACGGGCAGCCAGGTGCTTGGGAAGGCCAGTGTACCAGACCTCATTAACCATGTACCTGGCCTCATTAACCTGAGAACAGTGCTCTTCTCCCTGGCAGGGTCATCCTGGTGGGCTTAACGTGCAGCTAAAATAGGAGTATACAGTGAGTCCTGGAGGGGGAGGTTAGGATGTGGCTGCCAAACAGTTCATACCTTTGAGATGACCAGGAAAATGGTCCAATGGCAGAAGACCCAGACAGATGTTCTTCTTCAAAGACTATTCTGGCTAGCTGTTGCTGGCTAGCAAATCAACCTGCTACGTGGGCTTAAAAAACAGCTCTCATTTATTTTGCTTACCAGTCCGGGGCTTGACCAGGAGTAGCCAGGCAGATTCTCCTGGGACCTATGAGATGATTTCAGTTACAGTGGCTGGAGTGGGGGCCGTCTCAGACTCCTTTACCCTTATGTCTCACGCTTGTGCTGGGGAAATCAAAGAGCTGGGGGCGGAACGGATGGGGATCCCTGGGCATCTCTGTGTCTCTGTGGTCTCTCTAACATGGAGATATATATATATATATATATATACACATATACATATATCATATATATATATATATATACGTGTATGTGTATATGTATATGTGTGCTCGTGTGTCAGTATGTGTGTGTGTGTTTGGGGGCACGTAAACAATCTTATGATTCCTAGAATCTCCCAGAGTTTCCCTTGCTCTTGGCTAGAGAGAAGAGGGAGAGATTCATATCTCTCTCCTATCTCCTATATTCTAATCCTCTCCCTCTCCATCTCCAGCTTCTTTGTAATCTGAGATTTTTGTGTGGCCTGTATTGCCCACAGTCCTCCATAAGAGAATATGTCTAACTACCGAGGTGTGCAGCAAAATTTGGACATACCATAGATGAGGCTATGCATTTTACTTGGGTCTAACCATGCTTAAGCGTCTCAGCCTTTAAAGCTTATGAATTTAGTTCAACTCAAACACAGGAAGGTATCTTGTTTATTGCTAATTGGTATGATATATAATTATGATAAAAGTAAAAAACATTTTGGGAAACAAACAAGGATTCCTTGGTCTAAGTATGTTTCATCTGGAGGATAAGGAGGGCTTTTTTCCAGAAATATAATGGTAAGCGTCTTGCTAGGGAAACTGAACCTTGAGAGATCAGAGTTTAAATATATCATGTACTTGCTCGGTGAACCCTTTTAATATCCAATTAAAGATTAATTTGTACATCCAGCTCTAGAAGCTTCTTTCATTTACTCATTTTTAATGTAAGCTTGTATTTGTTTGGTTTTAAAAGCACCTTGGATGCTGTTCTTTGAGCTTTCTTTGCGGTATTTATTAAGTTAATTGAGAGACGTCAGGGCCTAAGTGTTTAAGAAATGAAATCTATAGCCATTAATTTGTGAAGTTCCTGATTATCTTCTCATTCAGGGGATTTAAAATTCATTTCAGAATCATAAATAAAGGAGAGATGACAAGTCTGGTTTTCTGAACTAGGCACTGGCTTCAGCCACTGAAGGAAATTATCCAAGTCTAGTTTCTAATTGTCTTGATCCAGTTGTGCAAATTACCCCCATTTGGTTTTGCTTTTTCATAATAGTAATAAGACACATATTTCTTGTAAAGAACAGTTGACTTATTAAGAATATGTTTAATGCTATTTGACCAAAAGTAATGTTCTGGAGAATTTATTCAGATAAATCCCTTGGATCATTCCATCTTCTTGGCCTGGAGTCTTCTTACTGTTCCTCTGTGACTCTCATCTGCCCTTGAAGATTCTACCCAGGCTCTGAAGGGCATCCTCACTCCCCAGGTTGGATTAGTTGCCTTGTTGCAGCATGCATAGACCTGCAAAGCACACATTCCTCTCTGGTTTCTATCACTTGAAATAGAAGTAGTTATTGTCTATTTAGATGTCAGTCACCTCCCTAGATATTAGCCCTCTGAGGGAAGGAACTTTCTTTTTCAACAGGCAATATGTATTTATCGGAAAAACAGGCAATATGTATTTATCGGAAAAAGAAAAAAACAAACAAAATTATATACCCAAAGAAAATTATATATGCTAGAGAGAAATCGTGCCTCCAACTCACACGATACAGACCCAATAAATGCTTATGGAATGGATGTGTACAAATATCCTGGATTTTTTGTTAGGGTCCGTAATCAAAGGAGCGAGACTGATACAAAGCGAAGGTCAAGCAAAGCTTTATTTCGCGCCAAGCATCGAGAATCAAACTGACCGGTCAGGGCCGTCTCTTGCAAAGAGGTGACCCCTCCCAGCCTCACAGACTAACTTATATAGAGGTAGTTTAGCCGGGCTATACACCGGTGGCTAACGAGATTGCAATGCACAGAGAAAACTGCACAGTCATGTTAGGTCACACACGGGGGTGGGTGGGGGGCAGTTGAATTACAATTCACCCTAGTAGATATATGCATGCCCCACTGATTGGATGTCTCTACCTGGCCTGAACCGCCCTTGTATCTGAGCTTCGCAAGTAAGTTCCTCTGGGAGGGTCAGGGTCAATCTAAATTTACTGCATAGGGTCAATATAAGTTTACTGCATAAACAACAAAATGGCTCTCTCTGATTAAGTAGGCCCTTGCATTTTTAATTGGTGCTTTTCGGAAGCCCAAATCAATGCAAAGTTCACTTGATCAAGTGAGCTTTGACCATTTTGATGAATGAAAAACACAGTTTTGAATTCTGAAGAGTAATTTGCTGATACCTATTACACACCAATAATTATGCTTAAAAATAAAGCAAGCTGTGTACTTTGTTATTGTTGGGTTTTATCATATGTGAACCCTAACTGATTGATAAATAATGATTGGTTATCTAAAGCTATGTACAAATTACCCAACACTTAGTGCCTTACAACAACACACATTTATGACCTCACAGTTTCTGGGGGTCAGGAATCTGGGCATGGCTTAGCTGGATCCTCTGCTTTAGGGTCTCACTGGCTGCTGTCATCTCAGGGCCCCAACCAGAAAGGATCTACTTTTCAAGCTCAAGATCGAGTGGTTGATGGCAGGATTCAGTTCCTCATGAGTTGCTGGGCAGAGCCCTCTGTTCCTCACGAGGCCTGCCTTGGTTCCTTGCCATGTGAGCCTCTCCATAGAGCATCTCATACATGGTGACTGGCCTCATCAGGGGGAGCAAGCAGATGGACAGGAGAGGGTGCTAGCAAGAGAATGTGCCCAAGTCATGGCGTTTTGTGAACTCATCTTAGAAGTGAGATCGCATCGCTTTTACTATATTCTGTTAGTTGCTAGGGCCAACCTTCACTCAAAGGGAGGGGATTACACCAAAGTATGCATGCAGGAGACAGGAATCATTGGGTGCTGTATCAGAAGCAAAAGACACTAGTGTGAGCTACTAACAGAACGGGTATATAGGGGACACAAGAAAATTTAAGCCCAGGGGCGCCTGGGTGGCTCAGTGGGTTAAAGCCTCTGCTTTCGGCTCAGGTCATGATCCCAGGGTCCTGGAATCAAGCTCCGCATCGGGCTCTCTGCTCAGCGGGGAGCCTGCTTCCTCCTCTCTCTGCCTGCCTCTTTGCCTACTTGTGATCTCTGTCAAATGAATAAATAAAATCTTTAAAAAAAAATTTAAGCCCAAAGTTTTTAATGCTTTATTCTTTTTTTAAAATGCTTTATTCTTTATAAGCATTAATTTACTGTTACTTGGTGCCAAGCATCACAATACACTCATGCCAGCCCAGAGAGGAATAAAACTTTGGTAATGACTGAAGAAGCTTAAAGATTAGTGAAGGAAATAAGCACAGAGAAAAAAAAATCATTAAGGAAAATTCTGTAATGTAAGTACTTCAATATTGTTTTTGGAGTATAGTAGTAGAGTAGATTTCAGGAAATTTACTGAGAGTTGCTGAAAGTTGTTTGGGGAAGTGAGTGATGAGGAAAAATTTCCTAAGCAAAGAGTGGTGAGAGGAAGAAGAGCTTGCTTAAAGGAAGAAATATTGCTTATTTGAGATTAATGAAATCCAGATTTTGCTGATCATATAAATACATAGAAAAAAGTCATTAAGAATCTGGAAGAGAAATTATTCTAACTGTCCCCCAAGACTCAACCTCAGTGGCAAGGGAAGCAGAGGTGGTTTAATTCCCAGAGTGGGTAGAGATGACTTTGTGAGGATAATCTTTGGCAACCACTCTGGTCTCATTAGAGATTAGTTGTGCTGGATTTTTCTGAATCCATGACTGGTTCTTGATGAAACTTTGAAGCATGCACATTTTGTCATTTGGGACATAGTTGGAACCCCTCTCCTGCTCTGTGGTATTTCTCTAACCCCAGGAACTTGGTCAGTTCTGGGTGGCTTCTTGACCTGGTTCCACCAGGCCAATCTTGATTGGCAGTTTGCCCACTGGACTCCCTAGAAAGGCCTCCCTCCTCTTACTCATCGGAACCTACTTAACATGTTTCCTCTCCAGAGGGAAGTATAAGAGGAGACTTGGGGTCAGCATCCAGACCGGCAAAGAAGGTGATACCCATGTCACCTGATCTTAAGGCCAGTATCTAAAGTAGCAAATTTATTTTCTCTTCCTTGTGATTTCCTTCCTCCCTTCTTTCCTTTTTCCCTTCCCCTTCCCCTTCCTTCCTTCCTTCAGGAAGAGAGAGAGAGAGTGAGCTGGAGGGAGAAGGAGAAAGAATCTGAAGCAGACACCACTCTGAATGCAGAGCCCAACATGGGTTCAGTCTCACAACCAGGAGATCATGACCTGAGCCAAAACCAAGAGTTGACTGCTTAACTGACTGAGCTACCCAGTGATTTTCTTAATAACATTTTCTTTTCTCCAGCTCATGTTATTTTGAGAATATAGTATACAATACATATAACCTATACCAGTATAGGTGGGGCCACCCAGGGACCCCTTCCTTGTGATTTTCTTAACATTTTCTTTTCTCTAGCTTACTTTATTATAAGAATATAGTATATAATACATATAACATACAATATAGGTGGGGTGCCTGGGTGGCTCAGTCTCTTAAGCATCTGATTCTTGATTTCAGCTCAGGTCATGAACTCAGGGTCACCATCTCGGGGTCATGAGCTCAAGCCCCACATCAAGCCCTGCATCGAACCCCTCACTGGGCTCCACACTGGGCATGGAGCCTGCTTAGGATTCTCTCTCTCCCTCTCTTCTCCTCCCCCAACTCTCACACTCTTTCTCTAAAAAATAAAAAACAAAGAAAAGAAAAACCTAAAAATATAGGTGTTAATTGATTATTTATATTATCAGTAAGGCTTCTGGTCAGTAGTAGGCTATTAGCAGTCAGAAGTTATATGCTGATTTTTGACTGCACCCCTAACCCCCATGTTGTTCAAGGGGCAACAATAATTGCGTTGTTTTGCTCTTATTTTTTACTTTTGCTGTCCCCTCAATTATATTTGTACAAATACACCTCTTTTCTTGTGACAGGAGCATGTTTATTTCTGAGTTTAATTGTTTTGAGCGTCATTCAATTTCATATTCTGCAAAATAATAATTCTGGGAGTCATTATCTAATGATTGATGAATCCTCTACTCTGTCAAGTCATTATCTCATATTTAGGTTTTTGGTTCTTTTTAAAGGTTGGGTTATATAAAAAAAAAAACATTCTGTCTACTAGAGAGAAACTGTACATCAGAGAGGGTGACAGAGCTGACGTAAGAACCTAAAACCTGTGTTCTTTACACCAAGCCCAGCAAAAGGGCAGTAGATGAAATTATTGTTTGGAATCTTTGGGAAATATGCAATATCAGCAGAAATTCTGGGTGGTGAAAGTTGGGCAAATGGTCTCTCTCTTTTCTAATAAGGAGGAGCACTCTTCAAACTATAGGTTGATTAGCTTGTTGACAATCCTTGGAATGAGTAGATGAATAAAATAAGCTAGAAGAACTTATGAAAAGGAATGACATTGACCTTCTGCACAGCTATCAACATTCCTTTCTGTAGCTTTTTGAATTTGCCGGTTATGACACCAGTGTCCCCTTGCCTACTCAATGGTCACGAAGATACACCAGTATCCCCTTGCCTCCTCAATGGTCATGAAGATACACCAGTATCCCCTTTGCCTACGCAACGGTCATGAAGATACACCAGTATCCCCTTGCCTATTCAACAGTCATGAAGACCCTCTTCTGTGTCAGTCATGGCACAGTTCTCAGAAGGCATCTTATTTTATATATGAATATAAAAGAAGGCCTTAAATTTCAGTGTTTTTAGGAACTAGGATGGGTTAACCCCAGCCTCTGATTGGTAACATCTTTTTTGCCCCTAAATCTCTAAGGGTCATAGATTTATTTTTAAACCCTGAGTCACAACAGCCACATGTGTGAAATTACACCATAAGTATGTGCTTACATATCTCTCTTTCCTACTAAATTTGGAACTCTCTGAAAGTTGGAGTTCTGGGCCTTCATCTATGTATACATTTATTCAATACATTCATCTGTATATTGAAATATATATATATAGCAATGCCTGGCACCTAGCAAACTGTAAGAAATGCTTGTCCACATAAAGTCATTCATTCATTCATTTAGATTATTCAATCTCCCTGAACTTTACTTTCTTTATTCTTATTAGGATAACAGTACAAATAAATCACCTGGCAAATTGTCAGGCACGTAGTGGGTATTCAATAAATAATGTGATAGTCTTTCCTCCTACTCAAAGATGCAATCATGAAACACAAAGAAGTAGATATTATTTAGAGCAGTCAAGTGTTCTGGGACCATGTTCTTATCTGTCCTAAACTCATCCATGTTAGCTTCCAGGTTATCAGCCTATACTTAGTAGGAGAACAGAAGAAAAAAGCCTTCCTGGTCATTGTGCTTTCTCCCTCTTACGTGAACACAATTTGTGTGCAGACTGTGAGTCCTGTTCCTTTTGCTATGTGAACACAGCTATAAATAACAGCAAATCATCCAGACATAATTTGATCTGGTCCAGGTCCCTTTTTTATTCATCCTTGATTAAACATCCTGCCTTTTAATTTTTGTACGTGACCTTTTTTATCTGAATTCATCAATGACTTTATCATTCATTTTCCACTTTGATTATGAGAGCTCAGAAATATTTAATGCTAACAAAATAGAAACATGATAAAATATTACACATCATTAACATAGTCAAATTAGTACATGTGATTTGAAATCTTATAGTGCATTAAAGAACTTCATTTTGGCCATGTCTATTTTTAAAAGAGGCCAAACTCATTAACAGAAGGTCTTTGAAAAGTTTTTTTTTATAATAGTCCTGCTTATCAGGATGCTGAGGGCCTAAATCTTGAACCTGATGAAAGAAGTTCAGGTCCATAGTTTCTTATCTGCAGTCCTGAAAATTCCTAAATTCTGACAAGCAACAGTTTTTTGTGACATATTTGGTGACAAAGTTTGAGCTAAACTGAAGAAAGATTAGTTATAGTCTCTATCCTATTATGTGAATGTCCATGTGTCATGGCAAAAATGTCAACATTTGCTTCTTGTGTGCTATCCCAAGCCCATTGCAAATATTATTTAATATATAGTTTACATTCTCTATGACCTTCTTAAAATCTGAAAAGTCTGGATCTTGAAATATATTTAATCCCAAGAATTTCTTTGGAGGAAGGGATCATGGGCTGGTAGTTACCAAACTTGGTCCCTGGGGTGTTAGTGTATGTATATAAACACTTGTGTGGAATTAAGTTCCATCATCTTTGATTATGATAGTTTCAAAGAATGTTCAAAATAGTTTTTACCTACCAAAATATTTATGGATGAAATAATGTAGCATCTGGGGTTTGTTCAAAATAATATGGGAAAGAGGAAGTGGATGTCAAGAACTTTGAAGGGTCTTAGGTTTTACCCTACTTGTAGGCTTACAAATTAGTCTGTCACAGTTTCATGGAAGCTGGCAGAAGACATGAAACCCTTGGGTCAGAGGTAAAAGACTTCATTATTCACCAAATAGCAAGCAGCGTGATTTTCCTGTTCACATCAGATCCCTCTTGCTTTCCAAGTCTCACGGGGCAAAGTGAAGCGGTCCAGGTAGATGTTGTGCAAGCAGTGGGTTTGCATCACAGCTGGGGACCCCTGACTTTAGAGAGCCTGAATCTTTTGTAATGGGAAGTAAGTATACCTGTCTGACCTTGCCCCAGAGGGAGATACTATCTCTGTTTTACTGGTCAGTAAACAAATCTGCCCTCTGCTCTGAAGAGAGACACTATCTTTATTGTCCAACACTGTTTACAAGCATCCTTGAAATGAGTCCATAACAAGGCAGTCAGCACCTCTGGTCACAAAATATGCAGAAACACAAGAGACCCATGGAGAACTGTCCCCCAACAGTGGTGGTGGTAAGGGGGAGATGAAAAAATAATTGAGTTGATAATTATTAAAACTAGATGATGGATTCATTGAGGTACAGTTTACTCTTGTATATTTTTAAAATTTTCCATGAATAACAAGTTAAAAAATAGCAGCCACTGTAAGTGAAATGGTATGTGACACTCTCCATGTAAATCGCCGTAGAAATGATGAAAAATGACTGTGTTAACTCTGCACTCTCACATTTCTGCTTGCCTGAGCAAATGCCTAAGGTCTGTTCAGTAAATGTTCTTGGAGGCTAATTAAATTATTGGTTTGCTAGAGTACTGATGAGTTCAGTATGATTAAATGAAATCTCTATAGGTTAAGTAACCACCAACTATGAAACTTGGGAATGTTGGAGAATGGTAGAAAATGATTTTTCAGAAGCACCGTATATATATCACATATATATGTGGATATACACATCACAATATGCATATTAACATACGTATCACATGTATCTCAGCAAAAAAGAAGTAAAGGAAGCTTCATTTATCTGCAAGGCCTTTTATTTGCATAAATCATAATCAGACTGTCAAGAAAAATCTTGAAAATCATGCTAATGTAGGTGTTTTTAGCAAATATATGTTTAAAAAATATATATACTTTAGTAAAACATAAATACATTCCTGTTCTAAAAACAGAGGTGTCTAGACTAAAAAATGAATGTCTTATTCCCCACAGAGCAAGCACCGTGCCCTCTCCATTTTCCCATTTGCCTCTAGAGAGGTAATTACTGTTAACAGTTTGGTGCGTAGTCTTTCAAGCTAGTCTTTATAAATTTACATACATTAATATGTAAAAGTACAAATATAGTTTTAAAAAACATAAATGGGATTATACTGTGCATACCTTAATATATCCTGCTTTTTTCACATGAAATTTTCTTGGAGATATTTCAGTTTCAATATATATAACACTATTTCCGTTTTTGAAATGGTTGCATAGCATTCCATAGAGTGGCTGTATCATATCTGAAATATCCAATCTAAGATCATCTTTCATGCTGCTAAGAATTTTTCATTGTAATTATGAACACATATCACTATTGCATTCTTAACAAGTACGTTTCACAGTCTAGTTCCCGCCCTCCGTAGTCTGTATAATCTAAGACAACTTTAATACCAACATGTAGCAAGAAGACAATTTCTGTACATGTCAAGAGTTTTAAGACTCTTTTAATTTTTCTTGTTAACATACAGTGTTATGTTAGTTTCAGATGTGCAATACAGTGATTCAGCAATTCCACACCCCACCCAGTATTTATCTGACAAGTGCACTCGTTAATCCCCATCACCTCCTCCGGCCATTACCCACCCCATCCTACGGCTGGTAGCCATCAGTTTGTTCTTCAGAGTTAAGAGTCTCTTTCTTGGTTTGCGTCTCTCTCGCACTCATTCTTTTCCTTTGCTTATTTGTTTTGTTTTTGAAATTCCACAGATGAGTAAAATAATATGGTAATTGTCTTTCTCTGCCTGACTTATTTTACTCACATTATAGACTCTACCTCCATCCATGTCATTACAAATGGCAAGATTCCATTGGTTTTTGATGGCTAAACAATGTCCCACCATATATGCATACCACTTCTTTGTCCATTCATCTATTGATGGACACTTGAGCGGCTTCCACAATTTGGCTATTGTAAATGATGCTGCTACACACATAGGGAAATAGGCATCGTGTGCCTCCAGATATGAGACCCTGAGAAAGACACATCGGCTTATGTAGTATTTCGGCCTGATATGCATTACTTGGACCAAATCATAAGAAAATATTAGACAAACCCATATCAAGGGATATTCTATAAAATAACTGGCCCATACTCTTTACAAATACTGAATTAAATAAAAATATTTATGATCTTGGGGCACCTGGGTGGCTCAGTTGGTTAAACATCTGCCTTTGGCTCAGGTCTTGATCCCAGGGTCCTGGGAGTGAGCCCTGTGTCAGACTCCCTGCTCAGTGGAGAGTTGCTTCTCCCTTTCCCACTGCCCCTTCGCCCCCTGCTTTTGCCCTCTCTGTCTCTCACTCTCTCTCAAACAAAAAAATAAAAAATTGGGTTGCCTGGGTGGCTCAGTCGTTAGGCAGCTGCCTTCAGCTTGGGTCATGATCCCAGGGTCCTGGGATCAAGCCCCACATCAGGCTCCCTGCTCTGCAGGAAGCCTGCTTCTCCCTCTCCCACTCCCTCTGCTTGTGTCCCTCTCTCACTGTCTCTCCCTCTGCCAAATAAATAACTAAAATCTTTTTCAAAAAAATTTAAAAAATACAAAAAAAATTAAACAAATATTTATGATCTTGATGAACACTGAGAAATGTATAGAATCATTGAATCATCATATTGTACACTTTAATGCTCTATGTTAATTATCTTTCAATAAAAAATAAAAATTAAAAAATACTAAAAATTTTTGATGAAATACAAAACTAAAAATAAAAAGCTTAGGAATTGTTCCAAATTGGAGGAGACTAAATATACATGACAACTAAGTGCAGTGTGTGATACTGGACTGGATTCTGTACTAAAAAGAAGTTGCTGTAAAGCACATTGTTGAAACAATCAGTAAAATTAGAACATGAACTATAGATAATATACTGCATCAGCAGGGCGTCTGGGTGGCTCAGTTGTTAAGCATCTGCATCTGGCTCAGGTCATGATCCCAGGGTCTTGGGATCGAGGCCCGCATCGGGTTCTCTGTTCAGTGGGGAGCCTGCTTCCCCCTCTCCCACTCCCCCGCTTGTGTTCCCTCTCTTGCTGTGTCTCTCTCTGTCAAATAAATAAATAAAATCTTTTAAAAAACATACTGCATCAATGCTAAATTTTCCAGTTTCAACAACTGTAGTGTGGTTATATAAGATTATATGTTGGGACTATATTAGGATACATAGGAAATCCACACTGGAGGATTGAGGGGTAAATGTGCACGTTATCTGCAAAAGGTTCAGGAAGAAAAGGGGGGTAGAGGGAGAGAGATTATGAAAAAGCAAATGTGACAAATTATTTAAAATTAGTGAATATGGATACAGATAATGGGTACATGGAAATTCTTTTAATTTTTTTTGCAACTTTTCTTAAAATTTGAAATTATTTCAAACTGAAAATTGAAGAACATGTCTTGGTTTCCAGAATATACAGAGACCCGAAGTAGGTGAGTCACATGTTCAAATGATGGTCATGCTGCCTGTTCAATCTCTTGCCTGCTTGTGAGCTCTGGTTCTAAGAGTTTAGGGACTAGTTCCTTCCTTCCTTTTTCTCTTTCTTTCTTTCTTTCTTTCTTTCTTTCTCTCCCTCTCTCTTTCTTTCTTTCAGATTTTATTTATTTATTAGAGAGAGAGGGCATGATTTGGGGGCATAGGGCAGAGGGTTAGAAAGAAGCAGACTCCCCGCTGAGCAAGGAGCCCGATGCCAGGCTCCATCCCAGAACCCAGGGATCACGACCTGAGCCAAAGGCAGACGCTCAACTGGCTGAGCCATCCAGGTGCCCCAGGAATAGTTCTTTTTCAATAGATTTTCTTGAGATATTTATTCCATTTATCTCATAATTAGGAACTGTCAAAACACTTTAGTTTCAGAAAAACAAATAGCTGAATAGCTGTTGATTTTCAGAGGTAAGAGAGGAACTTGTATTTTAAAGAGTATGTTATTATTTTGGGGGCACCTGGGTGGTTCAGGGGGTTAAGTCTCTGCCTTCGGCTCAGGTCATGATCTCAGGGTCCTGGGATCAAGCCCCGCATCGGGCTCTCTGCTCAGCGGGGAGCCTGCTTCCCCCTCTCTCTTTGCCTATTTGTGATCTCTGTGTCAAATAAATAAATAAAACCTTAAAAAAGAGTATGTTATTATTTTTAATAAAACAGTGTCTTGCATCAACCTATTGTACTAATTCTTTGCCTGAGGCATTTCACGAAACTGTGCTTCTACAGATAAAATTGCTTTCAATTTTAATCCTTTACTTTTTGTAACGCTAGTGGAGTTAGCAGTGGGTTATAGCTTTAAGTTTAGAGATGCATAAAAAGAAATTATTTTAACAGTTTTATTGAGATATAATTCACATACATACATTTTACCCATTTAAAATGTACAGTCCAATTTTTATTTATTTGCCAGAGTGTGTGTGTGTGTGTGTGTGAGAGAGAGAGAGAGAGAGAGAGAGAGAGAAAGTAGAGTACAAGCAAGGGAGTAGCAGGCAGAAGGAGAAGCAGGCTCCCTGTGAGCAAGGAGCCTGGTGTGGGACTCGATCCCAGGACCCTGGGATCATGACCTGAGCCAAAGGCAGACACTTAACTGACTAAGCCACCCAGGGTCCCTACAGTACAATTTTTTTTTATATATTCACAGAGGTGCAACTGCCACCACAATATTTTAGAGTATCTTCATTATCTCTTAAAGAAACAATGTGCCCATTAGCAGTCACTCCCCGTTCCCTCCTCCTCTCAGCCCCTGGCGGCCACTAATCTATTTTCTGTGTCTATGGATTTGTGTATTCTGGACATTTCATATAAATGGAATCATACAATATGTGATCCCTTGTGACTGGTTCTTTCACTTAGCATAATATTTGAAAGGTCCATCCATATTACAGCATGTATTAATACTTCATTTTTTAAATTGCTAAATAATATTTTATTATATTGATATACCACATTTTGTTTATCCATTCATCATTTGTGTCTTCATGGACATCAGTGTCGTTTCTATTTTTAGCAACTTAGAACAATTCTGCTATGAATATTTGTGTGGATGTATGCTTGAATTTCTCTTACACATGTATCTAAGCCTGCAGTTGCTGGGCCATGTGGTAACTCTGCGTTCAGCATTCCGAGGGACTACGCAACTGTTTTCTAAAATGGCTGCACTATTTTACATGCCCTCCAGCAAGCTGTGAGGGTTCCAATTTCTTCACTTGTTATTGTCTGTCTTTTTTATTATAACCATCCTAATGGGTGTGAAGTGGAATCTCAATGTAATTTGGATTTGCATTTCCCTAATGACTAATGATTTTGAACATATTTTCATGTGTTTTTCGGCCATTTTTATGTCTTCTTTGGAGAAATGTCTATTTAGATCCTTTGCCAGTTTTTCAATAGGGTTATTTGTCTTTTTATAAATGAGTTGTAAGACTTCTTTGTATATTCCAAATACAGGTTTCTCATTGGCTATAAAATTAACAATAGCACTTTATACAGGTTGACCGTATTTGGCTGCTTTTTTCACTTAAAATCTCTTGGGTATATTTCACTTTCACTATGTGTGGGCAAGTCTCAATTTTTATTTTATTTTATTTTTTATTTTAAAATTTTGAGAGAGAGAGAGAGAGTGCACACGAGCAGTAGGGGAGGGGCAGAAGGAAAGAGAATCTTAAGCAGACCATGCACTGAGCATGGAGCCAAAAGCAAGGCTTCATCTCACAATCCTGAGATGGTGACCCTGAGATCATGACCCGAGCCAAAACCAAGAGTCAGGCATTTGACTGTGCCACCCAGGTGCCCTGCAAGTCTCAATTTTTTAAAAAACTGAATAGCCTTCTGTATTTAAAATATGCCCTAGTAATTGCCACCTGAATGAGGTCTTCTGTCTGTATATTCTTATAGGACATATTGTGAAGCACACTCTTCTCTCGTCCTCATTTTGGAGGTATTGGTTAAATCCACCCTACTAGATGTATGCTCAGATTGAAGAACATGTGTTCTTGCATCTTTTTATTTTTGTTTATTTTTTAAAAGATTTTTATTTATTTATTTGACAGAGATCACAAGTAGGCAGAGAGGCAGACAGAGAGAGAGGAAGGGAAGCAGGCTCCCCGCCGAGCAGAGAGCGTGACGTGGGGCTTGATCCCAGGACCCCGGGATCATGACCTGAGCCGAAGGCAGAGGCTTTAACCCACTGAGCCACCCAGGCGCCCCATGTTCTGCATCTTTTTAAATGTATGTGTGGTTCTGCACCACAGCACTTAGCATATACCACTCTTCTGATTGGTAAATTTAGAGTAGATGATTTCCACTGGCTCATTATTAACTCTCAAGGGAGAATATTTTACCCCTTTGCGTCTTGATTCTAATGCTACAGAATACATAATCTTCAAATTGAAAGAGACCCCATGGATCCTCTACTCCAGTGGAACTCAAATCCATGGTGCTGGTCCACAATCTCTTACCGGACCATAATGATTAAGTACAGAAATGGAGAATAAGTGTTTAGAAACTTTTATTCTACTTGATATCACAGTGAAAATCAAGTATGTGGTATTGTATTGGACAAAAATATGAGACCATGATCGATAGGATATTTTTTAAAGTTCTGCCGAATGACAACGGAGAGATACTTCTGTAGTCTAATCTGTCACCCACAGCCAAAAACCCTTTTGCTTTCAGTCAACTAAAATTTGCTTAATCTATTTAGTTTATTAATTCAAGAAAGATTTATTTAGCCCTTATAACATGTTGTGAGCTGGTTGAGCTTGCATGTCCGTATCCCGGTTTTTCACTTACTAGGTATGTGAACATGGGAGGGTTCTTAATCTGTCTGGGCCTTATTTTCCCAATTTCTACTTCAATAAAATGGGAGAAATAAGAGTACCTGTACTCATAGGGTAGTTTTGAGGAAAATATGAATGTGTGTGTGTGTGTGTGTGTGTGCGTGTGTGTGTATTATATATATTATTATAACAGTCCCTGGTACATGATAATCATTCAATAAATGTAAGTGAAGTTATAGATGATGTTAACGATGTAATCATTACAAGTTGATGGTTTGAATTGAGGTAGTATCAGTGGGAATGGAAAAAATTAGATGGATCTGGAGAGTGTCCTCAGGACTTGCACACTGATAGGCCAGGGAGAAATGGTAAGGATGAGAGTAAGGACCTGGATGACATCTTGCCAACCATTCTCTGAAATGGGGAGCCTAAAGGAGGAGAGTTTGGGTGGGGGTGGGCCAGTGTGGGGGATTATGATTTCAAGTTTGGCCACATTGAGTTTCAGGTGACTCTGGGGTTTTCCAGGGAAGCCTTTCCAGGGAAGCCAAAGACCAAAAGCCATTGGTCTTTGCAGATAGAGGCATAGATTTCAGAAAAGAGAGAGTTACCCTGGGAGTAAGGTCTCACAACATATAAATGGCAATTAGAACACTAGGAGTCATTGAAACAGCAAAGGATACCATGTAAAAAGAGAACAGAGTAGACCCAGGACAGAGCCTGGTGGAACATCAGTGCCCATCAGTGCAGGTTAGATGTGAGGGAGACAACAAAGGAGGCTTAGAAGAGTGGCCAGAGGGGTCTGAGAAGTGCCAAGAAAGTATAATATTGGAGAAACCAAGGAAAGATTATTTCAAAAAGGAGGATGTAGTCAATAGTGTCATGCAAGAGAAATTGCAAAGAGTCTTTATCTACAGTGACATTACAAAGATTTGTTTGGGTGGCCTCACAGGGCAAAAGCCAGACTGGGTGGACTGACAGAGGAGTGAAGACTATGGGGGGCAGATCACAAGCGCATAGCACTCTCAGAAGGCCAGGATTCAAAGGGGGTGGGAGAAGGAGGCAGTAGTTTGGTGGAATGTGAAGCCAAGGAAGTTTACTTTATGTATGTGATGGGAAAAACCTATGCATGATCACCAAGGAGAAGATGGGCTGGGTCAAGGTGAAAGTGAGAAAGGACATAATTAATGGAGGTAGGAAAGGAATCAAGAGCATCCGTGGATGGGATCAGCTTTGAACATCAGTTCCCTTTCCCACAAGTTATTTCTTTTGTATACAACTCTACAAATTAGAACTATATTTCTTTTTTTAAAAATTTTTAAAGATTTTATTTATTTTTGTTTATTTGACAAACAGTGGTTACAATTAGGCAGAGAGGCAGGCAGTGTTTGCGGGGCGGTGGGGGAAGCAGGCTCCCCACTGAGCAGAGAGCCCAATGCAGGGCTCGATCCCAGGACCCTGAGATCACGACCTGAGCCGAAGATAGAAGCTCAACCCACTGAGCCACCCAGGCACCCCCAGAACTGTATTTCTTATACTGAAGGGAAATATGTTTTCTTGTAACGCTTATCTGTGAGTCTTACTTCTGTTTCCTCAACTTGTACACAGTTGCAATTCTGTTTCCTCTTCATTTTCTTTTATAAACATCCATAGTTCCTTCAGGCATTTTTCATACGATTTGATTTCAAGGTTTCCTTTGAGTAATGTTCAGCTTAAAATGTCAAACCTGGAACTGCCAAAAAAATTTCCAGATGCAGTTTGGCACGTGTGATACCAAGCTCACTGTTTATGTTTTCTTTCTTGATCTGGATGCTATAATTTATTATTGCTCTATAAATTACACTTTTAAAAAAAAGATTTTATTTATTTATTTGACAGACAGAGATCACAATTGGGCAGAGAGGCAGGCAGAGAGAGGGGGAGGCAGGCTCCCTCCTGAGCAGAGAGCCCAATGTGGGGCATGATCCAAGGACCCTGGGATCATGACCTGAGCCGAAGGCAGAGGCTTTAATCCACTGAGCCACCCAGGTGCCCCTGTAAATTACATTTTGAGCTTGAAAAAAAATCACATTATACCAACATTACTTACTGTGCTTCTAAACAATTAAAACCCAAGTCTTTTTTCTAGGAAGTGCTTTTAAGCTAGTTCTCCTATGTTAAAGGCTAAGTATGGGTCTCAAGTTTCTTTCTGATACTTTTTTTTCTTTAAAGATTTTACTTATTTATTTGACAGAGATCGACACAGCAAGAGAGGGAACACAAGTGGGGGGAGTGGGAGAGGGAGAAGCAGGCCTCTCAACGAGGAGGGAGCCCAATGCTGGGCTCCATCCCAGGACCCCTGGATCACGACCCGAGCCGAAGGTAGACACCCAACGACCGAGTCACCCAGGCGCCCCTCTTTTAGCCACTTTTGACCTATTTTTCTAAGCTGTCATCCTATTGGATTGGATATGAATTCTGACATACAACATATATACTCTTTCTTAGTGCGGTCAGCTTCAACATGCACAAGTTTGTTGTGGGAGGCAGTATTCTAAGGTGATTCCCATGATTCCCACCCCCTGGAGTCCACAGCTTGGTGTAATCCTCTCCCTTGAGCATGGGTATGGCGAAGGTGAAGGGATTTTGCGGATGTAATGAGGGTACCCAAGCAGTTGTCTCTGAGTTAATCGAAAGAGAGAAAATCCATGGTGGTCTTGCTCTAACCAGGGGAGCCCTCTAAAAGGGGGTCCAGGCCTTGTCTTAAAGAGGAGACTAGAAGCGGGTGAGATGTTCTCCTCCTAGACTTGAAGAAGCAAACAGCCGTATTGTGAACAATTAGGAAAGGGATGCCCTCTAGGAGTTGAGAGCCTCTGTCCTCCAACGATAAGGACCTGAATTCTGCCAGCAACCCGAGTGAGCCTGGAAGAAGTCCACGAGTCTCCGATGAGACCCCTCTTCCTACCAACGCTTTGATTGCAGGGGACCCAGCTAAAGACCCATGAAAACTGTGGGATAAAAAATGTATGTTGTTCTAAGCCACTAAGTTTGTGCTCATTTGTTCTGCATTGTAGAAAATAGATGCTCTTGTCTTTAGCATTTTACCCCCAAGGTCTTGGGTAAGAGAGTTGGACTACACAGGGGGAGAGCACCATCTGTCAAGACTCCCTCCTCCGCTCCTCACCTGTAGCTTCCATAGCATCCCCCATGCTCCTTGCCCCCAGGTTTATGCACTATGCTGCTGAGGGGTAGAAAACATCATCAGAGCGGACCACATGTCAGCTTCTGAGCCAGAAGAAAAGTGCTTCCATGAAAACAGAGAACACACCGAGAGCCAGTATTGTTCACGCTGTATCCTATTGCAGTGCTTATCAACAGCTCTGCTGATTGACTCTGTGACGAAGCATCTGAATCAGACATTAGTGGATCATGTCTGTTGTTGTGAGAGTGCCATTTGCCTCAGAGGAAAAAATGTCTGTTAATATTCTGGGCACACTGGAGACTCTTGACTAACAGGCTAATCCTGCTCTCTCATTAGTACTTTGTGGGTGTCAGGACCTTCATTAAGATTCCCACTTCCTTTAATGTGGTCACCTTGGCATGTTTTTTGAATGCCCTTGGTGGCTTAGGGGAGACTGGTTTTTCCAAACAGTAGGCAAGAATGCAGAAAGTAATTGGATTTGGCATACTTTATAGCATCTTATTGGATTGCTCATAGAAGAGCCCCTTTAAAAAGGCTTTATTGAAATCGGAACAAAGAGGAAGATTTGGCTGGAGACACTGATGAGCTTCTGTGAGATTCAATGACTAATGCTGTGTGTCAACCCCGTCCTTCCGTGCAGAGGGATATTATGACATCAGTGTGTATAGACTTCTTAATGCTGAGGGGGGAAGGGAAGACAAAGCCACCTCACCCTATTCCAGAACGTTAGTAAGAATATGGTGGGAATCTAGAAAGCTGAGAGGATTCTATGTTGGTCAATGGACAAATGAGCAGAAAACTTCAGTTCCTGGGGGGATTCTGGATCTCAGAGATGCCCTCAAGTAACAGCTTTGAACTTGACCTGAAGCAGGCTTCCTTAACCTCGGCACTGTTGACATCTGGAATAGAATAATTCTTTGCCGTGTACATGTATGTGGCAGGGGATCCTGTCCTGTGCATGCAAGATGTTCAGCAACCTCACTGGCCCGTACTCACTAGATGCCGACAGCACCCTCCCTGCCCCCCACCCTCTAAAAGCTGTGACAACCACAAATGTCTCTGGACTTTAGCAAATGCTCCTTGAGGGCAAAGTCACTTCTAGTTGAGGATCACTGCTATACAATAACCAAACCCTTAGTTTTTTGTCCAATGTCGGTTCCTTATGATGCTTTAATTTTCCGAAGTCAGTTTAACCAAAATGGATTAAGCACTTGCCATGAACAAGGGCACAGAAGTGTGCTGTGTGCTGGGGAGAGGTTCTGCCCTCACTTTCTTCTCATCTAGAACTGACTGACGGCAGGCCAGGGCTGTTTTCGTTTCTTTTTTCTCTTCTGCCAGAATGTTTAATGGGGTAGTCAAGACTCACAGACAGATGCTCACCTATGGAGCACAGGACCCCAAATTCAGAATTACCACATTGTGACCTTTTCCAATTCTGTTATAAGAACCATATTGTATTGAATAACTATAGGCATATCTAAGCCTTTAAAGGAAAGGGACACCCAATAAATGTTTCATTCCTATCACTTCTAAGAACTTGACGAATTGATCAGAAAGCCATGGGCTACCTCTTCTTGTTTAGGGGAATGAGTGGTATTTCAAAGTTTGTCCTGCAGGGAATTACCTAATCACAGAATAATGTGCTTTTAATCTGAGTCAGTTTTGTTTCATAGAAAACCCTTTTCCTTCTCAGTCATAAGCAAATACATGTTCATGAAAGCAGTATGAAAAACATAGAAAAGTATTTACATGTAAGTAAAAAATACTTGTGGGCCAGTGTTACCCTGTGTACCAGTCATTGCTTCTCCTTTCCTTCCAGGCACATGTTGCATCGTATTTCCCTACCCCCTTGAAGTTAGGCACTGTCATGTGACTTGCATTGGCCAATGAAAGTGTGAGTTAATGTGTCACTGATGTGTAAGGGCATTTTATTGCCAGTGTCTAAATCCCCACCTCTCTCTACCCCTGCCTCAGTGATCATGGAAACTCATGCTGGTATGGCCCATGTAACACTGAGCTTTTGGATAGAGGGCAGCTATCTGAAAGAGTACCTAGAACCACCAACAGAATCTGGATGATCAAGAGTAAACCTTTGCTATTTAAAGCCCCTGAAATAGTAAAGATCTTTGTTACTGCAGCAAGACCTAGCCTCTCCTGTCTGAAATGATATCCATAATGCCACAATTGAGAGATAATTTTTATTAATATTAAAAATTTTCTTCAAGGATATTTTAAATGTGTGATTTTATATAGTTGGGATTTTAATGTTTTTATAGTCTAACTTTTACCATTAAACATATTATGGAAAGACATTTCTTGCTTTCTAATGCTTCCAGCATACCACATTTTTTCCTTCTTTGCACTTAGCACTTTATGAAATTATCTTTATTCACTTACCTATTTACTTGGCTTTTTCTCTTTTTTTCTCTTTTTCTCCTTTGGAATGTAAGTTCCAAGAGGGCAGGGATCAGAGATCCTTCTGGTCTTGTTCATCTTTGTTTTCCCCAGTATCTTGGCCCATAACAGGTGCCTAATACACATTTGTTGAAAGAATAATGAATGAATATTCCATATGAATTTGCCATAAGTTATCTAACAACTTCCTAATTGCTGGACATTTTCACCGTTTTTGTTTTTTCCCTTTGAAGACCAAACTTTTACAGAAAGCTTTCTGTTCAACCTTCCTGTGGGAAAGATGTGATTAAGAGCATGATTGCTCAAGGGTTGCTACCGCACAAAAAAACAGGGCATTGAATTGTTATTGAAGCAATTGATTCTGCCAATAATTGGCAAGAGCCTCAGATATCAATAAATCGAATACATAGAGAGAAGGCTGGAAAGCAAGATCTTTCCAATTTGCCCATGGATGTTCAGTTAATTATTTACTCTGAGCAGTAATTTCAAATTCTTTAAAAAGCACTATATGTGTTCAAAAGGATATTCCTCTAGAGGTGGTGAAGTACCACGTTCTAACGGGGAAACCAGCCTGGCTAAGCTGGCAGATGGAAGTAAGAGGCCAAATCCATTTAAAGAACTTAGTTTCCTACTGTTCATTCCATGGTGCCCAAGCTTCCTGATAGTCATGAAATTATCTTCAAGTGAAAGACTAAGACTTAGAAGAGAAATTGAGCACGGAAAATCAATACCAAGTTTCAGTGGTTCCTGACCAGAACATTAAGCTTCTTTTTATAGCAGAGAGAGTCAGATCCCAGTGACTCAGTCCTACCTCCCCAGTTGGTGAGCAACATGACAAATAGTACTAGATTTGGGTTTCTTTAGAAACTATTAAAAAATCATTCAAGTCTGAGAGATGAGCTCTTTTTTCCAATAGTGTCAATACTAACTTGAGATTTTCATCTTTAATTGAGTTGGCATTTTAATTAGGTATTAACTTGCTCTGTGAGAATGAAGATGAAAGGAATTATTTGGGCTGCAGCCTTTTGAAAAGAGAACACTTGTCAATAACATTGGAGAATGCTGGCAGAGGGGAAGGTCAGAAATGATCCCCTGGCCTTTTCTCATGGTATGTGCTTTGAATCTGATGTTCTTAAATATAAAAGAGAAACGAATGTAGTATAGTTTAGAAAAGGTTTCGGGGCGCCTGGGTGGCTCATCATTAAGCGTCTGCCTTCGGCTCAGGTCATGATCCCGGGGTCCTGGGATCCAGTCCCACATCAGGCTCCCTGCTCGGCGGGAAGCCTGTTTCTCTCTCTCCCACTCCCCCTGCTTGTGTTCCCTCTCTCACTGTGTCTCTCTGTCAAATGAATAAATAAAATCTTTAAAAATAAAAATAAAGAAAAGGTTTTATTTCAGTCCATCTTGTAAGAATATGATCTTGATCTTTTTTCTTCCTCAAAATTGCTAAAATGAGTTTTATAGCTTGTACATATCTATATATTATTTACATACATATATTAGTATGCATATATATACTTGTATTTATGTGACTCTATAGCAGAGGTTGGTAACCTGCAGCCTGAGGGTCAAACGCAGCCTGCTTCCTGTTTTTGCAATAAAGTTTTGTTGAAACATGACCATGTGTTTTTACATGTTTATGTATGTTTGTGGATGCTTTTGTGCTACAATGACAGGGTTGAGTAGTTTTGGTTTTGTTTTTAAAGATTTTACTTATTTATTTGTCAGAAAGAGAGAGAGCACAAGCAGGCAGAGCAGCAGGCAGAGGCAGAGAAAGAGAAGCAGGCTCCCGGCTGAGCAAGGAGCCAGATGTGGGACCCGATCCCAGGATTCTGGGATCATGACCCGAACCAAAGGCAGCGGCTTAACCAACTGAGCCACCCAGGTGTCCGATGGGTTGAGTGGTTTTGACAGAGACTGTGTGGGCCTTTATAGAAAAACGTTTACTGATCCCCATTCTAAAGCTGGATCTTTGTATTTGGCACGTGTTTCAATCAGAAGAGAATAAATATTCCCATAAGAATACCTATTTATGGAGCATATGCTATGCAAGGAAGGTGCTTGTTGACATGGAGGTTAACATGTGCAGAAGAATGTATAGAAACTCAAGAAGAGGCTCTTAGAATGTTATTAGAGACCTCTAAAGAAAAGGAAAGAAAAAGCAATTCTCATATTTCAACCTGAAATTAATTAAAACTTTACCAAAAAGCCTATGAAAATGCATCTATCAGAAGATTCAGTGTAATTCAATGTAAGAAATTAAGCAGTTATTATGTGGCAGGCATTGTACCAAGCTACAGTGATTATAAGATGGATAACTGATGGGCCTACCATATGAAGAACAAAGAAATAGGGGCACCTGGGTGGCCCAGTGCATTAAGCATCCAAATCTTGGTTTCAGCTCAGGTCATGATCTCAGAGTTCTGAGATCGAACCCCACATTGGACTCTGTGCTCAGCATGGAGTCTCTTTCTCCCTCTGTCCCTTGCCCTGCTTGTGCTCTCTCTTGCTCTCTCTCTAAAATAAATAAAGGGGCACCTGGATGGCTCAGTGGGTTAAGCCTCTGCCTTTGGCTCAGGTCATGATCTCAGGGTCCTGGGATCAAGTCCCGCATCAGGCTCTCTGCTCAGGAAGGAGCCTGCTTCCTCCTCTCTCTCTGCCTGCTGCTCTGCCTGCTTGTGATCTCTCTCTGTCAAATGAATAAATAAAATCTTTTCCTTTTTTAAACAAGTATCTTTTTTAAAAGATTTTATTTATTCATTTGACAGACAGAGATCACAAGTAGGGAGAGAGGCAAACAGAGAGAGAGGAAGGGAAGCAGGCTCCCCGCTGAGCAGAGAGCCCGATATGGGGCTCGATCCCAGGACCCTGAGATCATGACCTGAGCTGAAGGCAGAGGCTTAACCCACTGAGCCACCCAGGCACCCCAAATAAAATCTTTTTAAAAATAAAATAAATAAAAATTTTTAAAAAATTTAAAAGAATGAAGAAATATTTTTGTTGGGTTTCATTTTCCAGAGCTGTTGCTAGCTAGAGCAGAGTCAGAGAGAAAAACTTGGATCAAATTATATAAAACTGCTCAGCCTTGGGAAGGGTGTAGGTTTTATTCAGACTGTGACAGGGATGGCCCCTGGAGGATTATGAGCAGGAGACTGACATGGTTTGATTTGGTTTTACAGAGTTCTTTAAGGTTACTCTGTGGAGAACAGGCCAGGGAGCTATAGGAAGAGAAAGTGGAGAAACCAGTTAGGAGGCTCTGGCAGTTGGGGGCGTTGATAGGCTTGGACAATGATGGTGGCAGTGGCAGGAATGAGAAGTGGTCAAATGTGGGATCTGCTTTGAAGGTGGAGTTGCCATGGTTCATTGAAGAATGGATTTTGGAGATGAGGAAAATGGAGGAGGCAGTCATGGATTACTCCAAGGGTCTAGTCTGAACAGCTGGATGTATGAAGTAGTTATGTATACACAGACACATCCCAGCCATGTCACTGAGCTAACTGACTTACATGAAAACTACTTATGAAAGAATTTAAATAGGGGTGCCTCGGCAGCTCAGTTGGTTAAGCATCCAACTCTTGATCTCGGCTCAGTTCTTGATCTCACAGTCATGAGTTTGAGTCCCACACTGGGCTCCATGCTGGGTGTGGAGCCTACTTAAAAAAAAAAAAAAAAGAATTTAAATAATATTATACACAGATTTTTCAATAAAAGTAAAAATTTCGTCAACTACTTGGCTTTTATTTTATGAAATAATAGTATCTGAAGAAAAGGTTGGTCCTTGGGCCTTTCTTTTAATTTAATTTAATCTCTTCCTATCATAGAAATGCAGAGGGAGGTTCAGAGGTTCATCCTAGGTCTCGGTATCAATATTTCTGAGAAGATGCAGTAGAACCCTCTGCTTGTATTTCCTGTACAAATTTGTCATAAATTACCTTGTCTTTTACAAAAGCACCATTTTCTTTTTGTGTCTATAAAATGATATTTGAAGCTCAGTGTGAGAAATCAACTTTGGGGAGTTGTTTTAAAGTAGTGACTTAACAGTTTAAAATTTTTCTCAATTCATATATACATACTTTTTAAGCTTTTCCATAGCTCCACGCTTGTCAAGGTTATGCGTTCAATTATCCTTCCCCTCCCCCGCAAAGTAAAATCTGATCAGTCCTACTTTGATTAAATTTTACTTTCTCTTCTGCTTTTATTTATTCTAAATGGAAAACATGTACTGAATTACTTTTTTTCCCTTTACAATACTGATGTATTTTATCAAGATTGTTTTCAAGTTTTTATTAATTAATTTATTTACTATTAATTTATACTTAAGTTCCAGTTAGTTAACATACAGTGTAATATTGGTTTCTGGTGGACAATTTAGTGAGTCAACGCTTACATACAATACCTAGTGCTCATCACAAGTGCCCTCCCCAACCCTCATCTCCTATTTCACCCATCCCCCCACCCCCCGCCCTGCTGGTAACTATTTTCAATGATGTGGTTGGAGCTAGAGAGTATTATGCAAAGTGAATTACTTTAAAATTCTCTATATAAATTTTTTTCCTCTATAGACTACCTTTAGCCTTAAGTTTATAATTTTTAGCACACAGATGGCACAAAATATACCTGAATATATTACATTTTCTTTCCTCAGAAATGAAGGGAAGAAGTTTAAACTATGAGGGTCTTTTTTTTTTTTTTTTTGCTAAAGTGAACATAATGTGTTCTTATTAATAATTTTCTTGTCACTCAGCACATCTTGTGATACTTAACAGTCTTTAATAGTGTTTTTTATTTTGTGAATTTCTATTATTTTTACTATATTCTGTAATGTGTGGTTTTTTGTGTAACAACTTAGAAAAATCTACCTCTTTGTAATGTTTCCTATCACGCATAAAGTTGAGTGATTCACATGATACATTGTAAAAAGGCAGCAGTGATGGTTACATTGATTTAAAAAATTTTCAAGGCTCTTCTTCACTTGAAGAAACTATGAATCTCATCTCTATGACATTTTGGGTTGTTCTAGACTAGAATGAATATTATTTGGCACTAAAAGTGACATGTTATGTCCTTGGATAAGACCCTGTATCTTTAATTGTGGCCCATAGGAAGATGACCCTTCCCAAATTAACACAATTCGTAGTGCACTAAATAAGGTATAACATATAAACATTTGTATAAGTAAATTCTCCTCAGTTCTAAAAGAGTTAGATAAATGTGCCATGTACCATCTTTTTTTTCTGAGATGTCTTCTCTTATAAAGTAGCCTGCAGTCACTGTCCAAAACTCAGCCCCTATTGTTCTTAAACAATGATAATCACTCTTGTTGCCCAAAGCAGCAACAAGTATATTTCTGAGATGAAGCGATTTAACAATAGTCTCCATTTTTTGTTATTTTGGTATTTTTTCAGATTGCTTATTTCATTAGCCCTGACACCTACCTATTTTTCACTGGTCCCTACTTTGATCATCTCATTCTTATTTGGTTTTAATTTTGGAATTCTTAGCCCACAACCCCATCAAACTCCCCCTGCCACACACATATACCCCAATGCACAGTTTTGACATTTCCCCCTTACTCAGGCAAGGCTGCTATTTAGACTCTAGAGACAGGACTACAAGCATTTGCATCTGTTGGGATAAGCTCAGAGGAGGTAGATTACCATGACCTTATCTTTATATTAAAATCTACCATCATAGCCCCTGATTGCTCATAAAAAACCGGGATATTTTTTATGTCCAACCCTTTTCTTTCTGCCATTTCCCTTCAGAGACTCAGTTGGGCCACCTGTTTGCATTCCCTCCATGGTCTGTCTCTCTTTACTTGGGCCTTATTTTTTCCTATAACTATACCAAGCAAGTCATTATTTTGCAAATAATTTTGTATTTAAAATAATAGCAGTTTTGTAAGAATATTGCATTATCAATTTCTCTCTGAAATATGGAGAAATTGGGAGAAACATAGGGAACATTTTAGGTTTTTTATTAAACCCTTTCTAACTAATTCACTAAAGGTTATTTGATCTTAATGACTAATGAAGATTTTTTATGGTGTTAATTAGCTAAAAGGTTATTTAAAGTTATTTCAGATCAGCCCTAAATAAATATACCTAGAGGTACCTGGGTGGTGCAGTTGGTTAAGTATCCAACTCTTGGTTTCAGCTCAGGTCATGATCTCAGGGTCATGTGATCGAGCCCTGCATTGGGTTCTGTGCTCAGACTCTCTTCCCCCTCCCCTTTGGCCTCCCCCCACTCTCTCACTCTTTCTCTCTCTAAAATAAATACAAATAAATCTTTAAAAAATAAAATAAAATAAATATACCTAAAGCAATTGATCTGAGGGTCCCCAAGCGGTCTGTCTGAATTTACAAGTATCCAAGAGAATGCTTGACTTCCCCAAAGCACTTCTGGAGAATTGGTAAATGGAACATGGGAACCAAAAGCCAAATGAGAGGTGACAGCTGGTTTCTAATCTTAGGAACAAAAGGAAACCCACAAGAAGCAGAAAGTCAAAGGACTCATTCCTAACTCTTGGCAAGAAAATGAAACAAGTGATTCCTAGGGTTGGTAGAGTCTTTGGCCATGATCTGTCTTATATCAGAGTTCTTTGAGGTTTCCCTATTTCATAAAGGAAGGCTCATGGAATTTGGGAGCTGGAAGGAACTTGGAGAGCGTGTGTTAGGCAAAACCATACCTTTGTGTTATTATTCACTACTAGAATTGGGGAGAGACATCTCAAAAAACTTAAGGTTACACATTATGTTTAAAGGAGTTCAAAATTTGTTGCTTGATTTTTACTTCACTGTCCTCAGAATCTTGATTTTAGATCTCTGAATCATGCCCTCCAATGCCTTAAACTCAGTGAAAACAAACTCATTACTCTCTGGTTCTCCCTGATCTTTACACACACACACATGGAGAGTATGAAATTTAAATTAGACCAGATTCTGAAGGAGAGAACGGATTTTGATAGTTTGGGAGGGAAACGAAGGTACTATGACAGAGTTGGCTACTTGTCAGTCAATAGTCAGTCTTTCCTTTCAAATGAAAAGAATCAACCCCTTGCATTTAGCCCATCACATGGCCTCCCAGAATGAAGACTACATTTGTCCCAGCCTCCCTAATTGCTAATTGTGTTCATGTGATAAAGCTCTGGCCAATAAGATGGCCAGAAAGACAGAAACTTAGGCAACCCATCCATAAAAGGAAAGAGGCATGCTTTTATCCATTCCCCTACCCACCTTTCTTCATCTTATTGATTAGAATGTGATTATAGCATCAGATCATCTTAGACCGTGATGATAAGGACAGCACAGAGTGTCAGAGATGATAGCTGGAAGAGGACTGTTGTTGGGTGACCTCATGGAATAGATCTGCTACATTGTCCTTGGACCTCCTACCTACCTTTGGACTATTTCATGCGAAGGGAAAAAACTCCTATTGTGTAAGCCACTGCATGCATCCAGACCTATCTACTAACTAATACAGGCATTTTAGACATAGGGAATAATAGGAACAAAAGCTTAGAACTATGAAAACAGGAGCCAGATGAAAAGAAGAGTGAGAATTCTAAGTTCTTCCTCGATACTTCTTGTATTGCCCAGGGTGATTTCTTAATAATCCAAATCTGATCGGGCCATTCTCCTGTTTATAGCCTTTTGGTCACTTCTCACTCCATAGCATGGATTCCAAAAAGGGGGAAAATGGGTTTTCCTTCGAAGAAAAGCACAAAGGTACCCAAAGATCAAATGACCCTGGACCATAGAACAAATCCCCATAAATAGAGAATGACAATTATGGTAGTCAGGGAAAATAGTACGTTTAAGAATTATAAAACTCCTGCCCTAGATATTTTGAGTTGGAACAGTTCACGACAGTTTGTGCATTCCAACCTTCTCTTTCCAAACAGTACTGTTTGTTTTTCATTTGATGGTCTGTTTGGCCATCCTCTGTCCTTCTTTATGTCAGAATGCCTTCACTGCTGACTCTTTCATCAAGTTTATTGCAAGTCTGCCGTATGCTGGGCACTGTTCTATGTCCCGGAAATACTGTGGTGAGCAAAACAGACGTTGTCTTGCCATCACAGAACTTTCAGTCAGAGGGGCATGACAAACATTACACAAATAATTACATAACCACTTCATTGATTACATTTGGGGTAAATCCTTCAAAGGTGAAGTTGTGAGAGCATACCTAATGCTCGTTTTCACTTTTTCATTCTCAAATGAACTGTTGTACAGGGTTCTCTTATATCTCCATATAAAACCGATTTGGAAACTGGTTATTGTCATGAGGGGCTCCTCTGGTCTCTTTCTCTCTACAAACCTCATCTTTTGCACTACACACAGGACATTGAAAAAATAAATGTTGGTTTCATAGGAGGTCTCTAATGCCTCCATCTATCCAAAGGATAGACTTCTGTCCCACTCATCTTTAGAAATAGCCAAACCAATTAGGTCAGAATACTGATAAAAGGAATTTTTCATGAGTCTGAGTATACATTTATTAATCTCTAATTTGATGTTAATCTCATCAGTAGTTATATATATATATATACATATGTATTTATATATATACTTGATATATATAAATACATATAAATATTTGATATAAATATATATATACATGTATATATATATATACATATATATATATACACACATACACACAGTACCTCACCTAGCACTCTCAAAATCGTCAGCAAACTAAAAAGGTACACCAGAGACAACCAGAAAACATAGTTTTTAAGTAGTAAAAAAACTAAAGCAAATATAAAATCAAGCAGTGAAAATATACCAGACATTACATTTAAGCAGCTCTCACACATGGTTTTGGATGGACAATTTTTATAAGACCATATTCCTAATAATCATATTTCATGACTCACGAAGAATTAGATCTAAAAATTGTATTAAATCCCAAACTGAAAGGCTCTTCTTTTTGAAATGAGAATTCATAGTGCGGTTGTAATCAGGGTGCTAGTGGGGGCCACTGGACACAGCAGACCGCAGCTTCACCTTTACATACTCCAAAAATCATCCCATACCATTGTAAGTCATTCCCAGTAATTGGTTGTCCTAATTCTCATGCATTCCTAGAAAAGATCCAGAATCTTTTCAAAGCAAAGCAAAACTGGAAAATAACTGAGTTCTGATTCACTAATATGCATACTCAATTCCAGTTTGATCTAGGTATAAGATGTGCAGATTATTTGCATGAAATAAATGTCCCATCTCAATGTCCTATGTCTTTATCCCTAAGTGACATTCATGTTGATGGACACTTTCATTTCAAGGAGCAAGGAGATTTGTTTTCAGTGCAGGAGATTAGAATCTCTTATTTTTTTCCCTAATGCTACTATCCTCCTTTCCCTCCCCACACTCTTAGCTTATGACATCTCATACTTAATTGGGAAAACTGAAGTCATTAGACCGAAAGCCATCTTCTCCATATTTGCCATTCTTCACCCAGCTAAGAGATGAAAATTATAGGTTTTCTTCTTTCAAAGGTGATCTGCCTCCATCCCCAAGGACTGCTTCCTCCATTATGCTTTCTCTTTTGTACATCATTTTTTCCTTCTCTACTGGATTTCTACCATAAGCATACAAATCCACCCTAGTATCCCCAACTTCCCCAAATTAAAATCTTCTCGATCCTGTATCTCCGTTTACTCCTCCAACATTTTTGTTGCAGGGGCTGTCTCTGTGCTGTCTTCACTTTCTCACCTCCCATTCTCTTCCCAGCTTACTCCAAACTAGCTGCCAAACTACCCCCCCCCAATTGCTATTGTCAATGTCACCATTGGTCATAATTTATGAAATCCTATAGTTATTGTTTGGTCTTCATTTTACTAGATTTCTCAGTAGCATTTTAAAGAGTTGAATACTGCTCTATTCTAGAAACACTTTGTCTTTTGGCTTCTGTGAACTCTAGTGAGTCTCAAAGTGTAGTCCCTAGACCAGCAGCAATAGCATTATTTGAGAACTTGTTAGAAATGAAAATTCTTAAATCTTAACCCAGACCAACTGAATTAGAAGCTCTGGGGGTAGGGCTCAGCAATCTGTGTTTTAAGGAGTACTCCAGGTGATTCTGATCCAAGGTAAAGTTTGAGAACCATGGCTCTATTGATTTTCTACATGCCTCAATTATAGTTCTTTCTTGGTTCTTTTTATTTTTTTGGGTTATATCAATTAGCTTTTGTTGCATAACAATAACACTCCAAAACGTAGTGCCTTAAAACCACCATAATTTATTTAGCTTATGAATAGATCTCCAGTTGCTTTGTGTATTTCCTTAGGTCAGGCTCCCCAGAAGTAGGCTATCAGGTGAGGATTTGAGTACAAGTGGTTTATTTGGGAGAATACCAGGAAGTACTGGAAGGGGTATAGGAAAGTAAGATAGGAAAGGAAGGGAGTTATATGACGTATATTAATGAGCAGGTTATCCCATGAACATCCGGGCTCTATTCCTCAGGGGACTCCCCATCCAAGGTGAAGAAATTGGGATACTTATCCACAAGATCCCATTCTCCACTGGTTGAGGGCTGCTTCTCACAGCTTTAATTCCCTTGTTCTCCCCCACCTAATTGGTGTGAGGAACAAGCTTGCTCTTGTGGATTGAGAAGGCCCCAAAGCAGAAAGTCTAGGTACTTGCACAAAGAGACCATCTGCACAGGTTGACAACCAATGGATGTGCATGGCATACCATGAGAATTGCTTAAGAAATCCCTGTTTGGAACTCAGCAGTCTCAAAACCTGGGAAGCTTCCCCTGACACAAAGGCAGAATTACAGTCTCTCTTCCCTGCTTCCCTATCGTCTTAAGTGCATTCTGCTAAGTTTCTTTTCCCTTGTCTGCCCCCTTGGACTTGACTTGTTGGGTCCTTGAAAGTAGTGATGGCATTCAGAACATACTACCACAAAATATGGTGCTTTGGCACACTGAATATTTTAAATCAAAAGAATTTGAGAAATGTCAGGTGCAAGGACTCTCTGCTCTCCCCCTTCTACTCTGAGGTAAATAATAAGACTCTCAAGTGAAAGGAGGCCTCTCAATACCTTATCTCAAAGATGGAAGGACACTAAGAGGAGTCTGAATGAAGAGGCCTTGCTAAGATTCCCCCAGTTCATGCCCTTTTGTCCTATTACATTTTCTCACAACTTTCCACTCTTCATCAAACCTAGTATAAAAACACTCAACTTTAACTGTTTCTTCCTGTCTTCATTTCCTTATGAAGGTTCTCATGTCATATAAAACTTTTATTACATGAATTTGTGTGCTTTTCTTTCATTAATCTGTCTTTTGTCAGTCCCGTTTATAGGTCCCGAGCCAGAGAATCAAGGAGGGTAATAGCAAGAATTCTTCCTTTTTCTACAGTGGATTACACACACTCATTTTTTTTTTTACCCTTTATTCCTATCTCAGTGCCTGGCACAGAGATAATACATTGATTGGATGCATGAATGGGTGCCTTATCTTTTTATCCCTTAAAAGACCTGATTTGGGGAGAATAAAAAAATATGTATTGATGGGGCGCCTGGGTGGCTCAGTGGGTTAAGCCTCTGCCTTCAGCTCAGGTCATGATCCCAGGGTCCGGGGTCGAGCCCCGCATCCGGCTTTCTGCTCAGCAGGGAGCCTGCTTCCCCCTCCCCCTTTCTCTGCCTGTCTTTGCCTACTTGTGCTCTCTCTCTCTCTCTGTCAAATAAATAAATAAAATCTTTAAAAAATATATATTGAACTAAAGAGACCTTGCGATTGATGTGAGTATAAATTGAACCATTATTATCTTTAAACTAATTCTACTATGTCATAAATAATGCCTGAAATATTAAAAATTCCCTTTTAAAAAATAGCCTTATCTAAAAATTGCATTAAATGAGTAGACCTAAGGTGACTCTTGCTCAAGTTTCCAGGAAAACAAATACTCTGTTCTTCCTTGGCACCAAAGAGCAGTATTTTATTAGACTCTCCTTTTTCAACATGTAGACTTGGTTGTGCAATTTAAATTTGTTATGTATTTGCCTTACAAAAAGTCATGAGAAAGTTTAAATATAGATAAGACCTCCTTCCTTTAAAACATTTGTATGTGTGTGGTCTTCTGGCAGTAATATTTTTTAGTTTGATTGTCTTATTTTTTTAAATTTTTTTTTTTTTTAAGATTTTATTTATTTATTTGAGAGAGAGAGATCACAAGTAGATGGAGAGGCAGGCAGAGAGAGAGAGAGAGGGAAACAGGCTCCCTGCTGAGCAGAGAGCCCGATGTGGGACTCGATCCCAGGACCCTGAGATCATGACCTGAGCCGAAGGCAGCGGCTTAACCCACTGAGCCACCCAGGCGCCCCTGATTGTCTTATTTTTAATGAAGTGCATTTTGATGATTGAAGGGAACTCCACTAGTGCATTAAACTTTGAAGGAATATGCAATCAATGTCATGTTGAAGGAGTTATATTGAGTAGAAAATAAAATTTTCCATGAATAAGCAGGCATTCTTCATCCGAAAAAGGTAATACACTATATTCTTCCATTTTAAAAGTAGAAAAATGGGCTATTATTTGTATTTAGATACTACTCTTTCCAGTGAAAAGAATGCTGGGTTGGATGACAGATCTATGTCATCTATGGATGACAGATCCTGGCCTTTTTCCTTGCAAGCCTTGGGAGTTGTCCTGACACAGAAATCCCCAACCCCAAGCTTCCTCTCCTGCAATATGAGGAATTGGAAAAAGAGTCTCAATTAGCTTTGAAACTTTGTGATTCGATATTCCATTTCACCGCTGTAGCTCTGACTACAACATGGAAATACTAAGTTTTATTACACTTTTACTAATACCTCAGCTTTCCTCTTTAAAAAATGATACTTTTGGGTATAATTATAAATAAAAGACATTGCTAGATAAATGGTTTCATACTATTGCTGTCAATGATTGAATGTGGCTTGCCCTCAGGAATAATCATCCTTTAATAATCATCCTTTGATGGAAGATGTATAAGGACTCAGGTAGCTGTTGTTCTCATCTGCCCATGATCCTTCCATATTCCCCTTCTGGTTCAGCATTCTCTTCCCTTTGGAGAATTTCTCCTCCCCTTGGGGAATTTCTCCTCCCCATTCCATGCATTCTAGTAGGATTTTCAGTTACAGTGCCTTGTTTTCCCTTGCCACAGGAACGGGCATTTGACACAGTGGCTGTAATGATTGGTCCAGGGGATAACCATGTGACCCAAGCTAGGCCAATTAGAGTTGTTGTTGTTGTTTTAGAATTCTTTAGATTCAAATTGCGTGTGCATGGGAGATGTCTCTTCCTTTTTTATTTTGCATTGGGATCTATGTCAGGGACTATTGAAAGGTGTTCAATTTACCATATACTGCAAGACTATTTCTAATAGAGAATGAGAACAATTCACAAGTAGAAGCAGAGATCAGTAGAGGTGAGGGATAGATGGAAAGCTAGAGGGCATTGAGTTCCTCATTCTAGCCCTTAATTCTGGACTTCTTCCAAACTCTTCTCATCTGCCTGTTGGATCATGTTCCTTTTCATTTCATCATCCCTGGTTCTTTGACTTTGTAACTCTCAACCCTTGCTTTATATTCCCTGGCTCTGACAGCCCACCTTAGTATTGGCTTTTTTATCTCCTCATTCAGTTCTGTGAGCTATCTTCAGAACTTTCTTGCTTGATGAGCTAATAAATCCCTTTCTTTGTTTATGACAGTTTGATTTAGATTTTAGTTTTTTGTAACAAAGGGAGTTTTGACTAATACCCAATATGGATGCATGAATGGTCTAGAATGATTCATTCTAGGCCTAGAATCTAGAATGATTCATGAGGGGCACCTGGGTGGATCAGTTGTTAGCCTCTCCCTTAGGCTCAGGTCATGATCCCAGGGTTCTGGTATTGAGCCCCACATGGACTCTCTGCTCAGTGTGAAGCCTACTTCCTTTCCCCCTGCTTGTGTTCCTCCCTCGCTGTCTCTCTCTCTGTCAAATAAACAATAAAATCTTTAAAAAAAAAAAAAAGAATGATTCATGAATAAGTATTGTTATAAAAGAAACAACAGGCCCATGTGCTAAGCTCATGTCACCAAACTAAAACTTAATATTTAACCTAACTGCAGTTTCAGCCTCTTTAAGGAATGTCATTTTAAACCAGTAAATCTGGAATTTCCTGGTGATGTAATCCACCTGCCACCTGATAGACCCCTTCCATCCCCCAAAGAAAGAAGAGGTAACCCAATCTTTCCTTATTCTCTACCCCCTTCTGCCTATAACTCTTCCATTTTGTTTACCTCTTCAGTGTTCTATCTAGTCGACCGTAGTGATTGACTATTCAGTGATTCATGAATCACTGAATAAAGCCAATAAGATCTTTAAAGTTTACTCATTTGAATTTTGTTTTGTAACAGTCTCTTGATGTTGTTGATACCCTCAATTCCTAAGTTCCATGGTCTTTTAAGTCATCTTTTGAACCCAACTAGAATGAGCAATTATCCACATAGACATTCAAAGTCCCCTTAGGTTTTCTATTTATCTATCAAATGGAGCTGTTCCACCCATTCAAACAGGGCCCAACTAGGGCATTCTACTCCTCTTTCTAGACTTCCAGACTCTTCTCATTTGCCTGATGGGACCTGTTCCTCATGTTTCATCATCCCTGCTTCCTGAGTTCTTGCTTTGGGTACCCTGCCTTTGACAAACTATCCTGGACAAGTTTCTCTAGACTGACACTGACATTTATCTCACCTACTGGACTCATAATAGATAAGAAACATCCCCCTTTCCATCAGCCATCAGATAAAGAAGGGTCTTCAAGCAGTAGAAGGGATGGTACCTTATTGGGTTCACTTTACTGGCTTAAATTAAAACTACTTATCAGACCCAGGAACTTTCTCTGTCCTTTCAGAATATATTAAGTAATCCTTAAGATCACACCATGAGACCATTTATCTACTTTCTTCTGCTGTCTTTTTGCCCAAGAACTCAGCCTGGCTTCTGATTCCTTCAACGTCTTACATTTCTCTGTTCCCATGTTGAGGGTGATCTTATTTCTGGTCCATAAATACCCTGACTCAGGGCCAGAGTAAAAATGGACAGTTAGATGGGGAGATAAACAATGAGGAAAAAATAGAGAGGAAGTGAGCCTGGCTGTAAAATGTGTAGGTGTTAAGACAGGGCACCTGTTGCTTGGGGATGGAGGGAAGGCTTTTGATTCTGCAATTCTTAATTATGGAATTTTTTCCAGTGTAGAAGCTTTTTAAAGAGAGTGATAAAAACTGAATAAAAGATCGCAAACAATACACCCGAAACTAATGTAACACTGTGTGTCAACTATACCTCAATTAAGGGGAAAAAAAAAAAAAAGATCTCCAACACATTCAGCAGAGTTGAAAGATCCTAAATTGGTCTTTCGGTTTTCTTTTAGGTAAAAAGAAAACAAAATTTAAAAAACCTTAGTTATAGAACTATGTGGAAGGGGGTGGTTTGCAAATGTTCCTTTCTTCTACCAAATTAGTTCAGATGTTAATCCATTGATCCATTGGTTAAAAACAAATAACCTTTCACTTTCCAAACAGAAGGTGTTAGTAATTTGAGATTGTCATATTAGTTCTTTTGCTCTTCCAAATTCTCCCAAGGCTCTCTCCTGACTCTTCTAAATTAAGCAGAACAGTGCCAATCTGGTGGCTATATTATGTTTTTGGAAACTTGCTAATCCACACACTTTGCTAAAGCATCTCAAGTTTAAGGATATTGGGGCGCCTGGGTGGCTCAATCTTTAGGTAACTGCCTTTGGCTCAAGTCAGGATTCCAGGACAGAACCCCTGCATCGGGCTCCCTGTTCCGAGGGAAGCCTGCTTCTCCCTCTTCCACTTCCCCTGCTTGAGTTCCCTGTTTAGCTGTTTCTGTCTCTGTCAAATAAATAAATATGGTTAAATTAAAAATGTTTAAGGATATTGCTTATTATTGAAGGGGAGCAAAACATACCACCCCCAAATATACCTTTTGTCATAAGGATTATTTTACGCTGATTATTTTAAAGAAACAGCTGACATAGGAAAAGCTCTGAAAGCAGTGCCGTCACCCTTTTGTAAAAGACTTTGACATTTGTAAGGCAAATCCACATTTGTAAGGGTGTCTCCCTCTCTGTACCAGGAAGAGAAGGATGACTTTAAATCTCTGGAAACTCTTATCAATAGAGAAGGCAGGGGCTTCAATTTGTATAACAACCAAACCCTTGTTTGCTTTACTTTGCCTGATAACCTCACTGACTGCCTCCCTCACCCCCAAGTATCCTTTGTCTTTAGCTGGAGATATTTAAAGGTGGCAGCTTGGGACATTTTAGGGAGACACTCAGCTTTCCTGGGTGTTTCCCTTGTATACAGGAAGTGTATATGTTGTTAAACTTTTGTTTGTCTTTCTGTTAATTTGTCTTTTTATTACGGGGTATCTTAGCCACGAACCTAAAAGGGTGAAAGAAAAATGATTTTTCCTTCCCCACATTAGTCAAAAAAGAAAATAAAATTCTTAAATGTTGGCTAGATTCCCAGCAAGTGATATATAAGAGACACTCACGAGAATCAGTAAGCCAATTATGAGTATTTCAAAATGAAGCTTAAACAAAAATCTGTGGTAGAAAATAACATGATTATTTGAGTACAGAGAATTCTCATATAAACTGTAGTAATTTAAGGATCTAATTTTATGGATATCCTGAAACATGCGGAACTTATCATTTGTGAAGTTGTCTTTCATACTCACAGTTCCTCTGTGTAATGTCTTGAGAAAGCAGTTATGAAATTTCCAGCTGGGATCCCCATGGCTCCAGCAGTTGTTCTGGGAACTTTTTATTTTCCATCTTAATGATGCCCATGGAACTGTTAAGGAGGAATTTCCTCTGCCTTTCAAGATCCTTCTGGGTGGACTACGAATCAAATTGATATGAAACACATGAGCAGGAGAGAATAAAATTTATTTCCGTTAAGTGTGGGGGATCCACACAGAAATGAAATTCTAGAGACACTGAGGCGACAGAGAGGCTTATCTGGGCCAAAGAGAGGGGGTAAAAGATTGGGGATTGTAAGGGGAGAAAGACTATTGGCAGGAAGGTGAAAAGAGATGTTTGGAAAACAAAGGTTGCCCTATTACGCAGATGAGTTCCCTAGGTGAACGGGAGTCTCCTCTGCGCAGAGCTGTTTTCTTGGTCGGAGCAGACAGTTGAGAGGGAGGTTAAGAGCTTTTCCCGACTCTGCTGGGTTTTGATTGCTTTTAACACAAAATGATCTTCATGCCAAAGTGGCCCATCTTGGGGTGGCCTGCCCTTAGCCCCAACAGTACAGTGAGGGGAAAAAACCTTTTCTTCTGCTTGACACTTCAGAAAAAACTTTTGTTCTTACATATGTTTTCTCACATTTTATCTTTTTATTCTTATAATTTATCTTTAAAGATTAAGGCTTTTTTGAGGCCTTTTATTTTATTTTTAAGATCTTATTTATTTATTTGACAGAGAGATTACAAGTAGGCAGAGAGGGAAGCAGAGAGAGAGGGGAAAGCAGGCTCCCTGCTAGGCAGGGAGCCCAAAGTGAGGCTCCATTCCAGGACCCTGAGATCATAACCTGGGCCGAAGGCAGAGGCTTAACCCACTGAGCCACCCAGAGGCTTTTAAAATTAAAAGATAATATATTATTAAAAGGAATGTTATTGGGGCGCCTGGGTGGCTCAGTGGGTTAAAGCCTCTGCCTTCGGCTCAGGTCATGATTCCGGGGTCCTGGGATGGAGTCCCTCATGGGGTTGGGGGGGGGTTCTCTGCTCAGCGGGGAGCCTGCTTCCTCCTCTCTCTGCCTGCCGCTCTGTCTGCTTGTGATCTCTGTCAAATAAATAAATAAAATCTTAAAAAAAAACTATTAAAAAAAGGAATGCTATTGAAAAATTTAAAAACTCCTTATAAATCACCATAGTAACAAAACAGTCTGGTTCTCCTTTGTGAATTTTGTTTTTGTCTTCTTATTTACATACACATATTTTACACAGTCCTTCAGAATGCACGTGGAAAAAAAAGGAGGAAGAAAAAAGAATGCACTTGAAATTTGCATGTCTGCCCTTTTTACTTAACCTTCTATTGTAAATTTTCAAAATAATACATAGTTAATATGCAGATCTATAGTGAACACTTTTTAATTCCTTTTGTTAGACATTTTGGGTGTTTGTAATTTTACTCTTCTAGATATGTTTAGTAGAAGCTCTTAAAGATTTGGAGCCAGCTCAGATGGAGGGAGGGCTAGAATCCAGCATCCTTGATATTTCTGCCAAACTAACACTACTTCTCACCTGCATCTTTCCTCTAAATATTTTAGACAATGCCTTTTTACCTATTTGTGATCATCCACAGTCGTTTTGTACAGGCTACTGTTACAGATCACGGCCATGCTCACTATTAATATTTACTGGATTGTAGTGGTTTTCAAAGGGGCTCTGAATCCCCCAGGTCCAACCAGAGCAGCTTGGTTTTGTTGGAGTCTAGTATTAAACAACAGTTTGAATACAACTAGACTAGATCAGTGAAGGACAGTGTGGGAAAAAGTCCATCAAGTGGGCGGCACTGAAGTGTTTGAAGGTTCAAAGACTTTGGTGGTAAGTTAGGGTGTGCATCACAAAGGCAAACTTGATGTCTGTGACCGGCATGGTCTTCCTAAAGACCCAACGCCCTGAGGAGATTTTATGTCTCAGAGTCTCAGAGATAGGGAGCATCTGAGTTGGAGAAAAAACATGCTCACTAGTCTCCCATTTTGGCTTTCCTCCTGGCTGTTCTCCAAAGTGAAGACAGACAGATCTTACTAAAGACACAATATATTGCTGTATATAAGAGTCACAATATCTGGGGGCACCTGGGTGGCTCAGTCGGTTAAGTGCCTGCCTTCTGCTTGGGTCATGATCTCAGAGTCCTGAGATCAAGCCTCACATCTGGCTCCCTGCTCAGTGGGGAGTTTGCTTCTCCCTCTCCCTCTGCCTTACCCCTCTCCCTTCTCATGCTCTCACTCATTCTCTCTGTCTCTCTCAAATAAGTAAATAATTTTTTTTTAAAAAGAGTCACAATATCCAAAGAACTAGTTCTAACCCCGAATTTTCCCTTATAAATCTGAATTTTGGAAAAATCTCTTCTAGAAAAGAAAAGGAAAGGCTCCTGCTGCCCTCACTTGACCAGACCTGAGCAAAGATTTGGGAGAAAAGTGCAGTTTTATAAATTATCACAAAGTGAATACACTCATGTAACCACATCCAGGTCAAGAAACAGAACATTAAACAATATCAAGAAAGTGAAAAGACAACCCACAGAATGGTGAAAAATATTTGCGAATCACTTACCTGATGAGGAAGTTATATGTAGAATATATAAAGATATACATGTATATCTTTATGTGTAAAGAATATATAAAGAGCACTACAACTAAATAATAAGGAAACAGCACAATTAAAATATGGGCAAAGGATTTATATAGACATTTCTCCAAAAAAGATATACAAATGGCCGATGATCACATAAAAGATGCTTGCCAGCATTAGTCATTAGGTGAGTGCACGTCAAACACAGTGACATACTATTTCACTCCTGCTGGGATGGCTATAATAATAATTTAAAAAGTGGATAATAACAAATATTGGTAAGGATGTGGGGAAATTGGAACCCTCATATGGGGCTGGTGGGAATGTAAAATGGTACAGCCACTTTGGAAAAAGAGTTTGAGTTTAAACTTTGGAAAAGTCTAAAGTAAGTTACCATGTGACTCTGCAATTCCACTCTTAGGCATATGTCCATGAGAAATGAAAACATGTGTCTACATAAATGTTTATAGCAGCATCATGTCTAATAACTAAGAAGTGAAAAGAACCCAAATGTCTATTATCAGATGAACAGATAAATAAAATATGGTATATGCATAGAATAGACTATTATCCAGCAATAAAAAGAAATGAAGTGCAGCTATGTGCTACAACAGGGATGAACCTTGACAACAGTTGTTATTGTCAACAACAACATCACTGTCCATTTTTTTTAAATTGTAGCCATTATGCTTTGTGGAAGGAGCCAGTCACAAAATATGACATATTATAATGACACTTACATAGACTGTCCCGAATAGACAGTATCAGTAGACATACAAAGTGGATTAGTGGTTGCTTAGGGTTGGGTGGTAGGGGTGTTTGGAAATGAGGAGTGACAGCTAATAGGTACCAGATTTCTCTTAGGGGGGGAAGAAAATGTTGCAAAATGAGATGGTGGGGGGCACCTGGGTGGCTCAGTGGGTTAAGCCTCTGCCTTCAGCTCAGGTCATGATCCCAGGATCCTGGGATCGAGCCCCACATTGGGCTCTCTTCTCAGTGGAGAGCCTGCTTCCCCCTCTCTCTCTGCCTGCCTCTCTGCCTACTTGTGATCTCTGTCTATCCATGAAATAAATAAAATCTTTAAAAAAAAATGAGATGGTGATGGTGGCTGCACAGCCCTCTGAAAATGCTAAAAAATCCTGAATTATACACTCTACGTATATGAATTGTGTGGTACATAAATTCTATCTCCTAAAGCTGTCAGATGAGAAAAAAGAAAAAAAAAGGGGGAAATAGAATACTGCCAGCATTCAAGAAGCTCTTCTGTCTTAGATTAGGTTTCCTGGAAACAGAACCTAAGATGGTGATTCTTGTGTAAGCAGTTTCCTTAAAGAGTGCTCTTAGGAGAAAATGAGTGGGGAAAGCAGGTAAACACTAAATGTGGTCTCAGCTGAGGACCAGCCTTTACATGATCCAACAAGGACCTCTGGAACATGAGTAGCACCACAGTGTGGTCCCATATGCCATATCGTAGCAAAGGACTTGCCTTTTTAAAAATAGATCCATGGGGCACCTGGGTGGCTCGGTCGGTTAAGCATCTACCTTTGGCTCAGGTCATGATCCCAGGGGCCTGGGTTCGAGTCCCTCATCGGGCTCCCTGTTCAGCGGGGAGCCTGCTTCTCCTTCTCTCTCTGCTCCAACCCTTCTGCTTGTGCTCTCTCTCTCTCGGCCAAATAAATAGATAAAATCTTTAAAAAAATAATTAAAAGGTAAATAAATAAAAATAGATGCATGTCTGTGACAATTATCGGCTGTGGGCTGTCTCTCCTTTGTGAGTGTGTGTCTGTCTGTGTGTGTCTGCGTAAAACGTCCTGGGTAAGTCAGCTTCCTTTTGACCAAAACCAGTTCTGGAAAGGGGAGGCTGTGATGTATTCGCAGCTGATAGTCATAACTGCTGGAGGACTGATGCCCCAGCCAATACCTAGGATCTGGGAGGGGCACTAACGGTGTCCACTCCGTCCCGTCAGGCCCCCTCCCGTTATTACAGTTTTGACCCTCCGAACATTCTGCTTTGGCTGGATTGTTACTTCAGCACATGACTTAGGGGCGATCTGATTTATCTCATTGTTTTACTTCTTAGAAAACTCTGCGCTTCATGCTGGGGCTACTGTGTGCCTGTTCTGTGTCAAACTATGTATCAGATAAACTCTAGTCTTCATTGGAAATGAATAACCCTGGCCTATTTACTTCGCATTGACACAGGTAATTTCAGACATGATTGCCTTTAAGAAAACCAAGAGAGGGGCACCTGGGTGGCTCAGTCATTAAGCGTCTGCCTTCAGCTCAGGTCATGATCCCAGAGTCCTGGGATCAAGCCCTACATCAGGCTTCCTGCTCAGCGGGAAGCCTGCTTCTTCCTCTTCCTCTCCCCTTACTTGCATTCCCTCTCTCTGTCAAATAAATAAATAAAATCTTAAAAAAAAAAAAAAAAGAAAGAAAGAAAACCAAGAGAGCCCCCAAAGCAGAGAGCATGAGGATAAGAAAGAAGAAAAGCACATTCTCACAGAAGAATGCTGAAATCTAAATACTGTCTCCCACTTCTATCACCAGTGTTCCTTGCTGACAATTTCTCTGTGACAGTAGCAATATTCACAAGGAAACTGGGGGTTATGAGAAGCCAAGAAGGTTTTTGATGTTGAACTGGTTAATGTTCCTGAGCTCATGAACAATCCCAAAGAGAGAACTGGCTCCAGGAAGGTTGGAAAAACAATTTTACTTAAACTTAAGGAGAAAACCAAGGTTAGAGCACGTATTTTGCTTTCTCTTGCTGTAACAAAATACCACAAACATAGGGACTTAAAATAAGTCACGTGTATTATCTCAGTTCCCAAGGGTCAGCAGTCCAGGTCCTACCTAGTTTCTCTGCCCAGTGTCTCACTGGGCTGCCATCAAGGTGTCAGTTGGTGCAGAACTCCTTGGTAAGAGAAACACCTGGAGTTTGGGGTCCTATTCCAAGCTCATGTATTGTTGGCAGGATTCAGATCCTTGTGGTGGTAGGACTGAGACGCTCAGCTTCTTAATAGCAGCTGGAGACTGGCTTCAGTTCCTAAAGGCCTCCCATAGTTCCATGTCCCCTGGCCCTCTCCATAGGCAAGTCACAAGGTTACTGCTTCCTCAAGGCCTGCAAGAGAGTCTCTCTCTCCACTCTGCTAAGATGGAGACTTCGGTAACAAAAAGTAGTCATAAGAGTGACATCCCAACACATTTGTCATATTCAGTTTAGTAGAAGCAAGTGACAGTTCCCAGTCGTACTCCATGGGGTGGTGGTAGAGGGATTATACAAGGGTGTAACTCACTAGGAGTCACCTTAGGTTGTTTGGACACAGATGGAAAACACTAAGTTTCTTCAGTTCATTTAAAACTTTCTCTAAACATTATTATCTTAAAAAGAATATAATCAGGGGCATCTGGGTGGCTCAGTGGTAAAGTATCTGCCTTCCGCTCAGATCATGATCACAGGATTCCTGGATCAAGCCTGTGATCAGGGTCCCTGCTCAGTGGGGAGTCTGCTTCTCCTTCTGCTTCTCCCTCTGACTCATGCTCGCTCTCTCTCGCTCTCTGTCAAATAAATAAATAAAATATTTAAAATAATTTAATTATTTTATGTTTTACCTTAAAAATAAAAAGCTTTTCTCTTTCTTTCTTTCTTTCTTTCTTTCTTTCTTTCTTTCTTTTCTTTTTTTTTTTTGTAAAAAGGTAATTGAATATGGCTTCTTATCTCACTCTGAATAACCGTGGACTAGAAGGAGCCCCTACGTGGTTTGGCTTCCTGGTACTTTCTGTTCCCTCTACCTGAAAGGACTCTTACATCAGATACCAGCATGACATGATTTCAGGTGCATAGTAGGTGCTCAGTAAATACCGGTTGACTAAATGAATAAATGCATGAAAAGGAATATTTTTCATGCATATAATAGGTACCTGGCTTTTTTTTTTTTTTTTTTTTTTTTTTTTTTTTTC